>NC_081553.1:172350385-172671383 GCF_963082655.1 Stomoxys calcitrans
AAACCGACCTCGGTCTTGACTTCTTGAGCCACTAGAGCGCTCAATTATTATGCGATTTAGCTGAAATGTTGAATGAGTTGTTTTGTTATAACTTTCAACCACTGTGCTAAGTATAGTTCAAATCGGTCCATAACCTGATATAGCTGCCAAATAAACCGATATGGGATATTGACTTCTTGAGCCTCTAAAGGGCGCAAGTATTATCCGATGTTGTACAACGGCTTCTCTCATGACCTGTAACATTCGTGTCGAATATGGGAGGAATCGGTTTATAGCCTAATACAGCTGCCCTATAAACAAATCTCCCTATTTAACTTCTTCAGCCCCTAAAGTGCGCAATTCTTACTAGATTTGGCTGAAATTTTACACAATAACTTCTACTATGGTCTCCAATATTCGGTTCAATTATGGTCCGAAATGAACCATAAGTTGATATTGTTCCAATAACATAGCAATTCTTTTCTTTTATCCTTTGTTTGCCTAAAAAGACATACCGTGGCAAGAGCTCGACAAATGCGATTCATGGTGGAGGGTATATAAGTTTCAGCCCGGCAGAACTTAGCATGCTTTTACTTGTTTTTTATCCCATTTCGCTGAAGTTTGAAAGAGTGAGTAATTTTTGGCCACCTGCCATCCGACCCAACTATGGTAAAAATCGGATTGCACTTAGATATAGCTGTCATTTAGACCGATATGGCGGTTAAGGGTCTGAAATTCATAAAAGCTTTATTTATTACCCGATTTTGTTGAAATTCGAAATACAAAATTCAACAATGACTTATATTGTGTTGCCCAAAAAGTAATTGCGGATTTTTCATATAGTCGGCGTTGACAAATTTTTTCATAGCTTGTGACTCTATAATTGCATTCTTTCTTCTGTCAGTTATCAGCTGTTACTTTTAGCTTGCTTTAGAAAAAAAGTGTTAAAAAGTATTTTTGATTAAAGTTCATTCTAAGTTTTATTAAAAATGCATTTACTTTCTTTTAAAAAATCCGCAATTACTTTTTGGGCAACCCAATATATATGAGACCACTCAAAGTCCGTACCGAATTTGGGTGCATAAATTTTCCAATTTTCACCAGATTGTGGGTACATATACACCAGAGGTGGTGGGTATCCAAAGTTCGGCCCAGCCGAACATAAAGCCTTTTTACTTGTTTTTTTCGTGTGACTGTCCGAAAAAGTTTTTGGCATATTTCGGCCTTTTTTATATTTTTTTTTTAAACTCAAGCGGCAACATCATTTTGTAAACATTGAAGTGTTGCCAGTAACTTTAGGCTTTTCTCTCTCTCTCTCTCCTTATTTTGGGCGCACTCTGGTATTCTGTGTTTTTAATTCATGTTTTTTTCTTGTTGTTATTGTTGTTTTTGTTTTTTATTTGGGCTTCAGTCAGAAATTATCGTGTTTTATATACAGTTTTAATTGGCATTCTTGAAAATTGCATTTTTTCTGTTTATTACATTTATTTGGCAATGACACCAGCGGTCAAGTACAGCACAACGCATAAAAGAAACTCCCGTCAACAATATCGAAAACATTGGATTGGTTATGGTCTGTCGGTTTTTTGGGGCTCTTGCGTTTTGGTAGTCAGCCTGTCACTTGTGATTCGCCTTACAAAAGGGAAACTGGTTGAATTTAATTTTTGATTATAATTGCAGTGTTTATTTGCTTGGAAGACCGTTAAAAATAATTTGATTTAAACAACACTTGGATTTTGTTTTTTTATTCAACAGACCAAAGGAATTTTTTTTTTTTTTTTAAATATTTGCTTAAAAATGATAATTTTTAAACTGGTCAAACGTCGGTAATTATAATCAATCTTGCAATCAGATACCATCATATATGACTCCATTTGGAGACCTATTTATATGCCGTGTGGGGCAAAATGAATTGCAAAATATTTGTATTGCTTTCATTTATATAGGTAGAGGCGAGTTCCATGGAAGGTCAGTAGTGGCTCATTCTTGTGAGAAAGAAATTTTGATCTGAAAAGTGTGTGTCTCCTTTTCCGACCCAGAGGCGAGATGAGACGAGTAAGAACGTGTTAAGTTCGGCGGGGCCGAATGTTACATACCCTCCACCATGGGTCACATGGTACAAGTTATTTGAATGACTATTGCATGTGTATAGGAGCTACAGCAAGTTAGAGACGGAAATTAACGGCGCTTCTTATGGCTGTGGGAAGTCATAAAAAAATACCAAAATCAAAATTACCATCCAATCTGATAGCTATGGCGCCCTCTAGAGGCTAAAGAGGTCCATTCGGCGATCGATTTATGTGAGAGTTACATCAAGCTATAAACCGATTTAGATCATACTTAGCGTGAATCTTGAAAGTTGAAAAAAAACTCTACGTTCGCCCTCTAAAGGCTCTAGAAGTCAGATCGAGAGATCGGCTTTTATGAGACCTATATAAGGCTATGGACCGATTTGAACTAAACTTTGCCAAACATTTTGAGCAACATTTTGGATAAATCGATTAGATTAGTTCATATAGCAGCTATAGCAGGTTACAGACCGATTGTGACCATACTCAACACAGTTGTTGTTGTGTTTAATAATATATTGGTCTTTTTAGTAGCTATATCTAAAAATAAACCGATCTAAATTATAAACAACATGTATGTCGAAAAGCCTAACATAGGTCACTGTTGCAAATTTCAGTGAAATCGGATCATAAATGCGCCTTTTATGGGGCCAAGACTTTAAATTGAGATATCAGTCTATATGCAAATCTTGATCGATCTATACCAAATTGCAGAAATATGTGGAGGGGGTTAACTCAACTCTCTATCCCATATTTCGGCAACATCGGACAATAAATGCGCCCTTTATAGGCCCAAAACCTTAAATCGAGAGATCGGTCTATATAACAGCTATATCCAAATCTGGACCAATCTGAGTGAAATTGAAGAGAGATGTTGAAGGGCCTAACACAACTGACTGTCCCAAATTGCGTCGACATTGGGCAATTAGTGCGCCTTTTATGGACCAAAACCTTAAATCAAGGTATCGGTCTATATGGCAGCGAAATCCAAATCTGATCCGATCAGGGCAAAATTGAAGAAGTGTGTCGAAGGGCTTAAGACAACTGACTGTTCCAAATTTCAGCAAAATCGGATAAAAATGTGGCTTTTATGGGCCTAAGACCCTAAATCGGCGGATCGGTCTATATGGCAGCTATATCCAAATCTGTACCGATCTGAGCCAAATTGACGAAGGATGTCGAAGAGCCTAACACAACTCACTGTCACAAATTTCAGCAAAATCGGATAATTAATGTGGCTTTTATGGGCCTAAGACCCTAAATCGGCCGATAGGTCTATATGGGGGCTATATCAAGATATAGTCCGATATAGCCCATCTTCGAACTTAACCTGTTTACGGACAAAAAGGGAACCTGTGCAAAATTTCGGCTCAATATCTCTATTTTAAAAGACTGTAGCGTGATTTTAACAGACAGACGGACGGACATGGCAAGATCGTCTTAGTTTTTTACGCTGATCAAGAATATATAGGGTCGGAAATGAATATTTCGATGTGTTGCAAACGGAATGATAAAATGAATATACCCTCATCTTTCGGTGGTTGGTATAAAGTTGCCTAAAGTAATCAGAAAAAGTTACAGGCCAACACAAAAAATAGCATAACTTTTTTATCAGCAGATTATGTTTGCTGGTTAAGTTGACCGAAATGTTTGCTAAAACAGCAATTATCCCGTGTCAGTCGGGAGCCACTGAGATCTTCCAGGAAATTTTAGAGTAGGCAAGCTTGCAAGTATAGGAACTAACTTACTAGTTAAAGGGGAGCTAGAAACTTTGGGTATGACTCTAGCAACATTGTAAGCTAATTGTAGAAGATAGGGCCCAAAGGGCAATGGAATACAGTTTGGCCAGGAATTGGAGGCTGTGAACGCTCGGAGATTTAGAATGTTTTTGTGTTCCTTATAGACTCAGAAACGGCTGAACCGATTTTCTTGAAATTTTTTTTGACCCCGTGGTGAAAATAGGGTACTACATTCTTTGATATCTGAAGGGGGGGCGGGCCCTCCCCCTTACCCTTATTTTCTGAAACGCCAGATCTCGGAGATGGGTGGTGCGATTTAAGCGAAATTTTGTGTGCTCTTATATAGTACCCTAAAAATAACAAGTAAAAAGGCGTTAAGTTCGGCCGGGCCGAACTTTGGATACCCACCACCTCGGGTATATATGTAAACCACCTTTCATCAAAATTCGGTGAAAATTTCATACCTTATACTCATATACCTCATACCGATCTGAACTATATACGACACGGATGTCGAAAAGCCGAACATAAGTCACTGTGTCAAATTTCAGTGAAATCGGATTATAAATGCGCATTTTATGGGGCCAAGACTTTGACTTTGAATCGGTCTACATGGCAGCTATATCCAAATCTGGACCGATTTGGGCCAAGTTGCATAAACATGTCGAAGAGCCTAACACTAAGCACTGTCCCAAATTTCGGCGACATCGGACAATAAATGTGCCTTTCACGGGCCCAAAACCGTAAAACGAGAGTTCGGTCTATATGGCAGCTATATCCAAATCTGGACCGATCTGGGCCAAATTGACGAAGGATGTCGAAGGGCCTAATACAACTCACTGTCCCAAATTTCGGCGACATCGGACAATAAAAGTGCCTTTCATGGGCCCAAAACCTTAAAACGAGAGTTCGGTCTATATGGGGGCTATATGAAGATATAGTCCATCTTCAAACTTAACCTGCTTATGGACAAAAAAAAAGTGTCTGTGCAAAGTTTCAGCTCAATATCTTTATTTTTAAAGATTGTAGCGTGATTTCAACAGACAGACGGACGGACATGTCTAGATCGTCTTAGATTTTTACGCTGATCAAGAATATATATAATTTATAGGGACGGAAATGGGTATTTCGATGTATTGCAAACGGAACGACAAAATGAATATACCCCCATTCTTCGGTGGTGGGTATAAAAAGAGTTTGAGCTATATTTCCAGTGCCTAGCTTTACTCTTTCGAAAATTAGTGTTCTTCTGACAGACATATAGTTGGATAAAAGGAAGGACAAGACAAACTCAACTTAGAAAGTTAAGATGATCAAGAACACATATACTTTTGTGGGTCTAAGAAAGTTGTTTAGGCAAAAAACTGTCCAAAACGGAAGTACTTCTTTTCAGCAGGAGATACAATTTACTGAAAGCAGAAAATACTTGGGTGTATTGCTGCAACGGAAATCAAATCCAACATTTTGGAAAAGACAAGAAAGGCAACTGTTGGCCTATACACCTGCAAAAAAATAACCATTTACTAAAGTAGGGGGTTTAAATCTCGTGTCATGCACTGGGTATGTATTGCAGATGTCAGACCTATAATACTCCTTGGTATTGTGGTCTGGTAAATGGCGCTTTAAAAGTCCACATACCGTTCAATACTCAGCCGGATCCAAAGAATAGCTGACAGCCACGTTGAGGACTACGCCACCTGATGCACTGAATGCCTATGGACATTGTGGATAGACAAATTGCCTCACTACTGTGAGGCTAAGGAAGGTTTTTTTATGGTAATCTAGCGGCTGTAGACACTGTGTTATCCTTGATACAATGCCCGATGTAACAGGTTTTTTGAACTACACATTGCCTAAATGCTTTTCATACACACCACCGAAGGATGGGGGTATATTCATTTTGTCATTCCGTTTGCAACACATCGAAATATCCATTTCCGGCCCTATAAAGTATAGATATTCTTGATCAGCGTAAAAATCTAAGACGATCTAGACACGTCCGTCTGTCTGTTGAAATCTTGCTACAGTCTTCAAAAATAGAGATATTGAGCTGAAACTTTGCACAGATTCTTTTTGTTTGTCCATAAGCAGGTTAAGTTCGAAGATGGGCTATATCGGACTATATCTTGATATAGCCCCCACATAGACCGATCCGCCGATTACGGGTCTTAGGCCAATAAAAGCCACATTTATTATCCGATTTAACTGAAATTTAGGAAAGTGAGTTCTGTTAGGCCCTTCGTGCGTTTACCTCCAGCAACATGTAAGGTAAGTTTTCAGGATTAGCCCCGAAGGAATACTCCACAATTATGTGACCCAATTTAGACTTTAATTCTTTTATCGTTGTTTTAGAATAAAATATGCCAGTTTTTCTTCATGCAGTCTTGAAAATGGCATCCTGTAAATGTTGACCTGCTTTGCGCTTATACTGATAAAGTCGATTTTTATACCCACCATCGAAGGATGGGGGTATATTGTCATTCCGTTTGCAACACATCGTAATGTCCATTTCCGACCCTATCTTATATATAAAAATCAATTTGTGTTTGTTTGTAGGTTTGTTTGTGTGTTCCTTATAGACTCAGAAACGGCTGAACCGATTTTCTTGAAATTTTCTCAGATGGTGCAGGATGACCCCGTGGTGAAAAAATGGTACTACATTTTTTGACATCTGAAGGGGGAGCGGGCCCTCCCCCATACCCTAATTTTCAGAAACGCCAGATCTCGGAGATGGGTGGTGCGATTTAAGCAAAATTTTGTGTGCTCTCATATAGTACCCTAAAAATAAAAATTTGGTATCCAAATTTCGGATGGGGTACCTAGGGGGGCTGCCCCACGTTAAAACCAACCAAACATATATTTAGACCAATCACGACACTATGGGACTCAAATGAAAGGTATTTAGGATAAGAAAACTTATCTAGTATCCAATTGTCGGACCAAGTGCTAGGGGGACCACCCCAAGCCCCAAAACACCGCTAAATCGGACATATTTACCGACCATGGCAATATGGGACTCAAATGAAAGGTATTTGCGAGTGGAATACGAATCTGATATCCAAATGTAGGGCAACATTTCTGGGTGTCCACACCTTCCCCAAAACACCCCCCCAAAACAGGACTTATTTACTGACCATGGGAATATGGGGCTTAAATAAAAGGTATTTGAATGTAGAATACGAATCTGATATCCAAATACGGGACCAAGTGTTTGGGGGCCGCCTCTCCCCAAAAACATCCCCCAAAGGGAACAAATTTGCGACCATAGCCATATGGTGCTCAAATTAAAGGTTTTGGGAGTAAATCACGAATCTGATATCAATATTCGGGAAAAGTGTCTATATTGCTGACCATTGCAATATGAGGCTCAAATAAGAGGTACTTCAGAGTAGAATACGAATCTGATATCTATTTTCAAAGCCAACTCACTGAGTGGCCGCCTATCCCACAAAACCCCCCCCCCCCCCCAAGCCGGACATGTTTTCCGACTATGGAAACATGGGGCTCAAATTAAAGGTATTTGGGAGTAGACCACGTATCTGATATCAACATTATAATAGGACATATTTGCTCATCAAGACAATTTGGGTCTGAAAGTGAATGGAACTAAATATTTAAATTTTTTAGGGCCAATACCCCAAACCGGTCATATTTGCTGACTTTTGCAATAAGGAACTTAAAAGAGATTAGAAAACGAATTTGATATCGGATTTTGAGGCCAATGGCAATATGGGGTTCAAATAAATAATATATATATATATGAGAATGGAGTACGTTGCTGATATATTTTCCGGGCTTAGTGTTTGGGGGACCACCCCTATGCCCAAAACACCCCTAAATTGGGCATATTTACCGACCATGTCAATGTGGGGCTTAAATGGAAGATATTCGGGGGTAGAGCATGAATTGATACCAACTTTTGGGACCAATTTTCTGGGGGTCTACCCCTTTCCCAAAATACCCCACCAAAAGCAAATTTTTACTGACCATCGTAATATGGGGCTCAAATAAAGTTATTTGGGAGTAAAATACGAATTTGATATCCAAATGTAGGACCATGTATTTACCCCTTCCCCAAAACTCCACTATGCCAATATGTGGCTCAAATGAAAGGTATTTAAAATTTGAAAACTAATTTCATAACCTATTTTGGGGCCATGTGTTTGGGGAACGCCTCATCGTATAAACTCCCCCTCAAAACCAATGGCAATTTGGGATTTAAATAAATGGTATTTGAAAGACGAGCACACTATGCTGATATTTTTTCATGGCCAAGTGTCTGGGGGACCACCTCACACCCGAAAATACCTCTAAATCAGACATCATGAGAATATGGGACTGAAATAAAGTATTTTGAGAATGGTGTAAACCTTACATCCAAACTAAAATTCGTAGACCAATAAAGATGGGATTCAGACAAAGGCTCTTATATTGTTAAATTGTTAGTCAAGCGATATACTATTTTCGTAGCATGGTATTTCACTTAAAGCTCTTTAATTGTCGAAAATAAATATTCAAAGGAAACTTTTGTACCATATAAAGTACAAGAAGGCGCAGTGGAGCGGGTCCGGGTCAGCTAGTCTTATATTAAAATCAATTTGTGTTTGTTTGTAGGTTTGTTTGTTTGAGGGACCACTCCAACTCCCAGAACACCTCAAAATCGGGCATATATACCGACCGTTGCAAAATGGGACTCAGGTAAAAGGTATTTGGGTTTAGAATACGAAACTGATATCCAAATGTAGGGCCACGTTGTTTGGGGCCGCCTCTCCCCAAAAATATCCCCCAAAGGAGACAAATTTACGACTATAGCAGTTTGGGGCTCAAATGACATCAAATTTGAGTAAAGCACGAATTTGATGTCAATATTCGGGAAAAGTGTCTATGGGGCCACCCCACCTCCAACATACGAATGCATCCTAGTTAGTCTTGGTTTAGTGAGCGCACTACTGAAAGTTTCTTTCTTAAGTCTTTCGTTTTGCATAACTACCAAACTTGCAAATGTGCATTTCATACTACCTTAATAACATATTGGTTGAAAAAAATGTATTTTCTGGGAATATTTCGTGAACATTTAAAAAATTTTCCTAATTACCATGAAATGCAAACAACATAAATCGGACCAGCAGAAAGAGAGAAAAAAAAGCTAAACACACTGAAATGATTGATTGAATATGAAATTGAAAACAACACTGGCAAAAAAGAATAAAAAATTTGCAAAGTCTTTGATCAGCGGTGTCGGTTCGTGGTGGTGGTTTTTTCTTAGCAAAAACTCCCTAAAGAGGTGTTGCCGGAAGATTGTGAGTTTTTTTTCGTACGTATGCTTTTCTTTGCTAAAAGATAATTTGCTGGGATGATAGTTGCAAAGGGGGGGAAAAAAACAAACAAAAAATGCCAGTAATCGAAGGAGCGCAGAAGTATGAATACATGGCAAAACATTGACTGTTGTTTCGCAAACAATATAATTAAGACGGAGTTGTTTTTATTTATTTTGCGCTCTAATTTGCCTGACGTATACAAAGGCTGCTCCAAATTGGGAAAGGCCCTCTTAATTACATGCTTAATTATTTTCCAATTAATATTCATTCTTTTATTATGGGGTGTTGGCTCTTAACTATGATTGGATTGGATTGGATGATCTTTAAACTGTAAAAAGTTCATAATTTTGAATAAACACAACAATTAGGGGAATTAGCGAGCACAAACAGCAACAATAAACCAACGATTTATTTGAATTACTCATTTTGGCAACAATTATTCGCAATCTGGGCAATATGTAAATCACTCGAGTGAGAATGAGTTCTAGAATTCGCCTTGGCCAACACAGCCTACCACAATATTGCCGCCAAGCGATGTTCGTCTTTACACTACGGTGTTGCTTCGATTCTGTAGTTTGATGTTGGAGTTAATTGGGGTTAATATATTCCATTAGTAGTCATTTGCTGGCATTGTTAACGTATTCGTTGCCATCAAGTAGTTTAAGGTAGTGTAGTAGTCTTTGTTGCGGCTTTCGTGCTACAGCGGTGGCGGCTGCTGCCGCTGATGGTGTTGTTGTCTCTGATTGTGTTATTTTTGTTTTTGGTTTTCGCTCAAGATTAGTGTAACCTTTTTTGGGGCCCCGATTGTTTTTGGAATGAGCACGGGTCACATAAGTGGCTATAAATAAACACCACCAAATGGGAAATTGAACTAAAGCAAAGTATAGCAATTAATAACACATTGACATTAATGATAATTATTGGTAGTATTTTAAATTATAATATTTAATAGATAGCAGGGACACTACTATACAAAGAAATCCCAAAATTTCGGTAGTTATTGACAATAAATTATATTTCTATTTTAAATAATGATGATGTTATCAATTATTCATAAAGCCTGTTCTTTTTTTTTGTAGTGGAAAATTTAAGTTGCATTTTTGGCCACAGATAGCGGGCTGAGTTGTATAAAACCAGTAAGGCACCAGAAGGGCAAAAGTCGGGCAGTGCCGACTGTATAATACCCTACACCTACCCTATAAGTACAATGTGGGTGCTATATCCAAATCTGAACCATTTATAATGGACCTCGGCGAGCAAATATGTTCAAACTGAAATAAGTAAAAAGGCGTTAAGTTCGGCCGGGCCGAACTTTGTATACCAACCACCTCGGGTATATAAGTAAACCACCTTTCATCAAAATCCTGTGGAAATTGCATACCTTAAGTCCCATATCAATTATATCGAAATATGTTCCGATTTGGACCAAATACTAATCGGTACAAGTCATTGTTCAATGGTGTATAACAAAATATTGGTCTTTTTGGAAGCTATAACTAAAAATTAACCGATCTGAACCATATGCGACACGGATGTCGAAAAGCTTAACACAACGAACTGTCCCATATCTCGGCAAAATTGGACAATAAATGCGCCTTTTATGGGCCCAAAACTTTATATCGAGAGATCGATCTATATGGCAGCTATATTCAAATCTCCACCGATCTGGGCCAAATTGTAGAAGGACGTCGAAGAGCCTAACGCAACTCACTGTCTCAAATTTCGGCAAAATCGGGCAATAAATGCGACTTTTATGGCCCCAAAACCTAAAACCGAGAGATCGGTCCATATGGCAGCTATATCCAAATCTGGACCGATCTGGGCCAAATTGAAGAAGGATGTCGAAGGGCCTAACACAACCCACTGTCCCAAATTTCAGCAAAGTCGGATAATAAATGTGGCTCTTATGGGCCTAAGACCCTAAATTGGAGGATCGGTCTATATGGCAGCTATATCCATATCTGAACCGATCTGGGCAAAATTGAAGAATATATCGAAGGGTCTAACACAACCCACTGTCCCAAATTTCAGCAATATCGGATAATAAATGTGGCTTTTATTGGCCTAAGACCCTAAATCGGAATCGGTCTATATGGCAGCTATATCCATATCTGAACCGATCTGGGCCAAATTGAAGGACCTAACATAACCCACTGTCCCAAATTTCAGCAAAAGCGGATAAAAAATGTGGCTTTTATGGGCCTAAGACCCTAAATCGGAGGATCGGTCTATATGGCAGCTATATCCAAATCTGAACCGATCTGGGCCAAACCAACACAGTATGTCTAGGGGCCTAACACAACCCTCTGTCCCAAATTTCAGCAACATCGGATAATAAATGTGGCTTTTATGGGGCTAAGACCCTAAATCGGAGGAATGGTCTATATGGCAGCTATATCCAAATCTGGACCGATCTGGGCCAAACCAACAGAGTATGTCCAAGGGCCTAACACAACCCTCTGTCCCAAATTTCAGCAAAATCGGATAATAAATGTGGCTTCTATGGGCCTAAGAACCTAAATTGAGGATCGGTCTATATGGCAGCTATATCCATATCTGAACCGATATGGGCCAAATTGCAGATGGATATCGAAGGGACTGACACAATTCACTGTCCCAAATTTCAGCAAAATCGGATAATAAATGTGGCTTTTATGGGCCTAAGAATCTAAATCGGCGGATCGGTCTATATGGCAGCTGTATCCAAATCTGGACCGATCTGGGCCAAACTAACGAAGGATGTCGAGGGGTCTAACATAACCCTCTGTCCCAAATTTCAGCAAAATCGGATAATAAATGTAGCTTTTATGGGCCTAAGACCCTAAATCGGCGGATCGGTCTATATGGCAGCTATATCCATATCTGAACCGATCTAGGCCAAATTGAAGAAGGATGTCGAAGGGCCTAACACAACTCGCTGTCCCGAATTTCAGCAAAATCGGACAATAAATGCGCCTTTTATGGGCCCAAACCTTAAATCGAGAGATCGTCTATATGGCAGCTATATTCAAATCTGTGCCGATCTAGGCCAAATTGAAGAATGACGTCGAAGAGCCTAACACAATTTACTGTCCCAAATTTCAGCAAAATCGGATAATAAATGTGGCTTCTATGGGCCTAAGAACCTAAATTGAGGATCGGTCTATATGGCAGCTATATCCATTTCTTAACCAATATGGGCCAAATTGAAGATGGATATCGAAGGGACTAACACAATTCACTGTCCCAACTTTCAGCAAAATCGGGTAATAAATGTGGCTTTTATGGGCCTAAGGATCTAAATCGGCTGATCGGTCTATATGGCAGCTATATCCAAATCTGGACCGATCTGGGCCAAACTAACGAAGGATGTCGAGGGGTCTAACATAACCCTCTGTCCCAAATTTCAGCAAAATCGGATAATAAATGTAGCTTTTATGGGCCTAAGACCCTAAATCGGCGGATCGGTCTATGTGGGGGCTATATCAAGATATAGTCCGATATAGCCCATCTTCGAACCTAACCTGCTTATGGACAAAAAAAGAATCTGTTCAAAATTTCAGCTCAATATTTCTATTTTTAAAGACTGTAGCGTGATTTCAACAGACAGACGGACGGACATGTCTAGATCGTCTTAGATTTTTACGCTGATCAAGAATATATATACTTTATAGGGTCGGGAATGGATATTTCGATGTGTTGCAAACGGAATGACAAAATGAATATACCCCCATCGTTCGGTGGTGGGTATAAATACTACCCAAAATCTAACGAACATATATATGGGAGCTATATCTGATTCTGAACCGATTTCGAGCAAACTTCTCAGATAATGTGGCAGTCATCAAGGAAAGCAATGTGCAAAATTTTGGCAATATTGGTCAATAAATGCGTTGGGGTGAAAACCTGTCGATATATATATATGACAGCTATCTCTAAATCTAGGCCGATTGAAATTCACCAGTAATATTGAAAGTTATAAGAAAATCCTTCCTGCAAAATTTCGACAGAATCGGATCACAAATGATCACTTTTTTGCAATATTTCTCAAAATCGGACTAACATATATATGAAAGCTATATCTAAATCTGAACCGATTTCAAGCAAACTCCTCAGATACTGTGGCAGTCGTCGAGAAAAGCGTTTTTCAAAATTTTGGCAAGATGGATTAAATAATGCGCTTGCTGTGACTCTAGGAGTGAAAGTCGGGCGATATATATATATATATATATATGAGAGCTATATATAAATCTGAACCGATATCCGTGAAAATCACCAGCAATGTTGAGAGTCAATCAAAAATCCTTCCTGCTAAATTTCCAGGGAATTGCATTATAACTGCAAATCGGACGAACATATATAGGGGAGCTATATCCAAATCTCAACCGATTTCCATGAAATTCACCAGTAATATTGACAGTCGTAAAAAAATTCTTCCTGCCAAATTTCAAGAGAATCGGTTAACAAATGACCATTTTATTTCATTATTACTGAAAATCGGATGAACATATATATGGGAGCTATATCAAAATCTCACCCGATTTTCCTGAAATTCACCAGTAAAGTTGACAGTCGTATAGAAATCCTTCCTGCCAAATTTCGAGAGAATCTGGTAACAAATGACCATTTTATTGCATTACTGAAAATCGGATGAACATATAAAGGGTGATTTTTTTGAGGTTAGGATTTTCATGCATTAGTATTTGACAGATCACGTGGGATTTCAGACATGGTGTCAAAGAGAAAGATGCTCAGTATGCTTTGACATTTCATCATGAATAGACTTACTAACGAGCAACGCTTGCAAATCATTTTCAGTGAATGGGCCCTAGAAAAGTTGGCAGAAAATCCGCTTTTTTATCGACAAATTTTGTTCAGCGATGAGGCTCATTTCTGGTTGAATGGCTACGTAAATATGCAAAATTGCCGCATTTGGAGTGAAGAGCAACCAGAAGCCGTTCAAGAACTGCCCATGCATCCCGAAAAATGCACTGTTTGGTGTGGTTTGTACGCTGGTGGAATCATTGGACCGTATTTTTTCAAAGATGCTGTTGGACGCAACGTTACGGTGAATGAACACATTTCGAACCGAACACTGATTTTGGTAATAAAATTCAATGATTTGCAAGCGTTGCTCGTTAGTAAGTCTATTCATGATGAAATGTCAAAGCATACTGAGCATCTTTCTCTTTGACACCATGTCTGAAATCCCACGTGATCTGTCAAATACTAATGCATGAAAATCCTAACCTCAAAAAAATCACCCTTTATATGGTAGCTATATCCACAACTGAACCGATTTCTTCCAATTTCAATAGGCTTCGTGTCTAGCCCAAAAAACAAGCCTGTACCAAATTTAAAGACGATCGGATGAAAACTGAGACCTGTAGTTTGTACACAAATTAACATGGACAGACGGACAGACAGCCAGCCAGACAGACAGACATAGCAAAATCGAATCAGAAAATGATTCTGAGTCGATCGGTATACTTATCAATGGGTCTATCACTCTTCCTTTTGGGTGTTACAAACTAATTCACTAAGTTATAATACCCTGTACCACTGTAGTGGTGTAGGGTATAAAAAAATGGTCAGCTGAATGTTTGATTGAATCTAAATATCGCCTGAGTCAGGAGGAATAATTTGAATACCAATGTGAAAGCGACAAATAGAAATAATAGAGAGATTTTTAACTTCTGTTTGTTGTTTTCACTCTGGGAGTTATGGCATCACTAATTTTAACAATCAATTAACAATCATTTAATGATGATTTAATATGGGAAACAACACACACAGACATCAGATGGCCAAACATGCCAATTCCGAGTTAAATGTTGAAAGAATCAAACCTTGCTCAAGTATTCACAAAAAATCGAAATAGTTTTTCAGGTTGAAATTAAGGCGCATGATTTTCTTCAGGTGCGAAGTGTGGCGGTCGTTCTTCAAGGACAATATTCACCCGGTAGCAATTGACCGCATCAACCACCGAGTCCGCATGCATGTTGTCCAGATCCGCTTGATATGCAGAACCTCTAGATTAAGCTGCATATCAAGCGGATCTGGACAACATGCATGCGGACTCAGTGGTTGATGCGGTCAATTGCTACCGGGTGAATATTGTCCTTGAAGAACGACCGCCACACTTCGCACCTGAAGAAAATCATGCGCCTTAATTTCAACCAGAAAAACTATTTCGATTTTTTGTGAATACTTGAGCAAGCTTTGATTCTTTCAACATTTAACTCGGAATTGGCATGTTTGCCATCTGATGTGTGTGAGTGTGTTGTTTCCCATATTAAATCATCATTAAATGATGATCATCTTGTAGCGCTATACCTCTCGCTCTAGATCATGAAGACCCACCATCGACTTTCACATTCAGCTCCCTACCCACCTCATGCGTGTATGTAATGAGCAATGAGGCCGAAGATTTGGTGGAAGATATCTTCAGATCCCTTGCAGCGAAATAAGAGTCAAGTTCGTTGAGGTTAATGTTAAGCCTATCGCAGTTGTCACCAATAGGTGGGGGGCCATGATCGTAAAATCGTCCGCATATGACACCCTGATCTATATGCCGTCTAGAGGGGGTGGCATAGAGGATACTTTTTACTTTAATCGGTCATTACTGAACATTTATTCCTCCAGCCGAAAGTGTAATAGATGCCCAATCGCCTCGATCTTCTGCGCTTCTTGTCTAATTTACGACATTCAGTTTCGAGATGTCGCTCTCCACTTGGTCACACCATCGGAGTTTTGGTCTTCAACTTTTGCATTTTATTCTATGGTCGCCTTCAAAAGATTTCTTTGCTGACAACATGACCTAGTCAACGCAAACGTTGTACTTTGATAGGCTTAACTATGCTGTCGTCATCATACAGCTCGTGGTTCATATGGCGCCTATATTCTCCATTAACGCAAACTGGTTCATATATTTTACGAAAGATTTTTCTCACAAAAATTCCAAGAACTGCTTCATCCGCATTCGCAAGCCATATAACAGCACGGGTAGTATCAGTGTTTTGTATAGTGTGATCTTTGTCTGTCGAGAGGTGGCGTTGATTGGCAGTTTAGAATCAAGGCCAACTCTAAAATGTTGGAAGTGATACCAAAACACGACGTGCAAAATTTCCGTCATATCGGACGAGAAATGCGCCCTCTAGAGGCTCAAGAAGTCAAGACCCAAGATCGGTTTATATGGCAGCTATATCAAAACATGGACCGTTTTGGCCCATTTACAATCCCAACTGACCTACACAAACAAAAAGTATTTGTGCAAAATTTCAAGCGGATAGCTTTAATCCTTCGAAAGTTAGCGGGCTTTCGACTGACAGATAGACGGACTGACAAGGACAGATCGACGATCAGACGCATATTTCGAGGTGTTACAAACAGAATGAAAAATTAGTATACTCCCATCCTATGGTGGAGGGTATAGAGAAATTGGGCTGAAACTTTGCACAGATTCTTTTTTTGTCTAAAAGCAAGTTAAGTTCGAAGATGGGCTATAACGGGCTATATCCTCATATAGCCCCCATATAAACCGATCGGCCGATTTAGGGTCTTAGGCTCATAAAAGCCACATTTATTATCCGATTTTGATAAAATTTGAAACGGTGAGTTCATCTTTCGACAATTTGGCCCAGATCGGTCCAGATTTGTATATAGCTGCCATATAACCGATCCTCCGATTTAGGGTCGTAGGCCCATAAATTAAGTTAAGCTCCTCGACATACTTCTGCAATTTGGCCCTAATCGGTTCAGATTTAAATATAGGTGCCATATAGACCGATCTTACGATTTAAGGTCTTTGGCCTATAAAGGCCACATTTGTTATCCGATTTTGATAAAATTTGAAACGGTGAGCTGTGTTAGGCCCTTCGATATCTTTCGGCAATTTGGCCCAGATCCGTCCAGATTTGGATATAGCTGCCATATAACCGATCCTCCGATTTAGGGTCTAAGGCCCATAAAGGCCACATTTATTATCCGATTTTGATCAACGATGAGCTGTGTTGAAACGGTGAGCTGTGTTAGGCCCTTCGACATCTTTCGGCAATTTGGCACAGATCGGTCCAGATTTGGATATAGCTGTCATATAACCGATCCTCCGATTTAGGGTCTTAGGCCCACAAAAGACACATTTATCATCCTATGTCGCCGAAATTTGGGACAGTGATTTATGTTAAGCCCTTCGACATACTTCTGCAATTTGGCCCTGATCGGTTCAGATTTGGATATAGCTGCCATATAGACCGATCCCTGGATTTAAGGTCTTGGGCCCATAAAAGGCGCATTTATTGTCCGATGTCGCCAAAATTTGGGAGAGTGAGTAAGGTTAAACTCCTCGACATACTTCTGCAATTTGGCACAGATCGGTCCAGATATTGATATGGCTGCCATATAGACCGATCTCTCGATTTAGGGTCTTGGGCCCATAAAAGGCGTATTTATTGTCCGATTTCGTCGAAATTTGAAACACTGACTTAAGTTAAGCCCCTCGACATATTTCTGCAATTTAGCCCTGATCGGGTCAGATTTGTATATAGCTGCCATATAGACCGATCTCTCGATTTAAGCTCTTAGGCCTATAAACGCCACATTTACTATCCGAATTTGCTGAAATTGGCGACAGTGAGTTGTGTTAGGCCAGTCGACATCCTTCTTTAATTTGGCTCAGATCGGTGCAGATTTGGATATAGCTGCCATATAGACCAATCTCTGGATTTTAGGTCTTGCGCCCATAAAAGGCGCATTTATTGTCCGATGTCGCCAAAATTTGGGACAGTTAGGTAAGTTAAGCCCCTCGACATATCTGCCATATGGCACAGATCGGTCCAGATTTTGATATAGCTGCCATATAGACCGATCTCTGGATTTAAGGTCTTGGGCTCATAAAAGGCGCATTTATTGTCCAATGTTGCCAAAATATGGGACAGTGAGTAAGGTTAAACTCTCGACATATTTCTGCAATATGGCACAGATCGGTCTAGATTTGGATATAGCTACCATATGGACCGATCTCTCGATTAAAGGTTTTGGGACCATAAAAAGCTCATTTGAAGTCCGATTTCACTGAAATTTGACACAGCGGCTTATGTTAGGTCTATATTTGGATATGGCTACCAAAAAGACCAATATTTTGTTCTACAAAATTGAACAATGACTTGTACTTGATGGACCGCTTTCATCGGCAACTTCTGCAATATCTTTGGAGTTTGGTCGAAATCAGTTCAGATTTAGAAGTATGGATATAGCTTCTATATATATATATATATATATTCGTCAGATTTTGGTTAATTTGCAATAATTTGCTCGTAATTTGATACGGATTGCTTTGATAATCCATCTGAAAACAGTCGCCGAGGTCCATAAAATTGTTTCACAATTAGATATAGCTCCCACTTTGAACTTAAAGGGTTGGTATAGGGTATTATACAGTCAGCCGACTTTTGCTCTTCCTTACTGATTTAGAAGTTAAATAGGGGAAGGCTTTTTTGCTCAATATCCGTTTCGTATTTGATTTCATCTGCCGATGACCTCTTGGCTCTTCGTGAGGCCAATCTCAGAGACCCACTGATTTAGATTTCATACTTTTTCTCACCGTCATCATTGTCGTCATCTCAATATCATAATTTTCAATGAATATTCATGTCCATTCATTCATGAATTTTGTAAAAGATATTAGCATTCCTCTTAATCAGTTGAAATTTAAGTTCAATAAAATTAATAAACCCCACAGACCGTCTTAAATGGCTAAGGCAAACTTTCGTTATCGATCGATATTTAAGATGTGATGGCTTTGCCTACGCAAATCGCCATCACCCGCCGTCCCTATGTCATGAAAATAAGTGATGAGTGGAATTTTCTTAATGATTTTTATGTTAAATACATCCAATATTTTGGTAGTAAATACTAAATTTTATGGCCCTTTAACAAGATAGCGTTTGCTTTTACGACCGTAATGTCTGCTAAGGTGTTATGACCATTGACCTTTGGCAAATTGAATGCACGAATGTTGAGTGGGAACAATCACACACACACACATACGATTTCAAATGGTAAAGACCAATTCTGCACACATATCGTATGTATGTGATGACAACATCAGTTTAAGGTAATAAAAATGAAAATAAAATCAGAAGAGACAGACCAGATCTGATTTATGTGTGCGTATACAACAAGAGTTAAAGATTTAATAGATTCGATTTATCATTCATTTTCAAAATGATAAACTGCCCTATAAGTATGTGTGGCAATTTTTTCATTTGACCAAAAGAAGATTTTGTCGTTTCCAAACACATAAACTTTATTAGCTGACGACTTTAATAATTTGCTAACCAAAAAATTAGCAAATAATTAGCATTTAAGAAATATTCACAAAATCTTACTTTTTATGGTGAGTTATGGCTAAAAAAATATGGAAGTCCTTAAATAGATTTAATTTAAAAACAAATAAATAACCTTAACTGGTCTCTATCGCATGAAAAATTAGTTCTGAATTTCATTTAATTTGTGTGACATTTTAGGGGCAAACATTTGCCAAAAGAATAGCAAAAAAAACTATGCCATAAATTTTAAATTTTCAAATTTATGGCTGAACAGATTTATTATGCTGACCTCTTAATTGTCAATGTTTATAATTTTACAATCGGGTCGAATAGAATTCGTGACGATAAAAAAATCTTAAATCTCACGTGCTGGCCATATTCCAGCATATTTGAAAGTTGAGAAATTTCGTGCGATCCTCAAGAAGGGTGAACCAAACCACCGGTATTACAATATGTTCTGCGATATTCAACATCTTATGGCCATACCATACTGGCGGTTTTCGCAGAATTCTTTTTATCAGTTCGCCGAATTTAGGTTGGAAGCTCTTGATACTTCCAAGGCAATTCATAAAGTCTGATAAGGTGCGATCTTATTGAAACTCTACACTTGTTTTCAATTTTGTTGACAATCGCTCCTTTCTGAAGAGCACAACGAGTCTTCTGTAGGTCAATGTCGTTCGTTATAAACTTGGCACTGATGTTATAAGTCATAACGTAGGCTTTTGGGCCAACTTTCAGTCAAATCAGGTAAAAATGTAGGCTTCTTAAGGCCTGTTAATAGACCGATTCATACTCAGCTTAGATGTAGGAAGTCATAACACAAGTCATTGTTCAAATTTCAGCCAAATCGAATGGATATTTCAGCTTCTAGGAGCCCAAGAAGTCAACTCCGGGCACCGGTTTATATGGGGGCTATATTTGTTAATAGACCGACTCGAATCATACTTTGCATAGATGTTGAAAGTCACATCACAAGTTTTTGATTCAAATTTCAGTCAAATCGGATAAAAACTGAGGCTTCTAAGGGCTCAAGGAGTCAAATCTGGGGATAAGTTTATATGGGGGCTTTATCTGTTTACAGACCGATTCGGATCATACATATCATGGACATTGGAAGTCATAACACAAGTTTTAATTCCAAATTTCATCCAAATCGGATGAAAATTTAGACTTCTAAGAATATCAAATTTCAGCCAAAACAGATGAAAACCAAGGATTCTAATGGCTCAAGAAGTCAAATCCAGGGATTGGTTTATATGGGGAATATATCAAAATCTGAACCGATACCCATTTGCAATCACCAACGACCTACAAGAAGAAGTAAGTGTGCAAAATTTCAAGGGGCTAGCTTTACCCGTTCGGCCGCTAGGTAATTTTGGTAGACGGAGGGACGGACATGCCTAGTTCGATTCAGAATGTTGAAACGAATCAGAATATATATACTTTATGGGGTCTCAGATCAATATTTCGAGGTGTCACAAACGAAATGACTAGATTAGTTACACCCCCATTCTATGGTGGTGGGTATAAAAATGAGATACTGAGCCGAAGTTTGGCACAGACCTACATATCAACAACCCATCAGGGAGCATATGCCAGGTCGCAATTGCCTTCAATGGAGCACAGGTGCCAGACTCAAAACTATTGGGTTGCCCAAAAAGTAATTGCGGATTTTTCGGCGTTGACAAATTTTTTCACAGCTTGTGACTCTGTAATTGCATTCTTTCTTCTGTCAGTTATCAGCTGCTACTTTTAGCTTGCTTTAGAAAGAAAGTGTAAAAAAAGCATATTTGATTAAAGTTCATTCTAAGTTTTATTAAAAATGCATTTACTTTCTTTTAAAAAATCCGCAATTACTTTTTGGGCAACCCAATATATGCAAACCATTTTGGGAGACAATTTGTCGAGCACACAACTGGAGACAAGGCGCTAAGGAACACCGTTACGGAATCTCCTGTTCAAACTGAACTACAACTATTCAGAAGAGAAGAGCTATGCCATTGAAGGCTATGGCCTGATGGAATATCGAAGCTGAAGCTCAAGCATTTCTGTAACGTAGAAATGTGATACTTGACGGATGTCCTAAATCTATCCTTATTAACCCTGTCCCAAATTTGCCCATCTCCACCCTGGTGAAGGTCGAGTGGCTGCTATTCTAAAGCTGGGTAAACCTGCAGACCAAGGAGAGTCATATAGTCCTATCGCTCGCTTGTCTCCGGTTACAAAGACACTTGAGTCGCTGCTCTTACCTATCCCAAGCTCGTCCCTGATCCCAGCGGATCATCAACACGGAATCCGTAAAATGCATAGCACTACAGCAACACTCACAGCTATCACCACGCATATCTGCCGCAGTCTGAATACGAAACGGCCTCATGAACGTACTGTCCTCGTGGCTGTCGACTTGTCAAAAGCATTGACACAGTCCACCACACCATTCTGTTCAACGACATAAATAAGTCTGATGAAGAGATAAATTGTGAACTATAAGTGCGGTGGACAATCATATGTGGAGTTCAGGAATACTAAGGCGAAATCCGGAGCGTTACCTTAAAATCTCTCCCAACAAAAGCGTCGTCGACATTATTCACCATCTGGTCAACTATTGGGAGTAACCTTCTACAACTGCCTCCCAATGTCGGCTCACGCTACTACGATCTGCGAAAAAGCAAGGAACAAAAACAAAGTCTTCAAATCTTTTGCCGACAGCATCTGGGGAATGGGTAGGGAAACTCTGTTGACGACCTATAAGGCGTTCGGGATACCGGTGATAAGCTATGCAGCCCGGTGTGGACCGCGGGGGTGAGCGAAACACATTAACGAAACCTACAAACCTGTCAGAACGTGGCACAAAGGACCATAACAGGATGTCACCAAATGGCGAGCACAGACCATCTACTCGAGCAGACTGAAATCCTTAGGGTTATGGACCACTGTGAAGTTTTATCTAAACCGTTATTCTGGGCTGCCATCGAGAGAGCTACGCGACCTTTCGACTCAGCGAGCTGACTCCCCTCCCAGAAACAAGAAAATCTGGATGTTTATGAACGCAATCCGCTATCACCTCACAACTGACTCATATAAAGCGGGTCTACAGGATATTCACACCGAAGCAGTAACTAGTGCGACCTTATCATACCGACCAAAAATAGTCCTGGGTGGGCGCCCACCGCCCATTGATGATGAGGAGAAAGACCTGCCCAGGAGGACCAGATTTACTCTGGCTCAACTGGGATCCGGATGATTTATCAGACTGAACTCATTTCGTTTACGGCTAGATGCCATTATTAGAAATATCTGCTCTGAGTGCTGCACTACATCCCATCACACCAATCACCTATAAATATTCTCAGGGAAACCAACAAATCTTACTGCAGAGGCACTATGGACCGATCCATTTGAAGAAGCCAGATTGTAAGAGATGGATCTTGGAAACATTGCCAAACCAGGATTATCTCATATAGAATAATGGATTAGGAAGACATAAGAAGAATCAACATCCCTGCGAGGTGTGGCTACAACTACCATGGGAAAGGTAGGACCGACCTACCGATTTCAGACACATAAAGGACATTTATTATGAGAATTTATTACCCGAGTTCACTTTAATGTTATACGCATTTTCCACAGGATATGACGAGACTCATAGAGACATCGGAATCTTGGAACTATATGGTCGATCGAAGGCTTATTATTACAGACTTTATTGTAAATGAAACCTTGAGGAGCATCCAACTATTTACGTCACCCGAACTTGATGAAACCTGTCGCCCTATCTGGCCGCTATATTCACGGCATGGCTTCGACTGGCTAGGATAAATTTTGTGAAACCCTGGCAGGACTCAAGAGTGGTATTTATACCCAAGCTCGGCACGGCAAGTTATTCAACACCAAAGGTTTATAGACTTATATGCCTTACGTCCCTTCAACTCAAAACCATGAAACAAATTATGAATACCACGATAAACAGTAGGTCATCCAGCGAATAGCTCAGATAAAAGCAGCATGCCAAGGAAACGCCGGCAGAAATTGACCTGCACGAGATTTTGCATAAATCGAAGAATCCTTCGATGAGCATCGAGGAGGAGTAAGGACAGACACATTGATTCAGTCCTTAGACCACTACCAGTTGGGCCGGGTCTTTAGAGACTGGATAAACAATATTCTAAGGAATAGGTGGATAAATTGTGGGTCCCATGGCATAAAGGTAAGGGAGAAAGTAGCACAGATAAGGGAGAAAATATCATCGCCATTCTATGGTATCTACCATAAATACCTGTAAGGTAGGGCTAGGGGTTTAAATTTTAATCCAGAAAAGACTGAAATCTGCCTGTTCACGATTAAGACGTAGATGCGTCGATTTGACGTGCCACGGTTCCTCAACAGTAAAAATTTTCGACTAGGTCAATTACTTTGGAGTGACCTTGCACAGGAAACTGATCTGAAAGTGTCACACTAGGGAGCGCAACGAGAAGGCTTACTCATGTTAGGCACTATATAAACGGAACGTAGTCTCGAATGGGGTCTGAATCCGTGGAGACCCCACTGACTCAACAGTTGCGTGATTAGACCAAAATTTAATTACGACTCATAAGGAAATATCATAATTTGCGGCCTATTAAAGCCGCATTCATTGTTCGATTACGCTGAAATTTGGAACAGTGAGTTGCACTAGGTCGCCTAATGTCAGAAACAAATATTTTTGACCTGTCATATAGACCGATCTACCATTTAATGGTCCTTAGTTCATAAAAAGGCTGCCATTAGGCAGAGGTTAACGTACCTATTCCAAACACGATGGCAACTTATAAAATTTCTAATTTTCTAAACGGAACAAATTTTTGATTGGTTATTTTTAGCAAATATGCAATCCATTAAATATCTAATTGACCTCTTTGAAAACAATTAACTTGTCAATTTCATTTGCTACGTATACGGAGAGAAGAGTCATATTTTAGAGTCATAAGAAAATGTCACATCTAACCGCCACCTTTATCTTTCAAAGCTTCCAATTTCAAACCATTAATTTTGGATAGAGCAAATCAAAGGCCGTGCGCTTTGATGTTACAACAACCAATTTTAATTCTTTTGTTTGAAAAATCACATAATTAATGGCCAACAACCTATTGACCCCTCCGAGCACATACAGCGAAAATATTTTAAACGATGTCCCAAAGACAAGCCACTAATTTGTCTCTTATTTTCATAAATTCCATTCCAATCGATGACAATGGCAACGAAAGTGATTTAATGTTTGTTTTCATCTCTAACACAAAGAGAAGCTGCCAATTTGCCAACAAATTAATATTTCAAAAGGAATTAGTCAAATGACCAGCTGTTAGGTTAGATTTTCAGTAAGCCAAAAAAGTTATGTCTTATGTCTTTCGAACATGTGTCACAACATTTATGAGTTAGGCATTGCGTGCGCATGTGTGTTCGGGGGGGATAGACTCATTGTTAGAAATTATTGTCATCTTAAATTTTGTGGGAAAACCAGCTTGTTGAAAGAATCTAAACATCGAACACGCATTCAATGAATTGTTTTCAGGAAACCATGGGGCTTACCAAATGATGTTTCATTTTAAAGTAAAAATACTACTAAACGTGAAAGGGAATTAAACGGTTTATCAGCTTAATATATTCTCAAACTCCCTAGGCAACTATTGACAATTTATATCAATTTCGGACACTGGACTTTGAAAATATTTGTATTGTTGAACATTATTATTTATAGTTTTATTTTTAACTTTTATCGATTTTCCCACAGTGGAAAATATTTTAGGGCTAAGTTAAAAACAAGTAAAAAGGCGTTAAGTTCGGCCGGGACGAACATTGGATACCCACCACCTCGGGTATATATATGCTAACCACCTTTCATCAAAATCCGGTGAAAATTGCATACCTAATGTCCCATAGCAGGTATATCGAAATATGTTCCGATTTGGATCAAATGCTAATAAGTTCAAGTCATTGTTCAATTGTGTAAAACAAAATATTGGTATTTTTAGTAGCTATATCTAAAAATAGAATAAAAATTTTGAAAACATCGGACAATAAATGCGCTTTTTATGGCCCTAAAACCGAGATATCGGTCTATATGGCAGCTATATCCAAATCTGGACCGATCTGTAGAAGTACATCAAGGGGCTTAACTTAACTCACTGTCCTAAATTTCGGCGACATCGGCCAATAAATGCGCTTTTTATGGCCCCAAAACCTAAAACCGAGAGATCGATCTATATGGCAGCTATATCCAAATCTGATCCGATCAGAGCCAAATTAAAGAAACATGTCGAAGGGCCTAACATAACTCATTGTCCCAAATTTCAGCAAAATCGGATAATAAATGTTACTTTTATGGGCCTAAGACCCTAAATCGAGGGATCGATCTATATGGCTGCTATATCCAAATCTGATCCGATCAGGGCCAAATTAACGAATGATGTCTAAATACCTAACACAACCCACTGTCCCAAATTTCAGCGAAATCGGGCAATAAATGTGGCTTTTATGTGTCTAAGACCATAAATCGGAGGATCGGTCTATATGGCAGCTATATCCAAATCTGAACCTATCTGGGCCAAATTGACGAAGGATGTCGAAGGGCCTAACACAACTTACTGACTCAAATTTCACCAAAATCCGATAATAAGTGTGACTTTTATGGGTCTGAGACCATAAATCGGCGGATCGATCGATATGGCAGCTACATCCAAATCTGAACCGATCTGGGCCAAATTGACGAAGGATGTCGAAGGGCCTAACACAACTCGCTGTCCCAAATTTCAGCAAAATCGCAAAATAAATGTTACTTTTATGGGCCTAAGACCATAAATCAGCGGATCGGTCTATATATCTTGATATAGCCCGATATGGCCCATCTTCGAACTTAACCTGCTTATGGACAAAGAAAGTATGTGTGCAAAGTTTCTATTTTTTAAGACTGTTGCGTAATTTTTAACAGACAGACGGACAGACAGATGGACATGTCTAGATCGTCTTAGATTTTTACGCTGATCAAGAATATATATATTTTATAGGGCCGGAAACATATATAGTTCGATGAGTTGCAAACGGAATGACAAAATGAATATGCCCCCATCCTTCGGTGGTGGGTATAATAAACTGAATTGTAACCGCTTAGTTAGAACTTGGGAAAAAGTGAGTTGAACGATGAGTTTGCAGATGGCGCATCTTTATCTAATATCGTAGATATTTGAAGTGACGATATACCTTCTTTCAACTCTAACTTGGTTAAGGTCTAAAGTGAATGGGTGACCCACTATAAGGGTAAGTTTATTCGGAGGTCTAACCCATTGCGATACTTCAATAAGAGAGGAAATGTAGATAAAAGAGTCGAGAGAAAATTTTAGTTCTCATATTAGACCTACAGATAAGATAGGGGGACGTCTATCCGAGACGCCGACATGTACACGGATCCCAAGTCCACGTCCAACTGTTTCAACTGGGTGTGGAACAGAGAGTTGCACTAAGCCTTCCGAAATCCAAAACGAGTACAGTCCACATCGGCTCCCATATTCAGATATAGCTGCCGTATAGATCGATCCGCCGGTTTAGGGTCTCAAGCCTATAACAGCCGCTTTTTATAGACCGATTTCGCTGCAATTGAGAAAAGTAAGTTAGAATATTCCCCCCATATCTGAAAATAATATGGTCCATATTAGGCCATATTTAAATATAGCTGCCATGTAGTCGGTCTGCCGATTAAGGGTATAAACACATAACAGAGGCATATATTACACGGTTTTGCTGAAATTGAGTTGTATTAGATCTCTTGATATCCTTTCTTATTATGAACTCGATCGGATCATATTTAGATATTGCTACCATATAGACCTATCTGCTGACTAAGGGTCTTAAGCCCATAACAGGCGCATTTATTACCCGGTTTTCCTGAAATTTTAAACAAGCATAATGCTGATTTGTTGCTCGATTTTGAAAAAAAATGTAATGGTGGAGATTTCCATAAGTTCGGCATGGCCGAACTTAAAATAATATACCAATCAGCTAGTCTGCCACTTTGTTCCCTGCCCCTCCTTGGTGGGCTGGTACCCAGCAGGCCTGACAGACCTGTTTCGAAAAAACTCTTTAAACCTTCTAACCGTGCCACAAACTTCAGCATAACCTGACGACCGACGTAAACATACAGTGCAACGTCCTCGGCCTTAGCTACCAACTCCTTTCTATCGAGTTGCGACACGAGTAAAGCAAATAAGTCGAATTTTGACCCTTTCTTCGGCCTTTCTGCTTCAGCTTACAAAGTTTATGGTCAAGAATCACACCAAATACTTAGCCGTCGAAGGAAGCTGTAGCTCCATCCCATCCAGGTCAGGTCCCTTAAAAACACCCAGCTTCCTCTCTCCAGGTGAAAAGGACCAGTTCAGTCTTTCTAGGATTTATGCCAAGCATACAATTCAGAAAAATGTATGACATCTTTATTTGAATCGATAGTACGTCTTGTTGAAACCACATGTCATGCAAATCAAGATCTTGCATTTTGGGCAAAAAAAATTTGGATATCATCTCACTATAGCGCTTACCATACACAGTCACGATTCGCATTATTTTTGAAGAAGTACGGACCAATGATGCGACCAGACCATAAACCACACCAATTGTGCCTTTTTTAATATTAAGAGTCACAACAAAATCCTTCCTGCCAAATTTCGAGAGAATCGGTTAACAAATGAGCCCTTTATTGCAATATTTCTCAAAACCGGACGAACTTATATATGGGAGCTATACCTAAATTTGACCCGATTTCGACCAAACCTAATAGATATTGTGAAAATCGTCGAGGACAGCGTTGTACAAAATTTTGGGAAGATTGGTCAATAAATGCGCTTGCAGTGGCTCTAGGAATGAAAATCGAGCGATATATATAAGTGAGAGCTATAGCTAAATCTGAACCGATTTTTATGAAATTCACCAGTAATGTCGAGAGTTTTAAAAAAATACTTCCTGCTAAATTTCGAGAGAGGCCATAATAAGAAAGGTTAACAAATGATAATTTTATTGCATTATTATTGAAAATCGGATGAACGTATATATGGGAGCTGTATCCAAATCTGAACCGATTTTTTCCAATTTCAATAGGCTTTGTCTCTAGGTCGAAAAACATGCCTGTACCAAATTTTAAGACGATGGGATGAAAAGTGCGACCTGTACATTGTACACAATTTAACATAGGCAGATAGACAGACGGACATGGCTATATCGAATCAGAAAGTGATTCTGAGTCGATCGGTATACTTGTCAATGGGTCTATCTCTCTTCCTTATGGGTGTTTCAAACAAATGTACTAAGTTATACTGCACTGTACCACAGTAGTGGTGTAGGGTATAAAAATGAGCTTCGTCGCTGAACACAAAACACAGAACTTTCTTAACAGAGCACTCAGTTTCAATAATTTGCAAGCATTGTTCGTTTGTAAAACGATTCATGGTTATATTATTGTCAAAACTGAAAATGTTTGTCATTGAAGCAACACATGAAACGTGCGTGAGCTGTTTAAGCCAGTGTCGCCAAAAACATAATAGTTAAAAAATCACCCTTTATAAACCGATGCCCTGATGAGACTGGCTGAGCCCGCTGACGGCACAAGTTCAATACGATTTGGGCGAATTTTGGTGCGTTAAGTACACTGTGCAGGCCACCGTAGCGCAGATGTTAGCATGATCGCCTATGAATCAGAACGTATATGTTCGAATCCTGTTCAGCGGTAGTTTTCCCCTCCTAATGCTGATAACATTTGTGATGTACTACGCCATGTAAAACTTCTCTTCAAAGAGGGGGTGCACTGCGCCACGCCGTTCGGATTTGGCAATAAAAAAGAGGCCCCTTACTATTCAACTTGAACCGGACAAAACTCATTGATATGTGACAAGATTGTCCCTGTCATAGTGGAATGTTCATGGGCAAAATTTTCATTTGCAAAGTACACTGATACCCTCTAAAACCCATAGCAATTCCCACCCACATAAGACACTCACTGATTTAAGTACCATACCAAAGCTTTGGGATTAGGCTCCACGGTGTTGGGTGTAAAATTTGGTTCAGCCAAAATTAGTCGTGTTTTAATTCTTACACCCCCACCATGAGACGGGGGTATACTAATCTAGTCACTTCGTTTGTAATACCTCGAAATATCGATTCTGAGTTCATCTAGCCATGTCCGTCCGTCCGTCTGTCGAAATCACGATTGCGGTCGAACGGATACTTCTTATTGATGTAGGTCGTTGAGGATCGCATGGGCCATATAGGTTCAGATTTGGATATATATTGGATATAGGCCCCCTATAAACCGATCCACCCGAATTGACTTCTTGAGTTCTTAGACACCTCAATTTTCATCCTACTTGTCTAAAATTGGGAACCAAAAACATGAGTTATGACTTCCAACATCCATGCCAAGTATGATTCGAATCGGTCTGTAAACAGATATAGCCCCGATATAAACCGATCCCCGGATTTGACTTCTTGATCTATTAGAAGCCTTAAATTTCATCCTATTTGGCTGAAATTATCAACAAAGACTTGAGTTATGACTTTTAACATCCATGCCATGTATGATCCGAATCGGTCTATAAACAGATATAGCCCCCATATAAATTTGTCTTCTTAATCCTTTAGAAGCCAAAAATTTCACCTGATTTGGCTGAAATTTGGCCCAAAACCCCTTCCTTATGACTTACAACATCAGTGTCAAGTTTTATCCGAATCGGTCAATATGGTGATATAGGCTCCCCTAAGTACCAATATCCCGCTACGACTTCTTGAGACCAAAATAATTCATATGCAAACTCTGTTAACAAGGCCACATTTTTAACGGAATCTATGGTGGTGGGTACCCAAGATACGGCTGAACTTAGCACGCTTTTACTTGTTTTATGTAATAAAAATTAAATTTTGCCTAAATTCTTGCGTTTTTGAAGAATTCCGACTTATCTCGACTAGTAGTATTGAGTTCCACGGCTTCATGCTTTGAGGACGTGGCAGGCCTTTATGTAGTCTCGGTGCCTCTTGGCGGGTCCCCTTAAATTTGTGACCTCGTCATTTTGAAAACTTGTTCAGGCTGACAAATCTTCAATTATGCTCCTATTTTCCAATTTGCTGGATTCTCGTAGTGCTCAAAAATACCTACAAAAAGGATAGCTTAAGGTCTACAATATATTTACCCATTACCTAACGGTGAGAGGTACTGCAAATTTTATGCTGATTTTCTTGCCAGGACTCAACCTAGGCGTTCAGTGTCTAGAATTACTATGTTATGCGCTATGTAGGCTCCCACATAAATCTTTTAGAAATGCACTTAAGCCATGCTCTCCATTTAGATAACTGATTCCCAGTTATCGGATTTTTGAACCTTGAAAAACCTCCATATTTTGTCGTCCAAGTCCAAGTTGCAATTTGAAGTATTATTCAAAAAAGCCTTTTGCATTCTATAAAATAAGAATAAAACCCATCTTTGTTAGATATTTTGCGCTTTCATTCCAGTTGGATTTTGCCCACAGCTATTGACAAATGCCTACGATCCATAATTGATAAGTAGCATGTTTTGAATTTTAATGCGAACAAATCGCATGAACAGTATCAATTCCTCCTTATCAATACAGTAGACATTGAAATGCATAAATGAAAACCCGTCTACACTAAACACAGGCAGAGGCAAACGCTCCGTAATCGCCGTATGCCATCTAAAATCTGTGCAATTTACTCATACACCAACAAATGCACAAATGCATCGTTAAAGCAACGACGGATGTGCGGTTATAACAAAAGACTTAAGACACATACTTCGTTAAAGACTTGTGCAGAGGGTAAAAAAACAGGCAAACTCCCCATCTGAAAAGGATTTACAACATCTTTTCACATTTGTGTAATAATTATTGTAAAAAAGAAGAAATATTATTTATCTTTACACTCGTGCACCCCGTGACGTGATGTGTTTGGCCTGTCCAAATTCAGCAGCATCCACAGCGGCAACAGCGGCAATAGCAGTAATAACAGCACATCACAGCACCGCACTGCACAGCATCACACCGCATTGCCAAGCTAACAGTGTGTTAGTGGCCATGGCTAACGTCAAAATGAAACTCCATCGATTTTTCCGACAAAAGCATCTTGTTTTCTGTTTTCTTTCGCATTATTTGACATGCATTAATAAAGCCGCCAACATAGCACCAATAAATACACAGACTCACTCCTTGTGGTTCACATATGATGGCTGCAAAAATGTTTACTTAAACAACCATTAAGACAGAATGGGGTCAGTTCATATCCAAACATTGGCACACACTCATGCATATGACCTGTGTTGTGTGTAATGAAACATGTAGTTAGATATTTGCCATGAATGCGCGGATATGGAGTACTTAAGTGTGTAACAACAACGACAACAACAACACCACCAACGCCACAACAACCACCATCACTCTTGAGCCACATTCCATTATCAAACATTTTTCGCTGTAGCAATTCAAGTAGCTCCTCTATAGCGAAAAGGAATTGCAAATCCTAAACATAATGACTTGAAGACTGAAGACATTGCAAATATGCCTCTTTCCAATAATCTTTTTACCATTTACTGGAAAATAAAATCTGCCAGCTGTGAAGCTCTTACTGTGTTCATCTCTCTGCATGTGATAATTTATCGGCGCAGAAAAATGCAAGTAACTTAAACGAAATCTGACATATTTGCCTAGTTTTTATTTTATTTATTTATTTGTTTCTTCTTTATTTCTTGATGTGATATGTTAACAAAAACTGTCAGGTGATTGGTGCAACAGCTGAATTTAAAGAGATCACAACATATCTTCATCGAAATATGATTTAGTGCCATCATTTGCGAGAAGATTACAGTAGACTATTTCATTTTTGCTACAGCGAGTATTACTGGAAATTTAGGTCATTCATTTCTATGCTAAGATATCTCATATAAGATGCCGAAGCAAAACTTTGGGTGGAGGAAAAGCAAACCTCTCTTCATTAGAGATTAAAATACAGCCATTTTGCCGATTTTTGGTTAATCTTTATGATAGTTTACTGCATTAAGGCGAATACTACAATTCGTTGTGCACAAAAAACATCAATTCTTCACATTTAAGGGACAATAAGAAACCCTTTGATCCTACCCTTAATCCTTCAAAAATACAAAATGTAACTGTGTCAATTTTAGAGAAGACTCCTTCATAAGTGTATGCCATAAGCATTGGCGTACCCCAAGTAAAAAAGCATTAAGCTCTGCCGGGCCGAACATTGCATACCTAGCACCTTGGTTATATATAAACATCATTTCGTTAAAATCCGCTTAGGGACTATGAGTATTAAAAGCCGGGCGGCACCGGCTTAAGGATTCAGTGCCTGTGATACTTGATATGAGAAGGCGAGTAATTGGCGCCTTAAAATGACCAATGGCCATAATCTTTCCGCAATGATCGGTCCTATGGAGTGGAATGGGCTTTTAAGCTTAACGAGTATCGCTATCTTCACATTAAATTGCGGAAAATGCACCATTATAAACCTGTAGCAGTTATATTGGGTTGCCCAAAAAGTAATTGCGAATTTTTCATATAGTCGGCGTTGACAAATTTTTTCACAGCTTGTGACTCTATAATTGCATTCTTTCTTCTGTCAGTTAGCAGCTGTTACTTTTAGCTTGCTTTAGAAAAAAAGTGTAAAAAAAGTATATTTGATTAAAGTTCATTCTAAGTTTTATTAAAAATGCATTTACTTTCTGTGGCTTTTATGGGCCTTAGACCCTAAATCGGCGGATAGGTCTATATGTAGGCTATATCAAGATATAGTCCGATGTAGCCCATCTTCGAACTTAACCTGCTTATGATTAAAGAAAGAATCTGTGCAAAATTTCTGCTGAATATCTCTATTTTTATACCCTCCACCATAAGATGGGGGGTATACTAATTTCGTCATTCTGATTGTAACTACTCGAAATATTCGTCTGAGACCCCATAAAGTATATATATTCTTGATCGTCGTGAAATTTTATGTCGATCTAGCCATGTCCGTCCGTCTGTCTGTCGAAAGCACGCTAACTTCCGAAGGAGTAAAGCTAGCCGCTTGAAATTTTGCACAAATACTTCTTATTAGTGTAGGTCAGTTGGTATTGTAAATGGGCCATATCGGTCCATGTTTTGATATAGCTGCCATATAAACCGATCTTGGGTCCTGACTTCTTGAGCGTCTAGAGTGCGCAATTCTTATCCGATTGGAATGAAATTTTGCACGACGTGTTTTGCTATGATATCCAACAACTGCGTCAAGTATGGTTCAAATCGGTTCATAACCTGATATAGCTGCCATATAAACCGATCTTGGGTCTTGACTTCTTGAGCCTCTAGAGTTCGCAATTTTTATCCGATTTGGCTGAAATTTCGCAAGACGTTTTTTATTGTTACTTTAAACAACTATGTAAAATAAAGTACAAGTCGGTTCATAACCTCATATAGCTGCCATATAAACCGATCTGGGATCTTGACTTCTTGAGCCTCTAGAGGGCGCAATTCTTATCCGATTTGGCTGACATTTTGTACAACGGTTTCTCTCGTGACCTTTAACATACGTGTCTAATATGGTCTGAATCGATCTTGATACAGCTCCCGTATAAACCGATCTCCCGATTTTGCCTCTTGAGCCCCTACATTCATTTTTCAGCATTCATTTATGGTCCGAATCGGACTATAACTTTATGTAGCTCCAATAGCATAACAGTTATTATTCAATGTTCTTTGTTTGGCTAAAAAGAGATACCGCGCATAGAGCTCGACAAATTCGATCCATGGTGGAGGGTATATAAGATTCGGCTCGGCCGAACTTAGCACGCTCTTACTTGTTTACTAGTTTTTTCGACTTTCTCCCACCGTGCGATGCCTTTCTCTCTGACAAAAACAGCTAGAGATGATACATTGTAAATTGATTTATGGCAAAGGGAGCAAATCTTCTTCTTCTTTTGGGTGTTACATAAAAGTATACAAAATTATAATTCTGCTATTATTGTAGAGGTATAGTGTTCAAGATGTTACAACCCCCTCAAACTTTTTAAGAGTCTCAAGTTGAAGTGTTGACCAACACTTTATAGAAATATTCACACCGATTATCACACATCTTAATGCAAATCTACATGGAACCAATTTTTAATTATGAAAAATTCTCCTATTTTGTTTCAGTTTCAACAATGCTGCCCTTATTATACATACTCGAATTTTAGAGAATTAGATAAATGTAAGTACTCCAAAATTTCTAAATTAGATGAATTGTAAGGATTAACGCAAATCTTATAAAAAGTACAAGTCTTACGACTCTTATTTCAATGAAAGAGACAGAATATCCCAAAGCTTGCTGCAGGTAGGATTCTGTCGCCACTCTTGGTAGGTGACAACTTTGAATAGTCGAATGAGGTTTCTTATTGGGGAAGAAATTCAAATATTCTTTGTAGGGAAACCGAGAAAGTTTTGGATGGGTCACTGGACCGGTTCACTGGGAAACAGAGGCCTGTTATTACGAAGAACCAGGAATTGTGCAATAAAAAGACATGAAACCGGCAACTGTGAACAAGACCATAGTTGGACAAATGAATATAGGGTGATTTTTTTGAGGTTAGGATTTTCATGCATTAGTATTTGACAGATCACGTGGGATTTCAGACATGGTGTCAAAGAGAAAGATGCTCAGTATGCTTTGACATTTCATCATGAATAGACTTACTAACGAGCAACGCTTGCAAATCATTGAATTTTATTACCAAAATCAGTGTTCGGTTCGAAATGTGTTCAAATTTTGACAAATTTTGTTCAGCGATGAGGCTCATTTCTGGTTGAATGGCTACGTAAATAAGCAAAATTGCCGCATTTGGAGTGAAGAGCAACCAGAAGCCGTTCAAGAACTGCCCATGCATCCCGAAAAATGCACTGTTTGGTGTGGTTTGTACGCTGGTGGAATCATTGGACCGTATTTTTTCAAAGATGCTGTTGGACGCAACGTTACGGTGAATGAACACATTTCGAACCGAACACTGATTTTGGTAATAAAATTCAATGATTTGCAAGCGTTGCTCGTTAGTAAGTCTATTCATGATGAAAAGTCAAAGCATACTGAGCATCTTTCTCTTTGACACCATGTCTGAAATCCCACGTGATCTGTCAAATACTAATGCATGAAAATCCTAACCTCAAAAAAATCACCCTTTATAAGGGTGGAACAAGTACAAACGCTTTAAACTTGGCTGGACTGAATCTTATAACCCCAACACCTGGATCGCATTTGCTAAGTTCTTTGGGACTTCGTTCATAAGCAGAAAAATTAAAACATAAGAATTGCTTCCCTCATACCATAATAAGGAGTAGGACATCCAGCGAACTGCTTAAATACTAACAGCATGCCTATGTTAAGGGAAGGTCGGTGGAGACTGCCCTGCACGAGGTTGTGCATAAAATAGAAGAATGCTTCTAGGCCAAGACGTACACATTGGCGGTTTGCATTGACATCGAGAGGGCGTTGAATAATGCGCGGACCGACACATTAATCCGGTCCTTAGACCAATTTTGGGTAGACCGGGTCCTAAGAGACTGGATTAATCATTTGATAAGGGACAAGTGGATAAATTGCGGGTCCCATGACACAAATATAAGGTAGAAAGTTGCACAGGGCACGCCGCAGGGGGAATTTTATCGCCACTCCATTGGGTGGCCACCATAAATAACCTATCATGGATGCTGACTGAGGAGGCATTTGAACCCGTCTGCTATGCAGGCCATGCCATAATACTTATTAAGGGTAAGGATCCAAATCAGCTATGCAGAAGGGCTGAAAGGGTCTTGCATATGGCATATGACTGGGCTTAACCCAGGGGTCTCAGTAATAACCCAAAGATGACAGATATATGCCTATTCATGAAAAAAAAACGAAGGTGGGCCAGTTTGAGGCACCACGTTTCCTCAATAAAACGATTTCGATATCTGACAAGGTAAAATACTTTGAAGTGATCTTGGATAAGAAACTTAATTGGAAGTGTCACATTCGGGAGCCGAGAAAACTCACAAATGTTGGGCACTATGTAGAAGGACCGTAGGCTCGGAATGGGGCCTGAATCCGAGGATAGTCCACTGGCTCTACAGAAGCGCGAATAGACCAATACTTACTTACGCCTCAGTAGTTTGGTGGACTGCTATGGAGAAAGAGTGCAACATAAGGACCATACAACAGGTTCAGAGAACATGTTGTCTTGGCTTAGGCGGAGCGATGAAGAGCACGCCCACTAGGGCACTGGAGACTTTTTTAGATATCCGACCCATAGACATCCAGATTAAATGTGAGGCAGCTACTGCGGCTATGAGACTTAAGGCGATGGAGAATGGATTGAGGATGGGAGCAGCTCATACCATCGCGGTACAATCAAAGCGACGATAGGAAACCTAGAAGGAGAGAAGAGGTTTCAGATCGTATACCTGAGACGACACTTGAGGCACTTCTGCCAGCGGCTCAGTCTTGGACTGACGGAACCCTAGCATTGCCGGCTGGAAGATCATGTTACCCGGAAGGATCAAAGTTAGGAGACAGAGTACGCCTAGGGTCTACTTCGAGAACCCAAGGACTGAGATCGGTCCTGCCGGCGGAGATTCGGGCGATCACGGAGTGCGTGAGTTGGTGTTATACTAACGCGAGGAAGTCGAGTGTGAACATCTTTACGGACAGTAAAATGGCCATAAGGGCAATAACAAGCAGGACGGTACGGTCGCTAACAGTCTCTCAGTGTAAGAATAAGATTAACGCCTTCTCTGAGGATGGACCAATCCACATCATTTGGGTGTTGGGCCATAACGAAGTAAGGGGGAATAAAAGGACAGATGATTTGGCGGTGAAGGCCAAAGGACTGTCATCAATAAACTTGATTAACCTGAAGCCTTTCGGGTCAACGTAGTCGGGGTTAAGGGAATGGGCGACGAATGCGCATGGTACATTATGGAACAGCGCAACAATCGGTAAGACGGCGAAAATCCTATGGGGTGATCCGAATCGTAAGAGGACGAGGCTATTACTGACAGGAAGTAAAAAGGAGGTCAGTATAGCTATTGGTGTCATAATGGGACACATAGAACTTCGAGTTCACTTATGCAAAATCGGTGCGGCAAGTGATAGCATGTGGGAAAGATGATGAGACATTGGAGCATTTCCTATATCACTGCCCGGCTTTCGCGACTAACAAACACCAGACATGCACCAACTTGGGGAGGGGTATGGAAAACAATTTAGGATTTTGTAAGTAGCACGAAATTATATAACTTAAAATTTTCCATTTCGATGTTACTTTTTTAAATCCACCACCATAGGATGGGGCATACGGAATGACTAGATATTCCGTTTGTAACGGACCTACATTGACTTTAAGTATCGGTACAAATTGCAAGCGGCTAGCTTTACGCGTTCGACCTCTATCGTGATTTAGACAGACGGACGGACGGACATGGCTAGATTGACTCAGAACTTCGATCAAGATCAAGGATCAAGAATATATATAATTTATGGATCTTTGACGTATATTTCGAGGTGTTACAAACGGAATGACTAGATTAGTATAACCCCATCATATTGTGGTGGGTTTACAAGTTAAAAGAAAACAAGTAAAAGCAAGCTAGAGCGGGAGAACGGTTCATATTGGAGCTATATCAGGTTGTGAACCAATTTGGGCCACACTTGGCACCGTGGTTTATGGGCAAACCAGAACTCTTCATTCAAAATTTCAGCCAAATCGGATAAAAATTGCATCCTCTAGCTGCTCAGTTCAAGTCAAGTTTCGAGATCGGTTTATATGGTAGCCATATCAGGTTATGAACCAATAAAAGCCATATTTATCGCAGTTGTGTGGAGGGTCTAGTTTGGAATTGAAAAATTTAGGAAGATTGTTGGACATTGAAATACTCATCATCTACGATTTTGCTTCCCGTAGACTCTCCACTTGCGTTATAGGGATCATAGCTAGTAATAAAAGGCCCCTTCCCTGAATTCACTGCAAAGGCAACTTAATTGTTGATTCCGAGCGCCCACATGTTGTTGCTTTTTGAGCAACAAATTGTTATGTAAGTATACACAGAGCTCCCTGTGTGAAATGAAAAGTGATAAGAAGGTGATCATATATGGCTTCTACTTCAGAACGATGATAATATATGAACAAACTCACTGTTAATGGTTTAGAGTATTTTTACTTGCCTTACATCAGCCTTATTTGTGCCTATGCCCCAACGGAAGACAAAGATGAGCAGACCAAGGATATTTACTACGAGCGCCTAGAGAGAGAATGTGAACGCTGCCCCGCCCATGACATTAAAATCGTTCTGGGAGATTTTAATGCGAATATAGGGAAAGAAGACATTTTTGGTCCAACAGTCGGAAAGTTTAGCCTCCGTCCAGTAATGGGTTAGACATTTTTGGTCCCACAGTCAGAAAATTTAGATAACGTCCAGTAATGGGTTGAGGCTGATAGATTTCGCCGCGACAAAACACATGGTAGTTAGTAGCACCAGATTTCAACATAAAAATATTCACAAAGCCACAAAGCTGTCACCAGATCAAAACACGAGAAACCAAATTGATCACGTTGTGATAGATGGAAGGCATTCTTCGAGCATGTTAGATGTACCATCGATCCGTGGAGCGAATATAGATTCAGAACATTATCTCGTTGCAGCAAAGGTTCGCACCCGTTTGAATATGGCGAGATAAGTACGATCTGATACTGCACGGAAGCTGGACATTGAAAAGCTGCAAACACAACTGAAGGCAGCGGCATTCTCCACTCGCACTCCTTGTTCCGATGATATAATGGCGCAGTGGCAAACTATTGCCCACTCCATGGAAAATGCCGCGAAATCCTTACTTGGGTACCGGAAGCCTCCTCCAAGTAACCCATGGTACGACCAAGAGTGTCGAGATGCTACTGAAGCCAAGAATGCGGCATATAGAGTAGCCCTGCAATCAGAAGCAACGCACCAGATGAAGGAGAGGTATCGGGAGGAAAGGAGAGAGGAGAAACGTCTATTCGCAGAAAGAAAAAGGAAATGGAAAGACGTGAGTGTGAGCGAATTGAGATGTACAGGGGTCAGAATGAAGTCCGGAAATTCTACCAAAGAATTAAACATCAAACCGATGTCTTTGGTGCAGGCACATTCTTCTGCAGAGACAAGGAAGGAAATCTGGTAACTGACACAGATAACATGCTGAGGATATGTAAAGAATATTTTACCCAACTGCTAGTGTCCGACGTTGGAGGGGAACAGGATACCGCAGAACCAATTCCTGATGATGGTATAGAATGTTTATCTCCTAGTCAGAATGAGGTCCAAGTAGCAGTGACCCGACTAAAGAACAACAAGGCAGCAGGAGCCGACGTTTTACCCTCTGAACTATTTAAGACCGGAGGCGACACGCTGATAAGGTGTATGCGTCAGTTTATCTGCCCAATCTGGCTAGAAGAACGCATACCCGATGATTGGAACCTCAGCATACTATGGGTTGCCCAGAAAGTAATTGCGGATTTTTCATATAGTCGGCGTTGACAAATTTTTTCACAGCTTGTGACTCTGTAATTGCATTCTTTCTTCTGTCAGTTATCAGCTGTTACTTTTAGCTTGCTTTGGAAAAAAAGTGAAAAAAAAGTATATTTGATTAAAGTTCATTCTAAGTTTTATTAAAAATGCATTTACTTTCTTTTAAAAAATCCGCAATTACTTTTTGGGCAACCATATGTCCCGTACACAAGAAATTAGACAAGACGGAATGTACCAACTACAGAGGAATAAGTCTCTTCCCCATCGCATACGAGATACTCTCAAGCGAACTGTGTGAAAGATTATAACCTAAGGTCAATGAGATAATTGGGCCCTGTCAATGCGGCTTTAGACCTGGTAAATCCACCCTAGACCAGATATTCACACTGCGCCAAATCCTGGAAAAGACCCCAGAAAGACAAATCAACACCTACCACCTCTTTGTTGACTACAAGCGATACTCCTTTACGTTCAAAGGTATTTCAAGCCATATCTGAGTTTGGTATTCCTGCAAAATTAATAAGACTCTGTAGGATGACACTTGCTGATACGAGTTCCTCAGTAAGAATAGGAACGAATCTCTCCGAACCATTTAATACCAAACGAAGTTTCAGACAAGGAAACAGCCTATCGTGTGATCTCTTTAATATCCTGCTGGAGATGATTAAATGAGATTCAGCTATGAATAGATATGGCACACTAATCACAAGAGAACATATGCATACTTCGGTCATCGGAAGTAGTCTTTGAAAGAATCGAAAGAGAGTCAGTGAAAAAAGGGTCTGGCAGTAAATGGAGACAAGACGAAATGGATGGTTTCAATACCCAAAAAAGCCTTGCACAACCGAGCAGATAAAACAAGTAAGAAGAGCGTTAAGTTCGGCCGGGCCGAACTTTGGATACCCACCACCTCGGGTTTATATGTGAACCACATTTCGTCAAAATACAGTGAAAAATTCATACCTTATGCCCCATAGCAGCTCTATAGATATCATCCGATTTAGACCAAATGCTTATAAGTACAAGTCATTGTTCAACCGAGAGATCGGTCCATATGGCAGCTATATCCAAATCTGGACCGATCTAAGCCAAATTGAAGACAAATATCGAAGGGCCCAACACAAGTCATTGTCCCAAATTTCGGCGTCATCGGACAATAAATGCGCTTTTTATGGGCCCAAAACTTTAAATCGAGAGATCGGTCTACATGGCAGCTATATCCAAATCTGAACCGATCAGGGCAAAATAGAAGAAAGATGTCGAAGGGCCTAAGGTAAATCACTCTCCCAAAATTTCAGCAAAATCGGATAATAAATGTGGCTTTTATGGGCCTAAGACCATAAATCGGAGGATCGGTCTATATGGCAGCTATATCCAAATTTGGACCGATCTGGACCAAATTGACGAAGGATGTCTAAGGGCTCAACGCAACTCACTGTCCCAAATTTCAGCAAAATCGGATAGAAAATGTGGCTTTTATGGGCCCAAGACCATAAATCGGAGGATCGGTCTATATGGCAGCTATATCCAAATTTGAACCGATCTGAACCAAATTGACGAAGGATGTCGAAGGGATCAACGCAACTCACTGTCCCAAATTTCAGCAAAATCGGATAGTAAATGTGGCTTTTATGGGCCTAAGACCAACAATCGGAGGATCGGTCTATATGGCAGCTATATCCAAATTTGGACCGATCTGGACCAAATTGACGAAGGATGTCGAAGGGCTCAACGCAACTCACTGTCCCAAATTTCAGCAAAATCGGATAATAAATGTGGCTTTTATGGGCCTAACACCATAAATCGGAGGATCGGTCAATATGGCAGCTATATCCAAACTTGGACCGATCTGGGCCAAATTGACGAAGGATGTCGAAGGGCTCAACGCAACTCAATGTGCCAAATTTCAGCAAAATCGGGTAATAAATGTGGCTTTTATAGGCCTAAGACCATAAATCGGAGGATCGGTCTATATGGCAGCTATATCCAAATCTGGACCGATCTGAGCCAAATTGACGAAGAATGTTAAAGGGCCCAACGCAACTCACTGTCCCAAATTTTAGCAAAATCGGATAATAAATGTGGCTTTTATGGGCCTAAGACCCTAAATCGGCGGATCGGTCAATATGGGGGCTATTTCAAGATATAGTCCGATATAGCCCATCTTCGAAGTTAACCTGCTTATGGACAAAAAAAGAATCTGTGCAAAATTTCTGCTCAATATCTCAATTTTTAAAGACTGTAGCGTGATTTCAACAGACAGACGGACGGACATGTCTAGATCGTCTTAGATTTTTACGCTGATCAAGAATATATATACTTTATAGGGTCGGAAATGGATATTTCGATGTGTTGCAAACGGAATGACAAAATGAATATACCCCCATCCTTCGGTGGTGGGTATAAGAATGGAGAAAGTTGGGAACCACAACTTTGAGATAGTCAGCAGCTTTATCTACCTCGGGACCCCTGTAACCGAAACGAATAACTTCAGTTTTGAAATTAAGAGAAGAATAATACGGGCAAATAGATACTACTTTGGGCTAAGTAAGCTGTTTAGAAACAAGGCCATCCCTCGACAGACGAAAATTACACTGAGTAGTCACTGATATTACCCGTGCTGTTATATGGTTCTGAAGCATGGGTACTTGTGAAAGCAGATGAGGCAGTGCTTGGAGTATTGAAGAGAAAGATTCTTCGTTAAATATATGGAACAGTCTGCGTTAACGGAGAACATAGGCGACGTATGAACCACGAGCTGTATGAGCTGAATGACGACGATAGAATAGTTACACGCAAACCGGGAAGACCAAAAGCACGATGGAAAGATCAAGTGGTCGTAGACACCTTGAAACTTGGCATCAGAGATTGTAGAATGAGCACAGAAGATGAGGCGCTTGGAACGCTATTCTATGCTTGGCTAGTGGAACAAATATTCTGTCATAGCCAATTAAAGCAAGTAAAGTATTTTTACTTGTTTTTGCCAATCATTGGCAATACAAAAACACATTCAATAGTGAAATTTTGCCTAAATCTCCCATCGTTTTTAACTTGCATTCCAAAGTTTTTCAGATTATTTATGGCACACAAATTCGATTATTAAAAATAAACCAAATATACAAACATTGTATTCTGAAATACAATATTATTGACAAAAACCTGCTACATAAAGTCAATTTTTCTCCACAAATCAACTCAGCAGTATGCTGGTAAATAAATTTATTGGACGCAGAAGTAGAAGAAAAGAAAAAAACTTTAACTCGCTCAACATCATCACCAAGGCATTAATGTTAGCAACAAATTTTGATTAATTATTTGACATTAAAATGGTTTTGTTTTTGTGTCTAAAAATTCGTTCGTTATCTATTCTTATTCATTCATTAATTTCACACACAACAAACCTGTAGACTAAAATGAAAAAAAGCAAAAACAAAAAACAGAGAAAAAGTACAAACAAATACTGCGCCGAAAGCCGAAACCACAAGATCTAGGTTCCCCCAGTTCGTATATTAGACCAAAAATCCATTGGTGTTGCTCCATCTGTCCACTGTAAGGCCAAAAATGCAGAATAGTTGGGGCGAATCGGAAAAAACACGTTCTTCTGTGTTCTTCGGTTGAGCCGAATTGAAAATCAAACACATACGAGACATTTAATTTATAAATTCGATACAAAAATCTCGGCAATCAACAGCAAAAGTCACACACACACACACACACTTAAATTGTAGAAAGCCAAAGCCATTAATAACTTGTGGATGGTTTGTTTTTTCTATTTTTCTTTTGGGCCAAAAGCCAAACAGTCTAACAATTCGACTAAAGACCAGGTTTAAAATTGATTTCATTTCTGGACGATTAATGTGGAGTTTTTGTTTTGCTGCTTTGATATTAATATTGCCTAGATGGTAGAATTTAATTAAATCATTTCAAACATAATAAATTTTCCAAAATTGGTCCAATAAAACAAACAACATGTCAATGGTCTATTTTTGTTCGCTGTTTGAATGACATGTCAGGAAACAGGTGAGATGAAAAGATGAATAATCTTTTTTGTCTCTTAGAAATATTTCAGGAAACATTGGTATAATTAGATATGTTATGGATAGTGCAACCACTTAAAATGTCTGAATCCAAACAATCCAAACAGAACAAGTAAGAGCGTGCTAAGTTCGGCCGGGCCGAATCTTTTATACCCTTCATTATGGATCGCATTTGTCGAGCTCTATGCGCTGTATCTCTTTTTTAGGCAAACAAAGAATAATTAATAAGAACTGTTATGTTAGTGGAGCCATACCAAGTTATAGTCCGATTCGGACCATAAATGAATGCTGAACATTGTAGAAGCCATTGTGTAGTATTTCAGTTCATTCGGATAAGAATTGCGCCTTGTAGGGGCTCAAGAAGCAAAATCGGGGGATAGGTTTATATGGGAGCTATATCAAGGTATTGATCGATTCAAACCATATAAGACACGTATGTTGAAGGTCATCATAATTGCGCCCTCTAGAGGCTCAAGAATTCAAGATCCTAGATCGGTTTATATGGCAGCTATATCAGGTTACGAACCGATTTGCGCCATACTTAGCACAATTATTGGAAGTCATAACAAAACACCTCATGCAAAATTTCAGTCAAATCCGATGATAATTGCGCCCTCTAGAGGCTCAAGAAGTCAAGACCCAAGATCGGTTTGTATGACAGCTATACCAGATTATGAACCGATTTGCGCCATACTTAGCACAATTATTGGAAGTCATAACAAAACACCTCATGCAAAATTTCAGTCAAATCGGAGGAGAAGTGCACCCTCTAGAGGCTCAAGAAGTCAAAACCCAAGATCGGTTTATATGGCAGCTATATCAAAACATGGACCGATTAGAGCCATACTTAGCACTGTTATTGGAAGCCAAAACAAAACACTACGTGCAAAATTTCAGTCAAATCGGAGGAGAATTGCGCCCTCTAGAGGTTCAAGAAGTCAAGACCCCAGATCGGTTTATATGGCAGCTATATCAAAACATAAACCGATTAGAGCCATACTTAGCACTGTTATTGGAAGTCACAACAAAACACCTCGTGCAAAATTTCAGTCAAATCCGATGATAATTGCGCCCTCTAGAGGCTCAATAAGTCAAGATCCAAGATCGGTTTATATGGCAGCTATATCAAAAAATGGACCGATTTGGCCCATTTACAATCTCAACCGACTTACACTAATAAAAAGTATTTGTGTAAAATTTCAAGCGGCTAGCTTTGCTTCTTGGAAAGTTAGCTTGCTTTTGACAGACAGACTGACGGATATGGCTAGTTCGACTTAAAATGTCGCGACGATCAAGAATATATATACTTTATGGGGTCTTAGACGCATATTTCGTAGAGTTACAAACAGAATGACGAAATTAGTATACCCCCATCCTTTGGTGGAGGGTATAAAAATTAATTTAATAGAATTCTATTTATTTAAAGACTTCAACTTTAATTTGCCAATAGAGATTTAAGCAGATAATTTTATTTTTAACTAGCCGAACAGGGCCCGCTCTGCTGCACCTTCTTTAACTCTCTAAAATCTTTTAAGGGTTATGGACATTTTGCCCTGAATGTGAATATCAAATTCGTGCTAATTGTTGTGATTGGTCTATACATCCATTTTGCAGGTTTTGGGCGGCTCCCGATGCACCAGACTACAACAATAGAAACCATGTATTGTTTTTGGTGACGGTAGGTTACGTTAGAGTAGGTTTAAATGAGGGTGCAGATATCAATCTGTCCCATGCCACTATAGACATACACCTAAGCCAGTAATCGGCTTGTTGTGCTATCTGAAAACTAAAAAGCAGCCTCGAAGAAAAAAAAATTTAATATTTGGGAAATGCTCCAACGTCTCATCATCTTCCCCACATGCCCTACACAGGCTATCACTTGCCGCACCGATTTTGAATAAGTGAGCTGGTAGTCTTATGTGTCCCGTTATGACACCAATATCCATACTGACCTCCTTTTTACTTACTTTCAGTAATAGTCTCGTGCTCTCTCGATCAGAATCATCCCATAAGATTTTCGCCGTCCTACCGATTGTTTCGCTGTTTCACAGTGTTGCATGCGTTTGTCGCCCACGCGCTTAAATGGCACTGCGTCTACCCGAAAGGCTTCGGGTTAATCAAGTTTATCGACGGCAGTCCTCTGGCCTTCACTGTCTGAGCTTTCCGTTATGGCCCGGCACTAATCTCCTTATTACACTCCTTGGTGATTGTAAGAATGTAAACAAATTTCGAACGTATCGCATCAAAAATCTCCGAGATCTGGTGTTTTTAAAAATTAGGGTAATGAGAAGTGCTTTTTAGGGAAGCGATGGCAGCTCAGATATATCGACTCAAATATGGATATCAAATGCGTGCAACACTTCCAAATCCTTTTAATTTGATCCATATTGCCCTGGTCGGTAAATATGAACCATTTGGAAGGATTTTTGGGGTTGGGTCGGCTTTGCCCTGAAAATAGATATCAAATTCGTTCTTTGCCCCCAAATACCATTGATTTGAGCTCCAATTTGCCATAGTCGGATATGAAGTTCAGTTTAGGGGGCGACGTCCTAAGGCACACCCTAAATTGAACTTCATATCCACCAAACACACTTGGCTCCAAACTTGTATATCAAATTCGTTTTCTACTCTCAAATAACTTTCATATGAGCCTCTTTTTGTCAAAATGGGTCAATTAACCAATTTCAAGTATTTTTAGGAGGAAAAGCACCACCTGGACTTGAACGCAAATTTTAATGTTATATTGTAATCTACTCCCAAATACCTTTCATTTGAGTGTCATATGCCATGGTCGGCTAATATACCCATTTGGGGGTATTTGGGGTGGGGCGACCTCCCATTACTTGGACCTAATTTTTTATGCCATTTTTGTAATATAATGCCGTAAACTTTTCACTTGAGTCCCATATTGATAGGAACGCTAAATATATCTGTTTAGAGGAGTTTTGTGGTTGGGGGGTGGGGTAACCGCTGGCTACTTCGACCAAAATTCTAATACGATATTCGTTTTCTAGTCTCCAATACCTTTAATTTGATAACCTTATCGTGCCCATCGGTCCACTTTTGGTTTTGGGTGGCATTTTTGGGATACGAGGGAGGGACCGCTCTCATCCGATACCTAAAAATTATATTACCTATGCACCCTTCCTGACAAATTTACACAATCTGTAAAAATTTTAAGAAAATCGGTTCAGCCATGTTTGATTCTACGGAACTAACAAAAAAACCGAGTCCCATATAGTCATGATGAGTCATATGCCCTTTTAAGGCATTTTTGGGGGGTAGAGTGACCCCCTTTATTTCGAACTGATTTTGTATGGCAGATTTGTAATCTACTCGCGACTACCTTTCATTTGAGGCCCATATTGACATGAACGTCCAATATGTCTGTTTGTGGAAATTTTTGAATTGGGGCGGCTCGATGGGTACTTAGACCAAAATTTTAAAACCATATTCGTATTCTATTTTTCAATACCTTTCATTTGATATCCATATTGTCCCGATCGGTCCACTTTTCATTTTGGGTGGTGTTTTTGGGTAAGGGGGAGGGTCCGCCCCCCTTTCGAAATCAACAGATTATAAAGGCCTTTTCTCCTTCCTGTCCATATTTGCAGTCTACTCCCGAACATCATTTATTTGAGTCCCATTTTGTCCAAAAACACCTATGATCGTCCAAAAACACCTATTTCAGGGGGGTTTTGGGGTTGGTGCGGCCCCCCAGTTACTTGGACCAAATCTTTAATATGAAATTCGTACTCTACTCCTCAATACCTTTAATTTGAGCCCCATATTGTCCCCATCGGTCCACTTTAATTTTTGGTTAGTACTTTTGGGGTAAAGGGGAGGGTACGCCCCCCTTCCGATATCAAAAAATTATAAAGCCTTTGTTTCCTTCCAGACCAACCTACACAATCTGTGAAAATTTCAAGTTAATCGGTTCAGCCGTTTTTGAGTCTATACGGAACAAACCAACAAACAAACACAAATTGATTTTTATACCCTACACCACTACTGTGGTACAGGGTATTATAACTTAGTGAATAAGTTTGTAACACCCAAAAGGAAGAGAGATAGACCCATTGATAAGTATCGACTCATAATCACTTTCTGATTCGATTTAGCTATGTCCGTCTGTCTGTCCATGTCAATTTGTGTACAAAGTTCAGGTCGCAGTTTTCATCTGATGTTCAAATTTGGTACAGGCATGTTTTTCGGCCTAGAGATGAAGCCTATTGAAATTGGAAAAAATCGGTTCAGATTTGGATACAGCTCCCATATTAGTTTGTTCTATTTTCAGTAATAATGCAATAAAATGGTCATTTGTTAACCGATTCTCTCAAAATTTGGCAGGAAGGATTTTTTTACGACTGTCGACATTACTGGCGAATTTCATGGAAATCGATTCAGATTTAGATATAGCTCTCATTTGTATATATCGCCCGATTTTCACTCCTAGAGCAACTGCAAGAGCGTTTATTAACCAAGCTTGTCAAAATTTTGCACAATGCTTTCCTTGACGACTGCCACATTATCTGAGAAGTTTGCTCGGTATCGGTTCGGAATTAGATATAGCTCCCATATATACGTTTGCCAGATTTTGGGTAAGTTGTCATAATGTTGTCATTTGTCAACCGTAGTTCTTACAGTTTGAACATATTTGCTCGCCGAGGTCCATCAAAATAGGGTAGGTGTAGGGTATTATACAGTCGGCACTGCCCGACTTTTGTCCTTCCTTACTGGTTATATATAAGATGTAAAATGTTGTGCATTTTGGTTTAATGCCATCATAATTCAAGGATTAACATAACATCCTGTCAAATGAAAGTTTAGACCTGAAACACTGTAGACTCTTCTTTATGGAATTTTGTTTTTATTTTAATTCATTACAATCAAACTAAACCTTAGGCTATCAACACCTTGTATTTACTTAGTCTAAATAGAAATAAGGATATAAGGCAAATAATTTCATGTCCGTCATTGCTGTCAAAAAAACAAAAAATGTTTATATAACATATCAGCCTTTCCTTCATAGAGACTACACAGATGTGCACTTAACTTACTTGCCTTGGATAACTGACGAAATTTTTCAATTAAATCCCAACTTAACATTCCATCACACTCTCAAGCACTATGTCTGCATTGGCTGGGAAATGAGTCTTTGGCAAACTGCATCTTCATAAATCTTGACATGACAACGTAAACAAGCAACACCCACATTTCGTTTTCCATTCAATGTTGACGTTGAAACGCTGCAGATAATTTCCACCCAACCCACTGGGAAAGAGTAAACCACAAATAGATATAAGGTAAAAGCAAATATTTACACATACATACATACGTATACAAACCAACACATACAGTCTCTTGAAATGGCACACCAATGGGGGTTCAGACAAACACATGCATGAGGAACTTGGTAAATGGGGTTCTATTGTTTGGAAAAAGTCGAACCTTGTATACCCTACTTTATGTCTAATACATATTTTAGTGATTCTATCCATCATAGGAAGGGGGCATACTAATTTCGTCATTTCGTTTGTAGCTCATGGGAATATTAATCTGAGACCCCAGAAAGAACATATATATATTCTTCATCTTCTTGAAATTCTAAGTTGATTAAGTCATGACTGTCCGTCTGTCTTTCGAAAGCACGCAAACATTCGAAGGTGTTTGGAATTTTGCACAAATACTTTTTATACCCACCTACCCATAGGATGGGGGTACACTAATCTAGTCATTCCGCTTACGACACCTCGAAATATTGACCTGGGATCCCATAAAGTATATATATTCTAGATCGTCTCGACATTGTAATTTGAACTAGCCATTTCCGTCCGTACATCCGTCGGTCGAAATCACGATAGCGGTCGAACGCGTAAAGTTTGCCGCTTAAAATTTTGCATCGATACTTAATATTGACGTAGACCATTGGGGATTATAAATGGGCCATATCGGTTCTGATTTGGTTAAGTTAGGTTTAAGTGGCATTCTGCCATCAGACTCACTTAGACGTTTTCGTCCATTATGATACCTCAGGAACAAAAGAAGGCAGTTGCCCTCTAGTTGCTACCGTTGAACCATCCAGATCGCTTTAAAAAGCCCAATAACTTACGAACGTTCACATCCGCTAAATCAGACAGGTTCTCAAAGAAATGAGAACCTAAAGTGGATCTCCTTCAGACTGCCATCCTTTGGATTCGGTTAAGTATTAAGCAGTAGGTGGATTTTTGAAGCGCCATCCACCAGACCACAACACCATACAGCATTATAGGTCTGACAACTGCAGTATATACCCAATGCATGACACGCGGTCTAAATCCCCAAGCTCTCTTATAGGTGCATAAGGCAAGAGTGGCCTTTCTTGCCTTTTCCAAAATGTTGAATTTGAAGTTCAATTTCCTGTCCAGCAAAACACCCAGGTATTTTGCGTTTTCTGTAAATGGAACATTCTCTCCACCCAAGGAGACAGATTCCACTGTAGGCAACTTGTATCTCCTGCTAAATAGAACTATTTCTGTCTTGCACGGATTTATACCCAGAACACTTTGCTGTTGCACGTAGAGCTTCCTGAAGTGTATCTCTTAAAGTGCAGCTTTATATGGGAGCTGATTTGGATAAAGCTCCCATATAAACCGATCTCCCGATTTGACTTCTTGAGCCCCGACAATTTTCGTCCGATGTGGCTGAAATTTTGCATGCGGTGTTGCGTTATGACCCCCAACAACTATGTTAAGAACGGTCCAAATCGATCAAGAACCTGATATAGCTCCCATATAAACCGATCTTCCGATTTGACTTCTTGAGCCATTGGAAGCCTCACTCTGACTTCCTGAGCTCCTGGAAGCTGCAATTTTTGTCTGATTAGACTGAAAATTTTCATTTAGTGTTCTTTTATGACTCTCAACAACTGTATTGAGTACGGTTTAAATCTGTGTATCATCTGAAATAGCTTCTATATCTCCCGATCTCCCGATTTGACTTCTTGAGCCCCTGGAATCCTAAATTTTCATCCGATTTGGCAGAAATTTTGCCCATGCTGTTCTGTATAAATACCAACATTTGTGCTAATAACGGTCCAAATCTGTCAAGAAAGTGATATAGCTCACATATAAACCGATCTCCCGATTTTACTTATTGAGCCCTTACAAGCCGCGGAATCTTTTAAGTTACTGTAAACAACACAAATAGCGCTCGCATGTCAAAACGTTCTGAGTACGTATAACCTCAAAAATGTCTAGCTTTACGATAGAACTGTCAGTTGGCAGATTGCAACAAAAGGTTCGTACAATCCCTAAATATAAAAGGCAACCCTCGTTCAAATGCTGGGAACATATGTAAGGTATCCAGTCACTTTAAAACTTTTCTAACAACAGGTATCGCTAAACGGCACGTCGAATAGCCGATCTCACTAGGTGTTCGTTTTGGCTTCCAGAACTGAGCTAAGTATGGCCCAAGTAATCTAAAACCCGAAAAAGCTCCAATATAATATCTCGTTGTTACTTCTTGATCCTTAAGAGGGAGCAACTACAATCCGATTTTAATGAAATTTTAAAAGTGAAAGTTTTCTATGATTTCTAAGAGTCATGACAATTACGGTTCACATCGCAACTAACCACGTTCTCAATCCACAGGCCTATAATGCATTAAATTTATAACTTTTCTGGGTATTATTCTTGTTGACAAACAACTTCATTGAGCATTCATTTCGTTTACTTCGAGCCCAAAATTGTGAAAAGTACTCTTCGCCGCGTTTTTTACACCTACCACCTTAGGATAGGGGGTATATTCATTTCGTCATTCCGTTTGCAACACATCGAAATACAAAGTATATATATTTCGGATCGTCATAAAATTCTAAGACGATTTAATGTCCATGTGTCTGTCCGTCCATCCGTCTGTCCGTCCGTCTGTTGTAATCACTCTACAAGCTTCAAAAATTGAGATATTGAGCTGAAATTTGACACAGATACGTTTTTTTGATGCACGCTGGTTAAGATCTTGAACGTGCCAAATCGGACCATATTTGCATATAGCTGCTATATAGACCGATTTTCCGATAAAGGGTCTAACGTTCATAAAAACTTCATTTTTTATGATTTTGCTGAAATTTTGAACAGTGAATAGTTTTAGGCCTCCCGACATCTGGTCCAAATATGGTTCAGATCGGATTATATTTAAATATAGCTGTCATATAGACCGATCTGCCGATAAAGGGTCTGAAGCTCATAAAAGCTTTATTTATTACCCGATTTCGCTGAAATTTAAAACAGTGCGCAGTTAAAGGCATCCCAACATCTGACCCAAGTATGGTTCAGATCGGACTATATTTGGATATAGCTGCCATATAGACCGATCTCCCGATAAAGGGTCTAATGCCCATAAAAGCTTTTTTATACCCACCATCGAAGGATGGGGGAATATTCATTTTGTCATTCCGTTTGCAACACATCGAAATATCCATTTCCGGCCCTATAAAGTATACATATTCTTGATCAGCGTAAAAATCTAAGACGATCTAGACATGTCCGTCCGTCTGTCCGTCTGTCTGTTGAAATCACGCTACAGTCTTCAGAAATTGAGATATTGAGCGGAAACTTTGCACAGAATCTTTTTTATACCCTCCACCATAAGATGGGGGGTATACTAATTTCGTCATTCTGTTTGTAACTACTCGAAATATTCGTCTGAGACCCCATAACGTATATATATTCTTGATCGTCGCGACATTTTATGTCGATCTAGCCATGTCCGTCCGTCTGTCCGTCCGTCCGTCCGTCCGTCCGTCTGTCTGTCGAAAGCACGCTAACTTCCGAAGGAGTATAGCTAGCTGCTTGAAATTTTGCACAAATACTTCCTATTAGTGTAGGTCGGTTGGTATTGTAAATGGGCCATATCGGTCCATGTTTTGATATAGCTGCCATATAAACCGATCTTGGGTCTTGACTTCTTCAGCCTCTAGAGTGCGCAATTCTTATCCGATTGGGATGAAATTTTGCACGACGTGTTTTGTTATGACATCCAACAACTGTGATAAGTATGGTTCAAATCGGTCCATAACCTGATATAGCTGCCATATAAACCGATCTTGGGTCATGACTTCTTGAGCCTCTAGAGTGCGCAATTCTTATCCGATTGGAATGAAATTTTGCACGACGTGTTTTGTTATTATATCCAACAACTGTGATAAGTATGGTCCAAATCGGTCCATAACCTGATATAGCTGCCATATAAACCGATCTTGGGTCTTGACTTCTTGAGCCTCTAGAGGGCGCAATTCTTATCCAATTTGAATGAATTTTGGCACGTAGTATTTTGTTATGATATCCAACAACTGTGCCAAATATGGTTCAAATCGGTTCATAACCTGATATAGCTGCCATATAAACCGATCTGGGATCTTGACTTCTTGAGCCTCTAGAGGTCGCAATTATTATCCGATTTGCCTGAAATTTTGTACGACGGATTCTCTCATGACCATTAACATACGTGTTTATTATGGCCTGAATCGGTTTTTAGCCTGATATAGCTCCCATATAAATCGATCTCTCTATTTTACTTCTTGAGCCCACAAAGGGCGCAATTCTTATTCGAATTGGCTGACATTTTACACAGGTCTCCAACGTATAATTTAATTGTGGTCCAAACCGGACCATATCTTGATATCGCTCTAATAGCAGAGCAAATCTTTTCTTATATCCTTTTTTTGCCTAAGAAGAGATGCCGGGAAAAGAACTCCACATATGCGATCCATGGTGGAGGGTATATAAGATTCGGCCCGGCCGAACTTAGCACGCTTTTACTTGTTTATCCATAAGCAGGTTAAGTTCGAGGATGGGCCATATCCGACTATATCTTGATATAGCCCCCATATAGACCGATCCGCCGATTTTGAGTCTTAAGCCAATAAAAGCCACATTTATTATCCGATTTTGCTGAAATTTGGGACCATGAGTTGTGTTAGGACCTTCAACATCCTTCGTCAATTTGGCTCAGATTGGTCCAGATTTGGATATAACTGCCATATATGCCGATCCTCCGATTTAGGGTCTTAGGCCCATTAAAGCCACATTTATTATCCGATTTTGCTGAAATTTGGGACACTAAGTAAGGTTAATCCCCTTGACATACTTTTGCATTATGGCACAGATCGGTCCAGATTTGGATATAGCTGCCATATTGACCGATCTCTCGGTATTAGGTTTTGGAGCCATAAATAGCGCATTGATTGTTCGATGTCGCCGCAATTTCGGACAGTGAGTTATGTGTGGCCCTTCGACATCCTTATTCAATTTCACTCAGATAGTTCCAGATTTGTAGCTGCCATATAGACCGATCTCTCGATTTAATGTTTTAGGCCCATAAAATGCGCATTTATTGTCCGATGTTGCTGAAATTTGGGACAGAGAGTTAAGTTAAGACCCTTATCTTCTGCAATTTGGACTAGATGGATCAAGATTTCGATGTAGCTGCCATATAGACCGATCTCGCGATTTATAGTCTTGGGCCCAAAAAAGGCGCATTGATAATCCGATTTAACTGAAATTTGACACATTGACTTATGTTCGGCTTTTCGTCATCCATGTTGTATATGGTTCAGATCGGTTTATTTTTAGATATAGCTACTAAAAAGACCAATATATTATTATACACCATTGAACAATGACTTGTACCGATTAGGTCTAAATCAGATCATATTTCGATACAACTTCTGTGGGACATAAGGTATGCAATTTTCACCGGATTTTGATGAAAGGTGGTTTACATATAAACCCGAGGTGGTGGGTATCCAAAGTTCGGCCCGGCCGAACTTAACGTCTTTTTACTTGTTTTGAAACAAGTGCTCTCAATAGGATTTTCTTAAAATTTAAAATATTAGCTTGTAATTCCCCTATTTCAGTGTTGTTTTCAAAAATGTCTCAAACTGTGTGACAAATAAATAATTTACCCATTTACACGACTTGGTTATGTGTGCCATAATTTTAAATTGCAATATTTTGCAGTTATTCCATATCTAGCTGTGCCATATTGCAATTGCTATCATAACTAAAATTCATCAAGTTTACAGAAAAATGTTTATGCCTGGTGATGGTGGTTGTGTTAAGCTTGACATGGCATCAGTTTTGGTGGTGGTGGTGGTGGTGTTGGTGTTGGTGTTGGTGGCAGTGCCAAATTGTTGAAGACAATGATGACGGGAAACCAACAGCAATTGACTCCTCTAGTACTGAGATGTTTCAACATTTGCTGCGCTGCTTGGTGGTGATTTGGTAAGGAAAATTTGTTGCCTTTGTGATTTGGGGTATTTGCAAATTTATTTTTATTACTAAATTAATTTTATTTTGTTGAACAACTCCAACAAGCGGCTATAAAGTCTAAGCATTGTTCGTTTCAATTTCGTTGACACTCTTTATAGTAGTTGTTGTCTTGATGATGAGGATTTCTTATGACGCGATTTAAGCTGGAGTTTATTTATTTGTGATTTCAAGACAATCTTATTTACGAGCCATTGTTATTTATAAGCACATAAACACAGCCCAGCCTCTTTTTTGAAGGAAATTTTACTAAATCTGTTTCGTTAATAAACTTACTTCCTTATTTTGTCACCACCACCACCACCACCACCACTGCCAACCGCCACACAAATATGGACAAAATACTTAGCAAAAATTGCTATATTGTCATATGGCCACAATGACTGTAAGAAATAAGCCACACACAGCCAGAAATTTCAAATTAGGTATTATGATTGGTTAAAATATGATATAAGGAGACATCTTTACAGCTAAAGATTTCTTCTCTTATGATCGAAGATGGAATAGAAGAAGGTGTAATACCTGAGGCAACACTTGATGTCGAGTAAAAGGCACAGGTACCAGCAGCAGAGGCTTGGATTGACGGAACTCCGGATGGTACATTGGTACACGGAGGATAGCACAATCCTTATCGTTTGGGTGTAGCGGCGGAGGGGCGAAAGAAAGGGCAGACGGGTTGCCCGTGAAGGCCAGAGGACTGCAATCAATAAACTTGAAGAATCCGAAGCCTTTTGGAGCGACGCTCAGTTGGATGGAAAACGAGTAAGGAAAGGCAAAAGTCGGGCGGTGCTGACTTAATAATACCCTACACCTACCCTATATGAAAATCGGGCGATTGCTATGAAATTCACCAGTAATAACGAGAGTCATAAAAAAATTTCGCAAAATTTCGAGAGAATCGGTTAACTTATGACCATTTTATTACGGTATTACTGAAAATCGGAGCTATATCCAAAGCTGAACCGATTTCTATAAAATTCACCTGAAATGTCGAGAGTCATATAAAAATCCTTCCTGCCAAATTTCGATAGAATCGGCTAACAAATGGCAGATTTATTGCAGTATTACTGCAAATCGGACGAACATATATATGGGAGCTATATCCAAATCTGAACCGGTTTCTATGAAATTCAGCTGAAATGTCGAGAGTCATATAAAAATCTTTCCTGCCAAATTTCGAGAGAATCGATCAACAGATGATCATTTTATTGCAGTATTACTGCAAATCGGACGAACATATATATGGTAGCTATATCCAAATCTGAACCGATTTTTATAAAATTCACCAGTAGTGTTGAGAGTCATAAGAAAATTCTTCTTGCCAAACTTCGACAGAATCGGTTAACAAATGACAATTTTATGGCATTATTACTGCAAATCGGACGAACATATATATGGAAGCTATATCCAAAGCTTAACCGATTTTTTCCAATTTCAATAGGCTTCGTCTCTAGGCCGAAAAACATGCCCATACCAAATTTGAAGACGATTGGATGAAAATTGCGACCTGTAGTTTGTACACAAATTAATATGGACAGACGGACAGACAGACGGACGGACAGACAGACAGACAGACATAGCTAAATGGAATCAGAAAGTGATTCTGAGAGGACCGGTATACTTATAAATGGGTCAATCTCTCTTCCTTTTGGGTGTTACAAACTAATTCATATAATACCCTGTACCACAGTAGTGGTGTAGTGTATAAAAATAAGAGGAAACAAGTAAAATCGTGATAAGTTCGGTCGGGCCGAATCTTATATACCCTCCATCATGGATAAAAGATAAGATTTGCTCTGCTATTATAGCGATATCAAGTTATGGTCCGGTTCGGACCACAATTAAATTATATGTTGGAGACCTGTGTAAAATGTCAGCCAATTCGAATAAGAATTGCGCCCTTTGGGGGCTCAAGAAGTAAAATAGAGAGATCGATTTATATGGGAGCTGTATCAGGCTATAGACCAATTCAGACCATAATAAACACGCATGTTGATGGTCATGAAGGGATCCGTCGCATAACATTTCAGGAAAATCGGATAATAATTGCGACCTCTAGAGGCTCAAGAAGTCAAGATCCCAGATCGGTTTATATGACAGCTATATCCGGTTGGCACAGTTGTTGAAAGTCATAAAAGAATACGCCATGCAAAATTTCAGCCAAATCCGATAAGAATTGCGCCCTCTAGTGGCTCAAGAAGTCAAGATTCAAGATAAGTTTATATGGGAGCTATATCAGGTTATTGACCGATTTGAACCATACTTAGCACAGTTGTTGTATATATATGCAAAATTTCATTCTAATCGGAAAATAATTGCGCCCTCTAGAGGCTCAAGCAGTCAAGACCCATGATCGGTTTATATGGCTATATCAGGTTATGAACCGATTTGAACCATAATGGGTACAGTTGTTGGATATCATAACAAAATACGTAGTGCAATATTTCATTTCAATCGGATAAGAACTGCGCCCTCTAGAGGCTCAAGAAGTCAAGTTCAAGATCGGTTTATATGACAACAATATCTGGTTATGAACCGATTTGAACCTTATTAGGCACAGTTCTTGAAAGTCATAATAGAATACGTCACGCAAAATTTCAGTCAAATCGGATAGGAATTGCGCCCTCTAGAGGCTCAAGAAGTCAAGACCGAAGATCGGTTTATATGGCAGGTATATCATGTTATTGACCGATTTGAACCACAATAGGTACAGTTGTTGGATATCATAGCAAAACATGTCGCGCAAAATTTCATTCCAATCGGAAAAGAATTGCGCCCCCTAGAGGCCCAAGAAGTCAAGACCCAACATCGGTTTATATGGCATCCATATCAAACCGTGGACCGATGTGGCCCATTTATAATCTTAGCCGACCCACTAATAAGAAGTATTTGTGCAAAATTGCCAGCGGCTAGCTTTACTTCTTCTAAAGTTAGCGTGCTTTCGACAGACAGACGGACGGACGGATGGACAGACGGACGGACATAGCTTGATTGACATAAAATGTCACGACGATCAAAAGTATTTATACTTTATGGGGTCTCAGATGAATATTTCGAGTAGTTACAAACAGAATGACGAAATTAGTATACCCCCATCCTATGGTGGAGGTTATAACAATACGTGCAAAATTTCAACCAAATCGGGTAATAATTGTGACTTCCATGGGCTCAAGAAGTCAAATCGGAAGATCGGTTTATATGGGAGCTATATCAAGTTCTTGACCGAATTGGACCGTACTTGGCACAGTTTTTTGAAGTCACAGCTTAACAATACGTGCAAAATCTCAGCCAAAACGTTCAAAAATGGCGGCTTCCAGGGGCTAAGGATGTCAAATCGTGAGATCGGTTTATATGGGAGCTATATCCAAATCTGAACCGATATGAGTCATTTGCAATCCCCCACGACCTACATCAATATAAAATATCTGTGCAGAAGCGAAGCGTCTAGCTCTACACGCTCGACTGCTAACGTGATTTCGACAGACGGACGGACGGATGGACATGGCTAGTTCAAATCAGAATTTCGAGATGATCAAGAATATATATACTCTATGGGGTCCTAGGTCAATATTTCGAGGCGTTACAAACGGAATGACTAGATTAGTATGCCTTATCCTATGCTGGTGGGTACAAAAACTTGTTTTGGTATGGAAACAAAAACATTTGATGGCTGTCAAATTTCGCTCGCGAAACAATTAAAAATTTTGTCGACTTTTCCGAAAGACTAATATTTGGAGTAGTTACAAGCAGAATGACGAAATTAGTATACCCCCCACCCTATGGTGGAGGGTATAAAAATTCAAGAAATATTTCAGTATAGCTTTTATTTGTGTTTCGTGATCACATTAGCTAAACGTTTGTGATCTCTTATCTCGCGGCTAAAAAAAATTTTTCCTTTTGCTATATGAAGTCATCATAGTTACACGCAAACAATGCTTAGGGAAACTTGCCCCTTGTGAGGTTAAAAAAAAAGAAACAAACGATAATTTTTTATATTTATATCTCTATTTGTTGGCCGTTTCTGTTGCATATTTATGTGATTTTGCCTTGTGGGTGGTTGCATTGGCTTCAAATTACCGGTGCTTTTGTGAGGTTTTTATTAAACCATTAAATTTTATAGAATTCCTTTTCTTTTGTTGGCCTGCCAAGGCATTTGCAACAACATCAGCAGAAAATTGTTATTGCATATTTTATGATTCATAGTAAATACGTCTTATGACTAAAGAAATTTTGCTATTTGGCCAAAGACAAATGTTCCTGGCTAAAATTCAAAACATGGCGCCGTAGATTAGATTATATAGTGTGTCATTATTTTTATTTTTTTTTTTTTTTGCTTAGTAAATTATCCGAGATTGGTTTGTAAATAAAATTGGTACACATTTTGTTTCGTTCTTTATGCAGAAAACATGTGGGCGGGAATTCTGCATAAATTTTGTTGTTTATGCAAATTAGAAGTTAAGTTAAGAAGTTACCAATGCTGACAGCCTTTGGAGGAACTAAAGAACATTTTTCGATATTTATTCCGTATAGACTTTGAAATGGCCGGACCGACTTTCCTAAAAATAGAAATTTACTTAGACCAGACGGCCGAAATAAATTGTAAACATGTAAGGTACTTTAAAAGTGGAATTTTCAATACCCTATACCCAACATAAGGTTAGGTTAGGTTAGGTTGAAAAGAGGGTGCAGATATTAATCCGCCCCATGCCACAATGGACATAAACCTAAGACAGTCCAAAAACTGCTATTGGGTCTCCACCTAAGTGCCGGTATCTGTTAGACGCAAAAGCCGGGAAATAACAACGTCTTATCGTCTCATACGGCCCCCTAAGTTTCAATCGGGTGATGCTTATATATGGGAGCTATATCATCACAAAAAAAATTTGCCTCGACACATATTTTCCAGCCATGTTCAATAGCTTCGATATTCAGTTTGCAGTAAGAACTATCTAGCTCCTCAAAACAACCATAAACCGCAATTTCGAATAAGGTGCGGGCGAACAAGGTGCGTGGTGAAGCGTTTCGAAATTTAATTGGTGGATCTTTGCCATTGCAATGGTGGATTTGTGAACTGGTGCCAGTTTTTTTTCCATATTTACAAATTCACTAAGATCGCGTGCTCCAATAAAAAACTAAACATGTCCTTTCAGACCGCCTTGGAATATGGTGTTGTAGTCTGGTGGAAGGCGCATCAAAAGTCCACCTTATGGTCAATACTCAGCCGGATCCAAAAGATGGCTGGTTTCAGTATCACATCTGCATTGAGGCCGACACCATCTGACGCACTGAGTTTAATGCTGCACTAAATCCCTTTTGGACATTGCGAATACCGATTGCTATAAAATTCACCTGCAATATTGAGTTTTATAATGGAGATCGTGTAAGATATCAGCAAATGTAAGTGAACTTAGTCTTAATCTGAACCAATGTTCAGATTAAGACTAAGACCATGTAATGGGCGGTAAACATTCCATTTCTAACATCTCGAAATAGTGGTCTGGTACAATATAAAGAATATATTGTTTATCGTATTGGTATTCTGAGTCGATCTAGTCATGTCCGTCTGTCAAAATCACAATAGCGTTCAAACGAATCCGCTTGAAATGTTGTACACATACTTCTTATTTGTGTAGTTGGTTGGGGATTATATTTGGTAGTTGGTAATTGCGGATCGGTTCATATGGGAGTTATATGAGGATATAGACCGATTTGGACCGCAATAACACGGTTATAAGAAAACACATGACAATTTCACAATTTCATACAAATCAGACGGCTTCCAATGGCTAAGGATATCAAATCCGGAGATCGGTTTATAGAGGAGCTTTATCTGGTTATAGACTGATTTAGACTGTACTAAGCACATTTTTTAAAGACATTAAGAAAAATTCTCTGAGAAATTTCAGTGAAATTGTATAACAATTGCGGTTTTTAAGGGGGAGATCGGTTTATGTGGGAGCTTTATCCAAATTTTAACCGATATGGCCCAATTATTGGGTTGCCCAAAAAGTAATTGCGGATTTTTCATATAGTCGGCGTTGAAAAATTTTTTCACAGCTTGTGACTCTGGAAATGCATTCTTTCTTCTGTCAGTTATCAGCTGTTACTTTTAGCTTGCTTTAGAAAAAAAGTGTAAAAAAAGTATATTAGATTAAAATTCATTCTAAGTTTTATTAAAATGCATTTACTTTCTTTTAAAAAATCCGCAATTACTTTTTGGGCAACCCAATATATATATTCTTGATTGTCATGTCATTTTAAGGCGATCTAGCCATGGCTGTCCGTCTGCCTGTCGAAAGCACGCTAACTTTCGAAGGAGTAAGGCTAGCCGCTTAAAATTTTTGCACAAATACTTTTTATTAGTGTAGGTCGGTTGGTGTTGTAAATGAGCCAAATCGGTCCATGTTTTGATACAGCTGCCGTATAAAACGATCTTGGGTCTTGACTTCTTGAGACTCTAGAGGGAGCAATTCTCATCCGATTTAACTCAAATTTTTAACGTAGTGTTTTGGTATCACTTCCAACAACTGTGCTAAGTATAATTTAAATCGGTCCATGTTTTGATATAACTACCATATAAACCTATGGGTCTTGACTTCTTGAGCCTCTGGAGGGCAAAATTCTTATCCGATTTTATTGAAATTTTGCACGACGTGTTTTGGTAGCGCTTCTAACAACAATGCTGAGTATGGTTTAAATCGGTCCATGTTTTGATATAGCTGCCATATAAAACGATCTTGGGTCTTGACTTCTTGAGCCTCTAGAGGGCGCAATTCTCATCTGATTTTACTGAAATTTTGCACATGGTGTTTTGGTAGCACTTCCAATAACAACGCTAAGTATGATTCAAATCGGTTCATAATCTGGTATAGCTGTCATATAAACCGATCAGGGATCTTGACTTCTTGAGCAAATAGAGCGCGCAATTCTCATCCGATTGGGCAGAAATTATGGACAACGGCTTCTCTTCATGACCTTCAACATACGTGCCTAATATGGTCTGAATCGATCAAGAGCTTGATATAGCTCCCATACAGGGTGGCTGATGAAAGCCGCTACCAAAAAAAAATGTAATAACTTTTTTTCTATTTAATAATAATAATTTAATAATTAATTTAATTAATTAATTAATTAATTTAATTAATAATAATTTAATAATTAATTTAATAATTTAATTTAACATGAATAAAAGAAAAATGTATTCCATACACCGAAAAAAAAATGTAGCAATATTCATCATTGTAGCAATATTCATCAGCCACCCTGTATAATCCTATCTCCCGATTTTGCTTCTTGAGCGCCTACGAGGCGCAATTCTTATTCGAATGAACTGAAATATTACTCAATGACTTCTACAGTGTTCAGCATTCATTTATGGTCCGAATCGGACTATAACTTAATATAGATCCAATGGCATTACATTTCTTATTCAATATTCTTTGTTTGTCTAAAAAGAGATACCGCGCATAGAACCCGACAAATGCGATCAATGGTGGAGGGTATATAAGATTCGGCCCGATCGAACCTAGCACGCTCTTACTTGATTTTAGATATAGTTTAGTAGCTATATCACCAATATTTTGTTATACACAATTGAACAGCGATTTGTACTCATTAGTATTTGATTCAAATCGGAACATATTTCGATATAACCGCTATGGGACATAAGGTATTCATTCTTCACCCGACTTTGACGAAATTTGGTTTACATATATACCCGAGGTGGTGGGTATCCAAAGTTCGGCCCGGCTGTACTTAACGCCATTTTGCTTGTTTTCACATAGCTTACTTCAACATTTTATTTCACAATTTCCTAGTTAGCTTCTATTTTATACAATGTATGACGTTTGCCTATTTGGCCCATACTAAACAAGACAAACATCACAACAATAATTGACCTCCACCTTTAAGGAAATTCGATCAAAATTAACAAAATTGTTACCCTACTGGTGCTGGCATGCAAGTACTTGGAATTTATGTCGATAATTGTCTATATTTGGCACATATCTTTGGAGGCAAAATAACTTTGGCAAAACCAGGCTATAACAACCAAGCAAGAAAGAGCCTCTAGGCCATCACGTTACGGCCAGTTATGTCAAATTTGTAGCTCTTTTTTTAAGGAGAATTGCTTTAAAATGGCACTATGTTAACAGAAAACAAATGAACGGAATAAACGTCCCTCCTTGGCAGGCTTAAAAGAGAGAAAGAGAGAAAAAACTCAAATATAGTTTATATTTTCATTCATTGTGTTAATTTCAATGGGACTATTATTAGTGTGCGACACAGACACTCATACATACATCTAGAGAAAAATCACGATTTTAGATTAACAACCAAGCCCCGGACGACAAAAAAAAATTAAATACTTCATAATGATTTAACAAAACAAATAAAGAGCCTAGTCTTAGTAGGGACCAGCGCTGTTTTGCCTCAACGCCCCCACTTACAGACAACCTCAACTTCAATTTTAGAGTCGTTAAATTATTTAGTGGGTGTTTGCAACTCCACAACCGTTGATTGACACTACTCACACCGAACTGCGTACTGTGTTGGGCATATCGAAATAAAAAATGCTGAAAAAAAAATCTTGCAGCTATACCACCCATGGCGTAGACCAAAATTATTGCCATGTAATCAGGAAACTTTTCGCCATGGAGATTGAAATTCTATAGATTTTGCATAAAGCGTAAAACGAGTTGCCGAAATTAATGTAAAATTTGATTATTTTAAATGACTTGTTGAAAATATCATGATGGTTTATGATACGCTCGAAATTATAACCCTGCTCAGGTTGCCAATACCGACTGACACGCTCTACAGGCTGCAATTAAAAATGAAAATCTGATATTGTAGTTTGTCCGTTGTTGCTTGTTTTATGAAATTGATGCCGATATTATGTTGTTTAGGTTTCAGTTCTAGATATGAATAAATTATTGGCCTTAGCATTTGCAGATTTTTACACAATGTGTGTAAAGTTCATAAACTCTCTTAAATAATGGGGAGAGCTTTAGTCGGACAGTTACCTCTAAATTTGATCCAATTTAGACTTTACACAAAAACAAGATTACTCAAGGTTAAAGATTTTGTATTGTTAAATACAACAAATAAAAAGGCGTTGAGTTCGGCCGGGCCGAACTTTGGATACCCGCCACCTCGGGTATATATGTAATCCACCTTTAATCAAAATCCGGTGAAAATTGCAGTTATATCGAAATATGATCCGATTTGGACCAAACACTAATAAGTACAAGTCATTCATTGTTCAATTGTGTATAACAAAATATTGGTCTGTTAAGAAGCTATATCTGAAAATAAACCGATCTGAACCATATACGACACAGATGTCGAAAAGGCTAACATAAGTCACTGTGTAAAATTTCAGTGAAATCGGATTATTAATGCGCCTTTTAATGGGGCCAAAACCTTAAATCGAGAGATCGGTCTATATGGCAGCAATATCCAAATCTGGACCGATTTGGGCCAAATTGCAGAAAAATGTCAAAAAGGCCTAACACAACTCATTGTCCCAAATTTCGGAAAAATCGGACAATAAATGCGCCTTTTATGGCCCCAAAACCTTAAATCGAGAGATCGGTCTATATGGCAGCAATATCCAAATCTGATCCGATCTGTAGCATATTGCAGAAGTATGTCAAGTAGCTCAACTTAACTCACTGTCCCAAATTTCGGCGACATGGACAATAAATGCGCCTTTCATGGGCCCAAAACCTTAAATCGAGAGTTCGGTCTATATGGCAGCTATTGTATATCCAAATCTTGACCGACCAAGGTCAAATTGAAGAAATCTGTCGAAGGGCGTAGACAACTAACTGTCCCAAATTTCAACAAAATCGGATAATAAATGTGACTTTTATGGGCCTAAGATCCTAAATCGAAGGATCGGTCTATATGGCAGCTATATCCAAATCTGGACCGATCTGCGCCAAATTGACGAAGTATGTCGAGGGGCGTAACACAACTCACTGTTCCAATTTTCAGCAAAATCGGATAATAAGACTCTAAATAGGCGGGTCGGTCTATATGGCAGCTACATCCAAATCTGGACCGATCTGGGCCAAATTAACAAAGAATGTTGAAGGGCCTAATACAACTCACTGTCCTAAATTTCAGCAAAATCGGATAATAAATGTGACTTTTATGGGTCCAAGACAGCAATCGGATAACAATTGCGCACTCTAGAGGCTCAAGAAGACCCAAGATCGATTTATATGGCAGCTATATAAGGTTATGGACCGATTTGAACAAGACTTGGCACAGTTGTTGGATATCATAACAAAACACGTCGTGCAAAATTTCATGCCGATCTGATAAGAATTGCGTACTCTAGAGGTTCAAGAAATCAACTACTCGAAATATTCGTCTGAGACCCCATAAAGTATTCTTGATCGTCGTGACATTTAATGTCGATCTAGCCATGTCCGTCCGTCTATCCGTCTGTCTGTTGAAATCACGCTGCAGTCTTCAAAAATAGAGATATTGAGATGAAACTTTGCACAGATTCTTTTTTTGTTCATAAGCAGGTTAAGTTCGATGATGGGCTATATCGGATTATATCTTGACATAGCCCCCATATAGACCGATCGGACGATTTGGGGTCTTAGGCCAATAAAAGCCACATTCATTATCCGATTTTGCTGAGATTTAGGACAGTGACTTGTGTTAGGCCAATCGAAATCCCTCATCAATTTGGCACAGATCGGTCCAGATTTGGATATAGCTGCCATATAGACCGATCTATCGGTTTTAGGGCCATAAAAAGCACATTTCTTGTCCTATGTCGCCGCAATTTGGAACAGTGAGTTGTGTTAGGGCCTTCGACTTCCTTCTTCAATTTTACTTAGATCGGTCCAGATTTTGATAAAGCTGCCATATTGGCCGATCTCTCGATTTAATGTTTTGTTCCCATAAAAGGCGCATGTTTTGTCAGATGTTGCCGAAATTTGGGGCAGAGGGTTAAGTTAAGCCCTTCCACATATTTCTGCAATTTGGTCTAGATCGATCAAGATTAGTATATAGCTGCCATATTGACCGATATCTCGATTTAAAGTCCTGGCCCCATAAAAGGCGAATTTATAATCCCCTTTCACTGAAATTTTAAACAGTGACTTATGTTAAGCTTTTCGGCATCCATGTTGCTTATGGCTCAAGTCGGTTTATTTTTAGTTATAGCTATTTGTTATACACAATTGAACAATGACTTGTGCTTATTAGCATTTGGTCCAAATCGGATCATATTTCGATATAACTGCTATGGGACATAAGGTATGCAATTTTCACCGGATTTGATGAAAGGTATATCCCGAGGTGGTGGGTATCCAAATTTCGACCCTGTCGAACTTAACGCCTTTTTACTTGTTTTCCGTCCCCTTAGAGCGCTATTACACATAGATAATTAACAACATAAATATCTTTATGAAATATGCTCAACAATAAGTTGCGGCTAGTGTAATATTTTTGGATTGTCAAAATTTGTAGCCAGTAAATTACTGCAATCCTTGCATGATTTGTTTTAGGCCCACAAGCATTTCAGTGGTCATTTAATCCCCGTTTTAAGTGTAACAACCCAAACAGCAAGTTGTTGAGTTGCAATCATAAACGGTAAGCAAATTTAGCATTAATCGTGAGCTACTGTTGTGCAATACTGCCCGAATTTAAATAGCCTGAATGTTCGAATGCTGTAAACAAAGACAAAAAAAAAAAAAAGAATTAACTTGTTAAAATGCAAATTTTGCTTACATTGTTATTTCATAGATTTGTTGGCTCCTTTTTGTTTTGTCACAACTCATTCCGTGTCAATGTGTGGTGATGTTTTCTTAAATATTTTTTTCTTTGTTTTTTCTCGCGTAGCAAATTGTTATGTCTAGAAACGAAGAAGCAAAAAACAAAATGGACCAAAACATTTGGTGCAACCAGACCAAAGACAACACTCAAATTAACACAAAAACCCAAATGCAATCGTACAGCAACAAGATTTGCGTGCAACATTTGACATAATGACAATTGTTGTAGCTTTTTGCATCGTTACTGTTCAAATAAATCTCTGGTTGCCCGCTTAAAACGCCAAGTTATGAAATAGCAAACGATTTATTTTTTACGGGCGTTTTTCGGACTTTATATCTTCATTTGCGTGAAAATAGGCGTTTTCCACAAAATTAAGGTTAGATGAAAATATGAATGCAATATAAGATGAGCAAAGCTAACACAATAGTACAAGGCCAACCTCTTGAAATGTTTTGAAGTGTTTAGAGCTCGCTGTATGTCAACTATTAATCTAAGTTCAACGTTGATGTTACAAATATATCTTTAGGCAAATTTATTTTTCATGGTTATAAATGAATTTTTGTTTTTTCCCATATCAAACTAAAGACAACCATACCTCCGACGGAAAGATCACGTGATAAAAGATATTACGAAACTTGGTGTCAGAGATTGAAGATAGAATCGCTTAACAAGTAAAAAGGCATTAAGTTCGGCTGGGACGAACTTTGGATACCCACCACCTAGGGTATATATGTAAACCAACTTTCATCAAAATTGGGTGAAAATTTCATATCAGTTATATCAAAATATGTTCCGATTTGGACCAACTACTAATAAGTACAGTAGCTATATCTAAAAAAAACCGATCTGAACCATATACGACACGGATGTCGAAAAGCCTAACATAAGTCAGTGTGTCACATTTCAGTGAAATCGGATTATAAATGGGCCTTTTATGGGGCCAAGACTTTAAATCGGTCTACATGGCAGCTATATTCAAATCTGGACCGATTTTGGCCAAGTTGCATAAAAATGTCAAGGAGCCTAACACAAAGCACTGTCCCAAATTTCGGTGAAATCGGACAATAAATGAGCATTTTATGGGCCCAAAACCTAAAACCTAAATATCGGTCTATATGGCAGCTATATCCAAATCTGGACCGATCTAGACCAAATAGGCGAAGGATGTCGAGGGGCCAAACGCAACGCCCTGTCTCAAATTTCAACAAAATCGGATAATAAATGTGGCTTTTGTGGGCCTTAGACCCTAAATCGGAGGATCGGTCTATATGGCAGCTATATCCAAATCTGGACCGATCTGAGCCAAATTGACGAAGGATGTCGAAGGGCCCAACACAATTAACTGTCCCGAATTTTAGCAAAATCGGATAATAAATGTGGCTTTTATGGACCTAAGACCCTAAATCTGAGTATCGGTCTATATGGCAGCTATATCCAAATCTTGACCGATCTGGGCCAAATTGACGAAGGATGTCGAGGGGTCTAACGCAACGCCCTGTCCAAAATTCCAGCAAAATCGGATAATAAATGTGGCTTTTATGGGCCTAAGACCCCAAATCGGCGGATCGGTCTATATGGGGGCTATATGAAGATATAGTCCGATATAGCCCATCTTCAAACTTAACCTTCTTATGACCAAAAAATGAATCTGTGCAAAATTTCAGCTCAATATATCTATTTTTAAAGACTGTAGCGTAATTTCAACAGACAGACGGACAGATGGACAGACATGGCTAGATCTTCTTAGATTTTTACGCTGATCAAGAATATATATACTTTATAGGGTCGGAAATGGATATTTCGATGTGTTGCAAACGGAATGACAAAATGAATATACCCCCATCCTTCGGTGGTGGGTATAAAAATCTCTTGTAAGTTAGGCTAATGTACAAAATTTAATGTCATAGCCAATTAAAGTAAGTAAACGAAAGACTTAAGCAACGAACTTGAAATATTATTATAAAATAATAAGAATGGCGTCACTACAACACCAAACGGTGACAAACTATACTATAGCTGCCATAGCACGACGCATGAGACTGAAACACCTTGTCTCCAGCTTTACTCCGGTGGATGAGAGGCTAGCCACAATCCGCATAAAAGTCAAATTCTTCAACATCAGCCTTATTTGTCCCCATGCCCCGACGGAAGACAAAGACGAGCAGACCAAGGCTATTTTCTACGAGCGCCTAGAGAGAGAGAGAATATGACCGCTGCCCCGTCCATGATATTAAAATCGTTTTGGGAGATTTTAATGCGAAGATAAGGAAGGAAAACATTTTTGGTCCAACTGTCGGGATGTTTAGCCTCCACTAGATAACGTCGAGTAATGGGTTGAGGCTGATAGATTTCGCCTCGGCAACAAACATGGTAACACCAGATTTCAACATAAAATTATTCAAAAAGCCGCATGGTGGTCACCCGATAAAAACACGAGAGACCATATTGATCACGTTGTGATAAATGGAAGGCCTTCATCGAGCATGTTAAATGTACCATCGATCCGTGGAGCGAATATAGATTCGGTTCATTACCTTGTTGCAGCAAAGGTTCGCACCCGTTCGAACATGGCGAGGAAAGTACGATCTGACACTGTACGGAAGCAGGACATTGAAAAGCTGCAAACACAACAAATGGTAGCGGCATACTCCACTCGAATGACCCAAACTGCTTGATGAAAGTACTGCTTGTTCCGATGATGGCTTTGGTGCAGGCACATCCTCCTTCAGAGACAAAGAAGGATATCTGGTAACTGACACAAATAACATAACTGAGCATATGGAAAGAACATTTTACCCAACAGAGAGGATACAAATCCCTGATGATGGTATAGAATGTTTACCTCCTAGTCAGAATGATGTCCAAGTAGAACTGACCCGACTAAAAAACAACAAGGCAGCAGGAGCCGACGGGTTACCCGCTGAACTATTTAAGACCAGAGGCGACACGCTGATAAGGCGTATGCACCAGCTTATCAGCGCAATCTGACTAGAAGAACACATAGCCGATGATTGGAAGAAAGGAGACAAAACGGAATGTGCCAACTACAGAGTAACAAGTCTCCTCCCCATCGCATACCAGATACTCTCGAGTGTACTCTGTTAATAATTAAAAAATAAGTTAATTGGGTCCTATCAATGCGGCTTTAGACCTGGTAAATCCATCCTTGACCAGATATTCACACTGCGCCAAATCCTGGAAAAGACCCGAGAAGGACAGATCAACAGCTACCATCTCTTTGTTGACTACAAAGCCGCTTTCGATACCCCTTTTCGTTTAAAGGTATTTCAAGCCACATCTGAGTTGGGTATCCCTGCAAAATTAATAAGACTCTTCAGGATGTCAACGCTAAGAAGGAGAAGAGCTAGACGCATTGATAAGCATACCGATCGACTCAGAATCACTTTCTGATTCGATTTAGCCATGTCCGTCTGTGAGTCCATGTATTCTTATAATCAAAGTGCAGGTCGTATTTGTTGTCCGATTGTCACGAAATTTTGCACATGCTACTTGTTTGGTCCAAGGACAAACGTTATTGATTTTGAAAAAAATCGGTTCAGATTTGGATATAGCTCCCATATATATATATCGCCCGATTTGCACTTAAATGGCCGTAGTAGCTACAATTTTCAACCGATCTGCACAAAATTTGGCACGGACTGTTTTGTCACTGATCTTAATATATCTGGAAAATTTCATAAAAATCGGTTCAGATTTAGATATAGCTCCCATATATATTTTTCATCCGATTTGAACTATTATAGCTGTAGAAGCTACAATTTTGGTCCGATCTTTACTAAATTTGGTGTGGAGTCATTTTTGTGAAGTCTCAATGTTTGTGCAAAATTTCATAAACATCGGTTCAGACTAAAATATAGCTACCATATATATCTTTCATCCGATTTGGATTTTTAAGGCTGTAGTAATCATAATCGTGCAAAATTTCATAAAATCGGTTCAGATTTAGATATAGTTACCATATATATCGTTCCACCGATGCCTTTTAAGACTATAGAAACCACAATTTTCGCCCGATTTTACATAAGACGTTTAAATTGACGCTCCAATAGGTGGGCAAAATTTCATTAAAACCAATCCTAATTTAGATATAGCTTCAATGTGTATATTTCATCCGATATGAAATTTTAGGGCAGTAAAAACCACAATTTTGGTCACATCTCTACAATCTAGGTCGTGAGATGCTCTATTTGACGTCCCAGTATGTGTCATTAAAATTGACATAGGTGTCGATATAACTCCCATATAATCCCTTTTCCGATATGGCCTTTTAAAGATGTGGAAATCCAAATCTTTTGTCCTATGGTAGGAAAATCTTACAAGGTTCTAAATTGCTATTTCAATTGGTATCCAAATTAAAGTCTGACTAGATTTCGAGATAAGTTCTACATATAAAAAGTACTACACGCACGAGGTGATGTTGAGTATTGTATAGTCCGCACCGCCCGACTTTTGCCTTTCCTTACTGGTTATATATAAGATATACCGCAGTTTTGGCTTGTAGGTTTTAGTCGGGTTTGGTAGAATTTTTCTTAAATTTTGGTTGAAAATAGTTTCCTTGAAAGGCAACAATGATTACGACCTCGCCTCGATCTTCGGCGGTCATTCTAAAATCTCTGACACCAAGTTTCGGGGTGTCTCCCACCACTTGATCTTTCCATCGGGCTTTTGGTCTTCCCGGTTTGCCTGTACCACCGTGTTTGCTGGAGCTTCTTCATCCACTCTGACAACATGACCTAGCCAACACAGCCGATGTGTTTTGATGTGTGTAACTATGCTATCGTCGTCATACAGCTCGTTACGACCTCCTATTATCTTTTTTAGTTTCTGTCTTCACAAAGAACTTCGCAAATGTGATCAGGATTGGAGGGTATATACGATTCGGCTCAGCCAAACATTGTACGCTTTTGCTTGTTATATCCTACATCACTACAGTGGTACAAGGTATTAAATATAACTTAGTGCATTTGTTTGTAATACCCAGAAGGAAGAGAGATATACCCATTGATAAGTATAGCAATAGACTCAGAATCCCTTTCTGATCATTTGGATGTGTCTGTCTGTCAGGCTGTCTGTCCGTCTGTCTGTATTTCCGTCTGTATGTCCGTCTGTATGTCCGTCTGTATGTCCGTCTGTCTGTCCGCCTGTCTGTCCGTCTGTCTGTCTGTCCGTCTGTCTGTTCATGTTAATTTGTGCACAAACTACAGGTCGCAGTTTTCATCCGATCGTCTTCAACTTTGGTACAGGCATGTTTTCCGGCCCAGAGACGAAGCCTATTGAAATTGGAAGAAATCGGTTCATATTTGGATATAACTCCCATTTATATGTCCGATTTGGACTAATATTGCAATAAAGTGCTCATTTGTTAACCGATTCTCTCAAAATTTGGCAAATTTTGTCATTTGATGTTATTGGTGAGTTTCATAGAGATCAGTTCAGGTTTAGATACAGCTTCCATATGTGTACGTCGCCCGATTTCCATTTCGAGAGCCACTGCAAGCGCATTTGTTGACCAATCTTGCCAGAATTTTGCACAACACTTTTCTTGATGACTACCACAATATCTAAGAAATTTGGTCAAAATCGTTTGAGATTTAGATATATCTCCCATATATATGTTTGTCGGATTTTGGGTAATTTGCAATAATGTTGTCATGTGTCAACCGTAGTTATTGCAGTTTGAACATATCTGCTCGAATTGTTTAGTAACCCATCTGAAAACATCCGCGGAGGTCCATCAAAATTGATCAAGAATTAAATATAGCTCCCAACTTGTATCTATAAAGTAGGTGTAGGGTATTATAATGCCCGACTTTTGCCATTCCTTGCTGGTTTTTTGTTGATTTTTTTGTTGAAATTTTATTTTTTATTTTATTTTGTTGAAAAATTATGCCACCTTGCCTAACTTTTGTTCCTGTTGACACATAAATTAATGCAACAATAGTTTTTCTAGTATTTTGCCCGCGGTATGTCATTACTTATGTGTGATTCTTCATGTAATGCTTTCGTTGCCAACGACAACATTACGCCACTGTGTTCCCCCTTCTGTAAGAAATTTCCATATTGAACAAATTACCTGACATTGTAGTTGACAGCCTAACATGTTGATGATGTGGCATTTTCCTTATCACATGTAACAATTAATTTAAAATTAATTAAATTGGAATTGTAAAAAATGGTAATAAGACAAAACAAATAGAGAGGAGAGAGAGAGGGGGGTAAAGTACAGTAAAGATTGCAAAATCAAAGCACATCCAACATTTTGTATAAGGAATGAAACAACAAAAATTTGCAAGAAATGCGCTGAACCACACTTTTATATACCAACCTTTATACATCTTACTTAAATCTTATGATAACATCGAGGTAGACACACTGAAATAGGGTAGTTGACACAAAGTATTACCTATTTTGAAGACCACCTTTTGCCTTGATTAATGAGTTGAGAACTGCTTAAATACAAACAGCATGCCTATGTTAAGAGAAGGTTGGGGGAGACTTCCCAGCATGAGGTTGTGCAGGCCGCATTTAACAATCTGAGGACCGACACACTGATCCAATCCTTAGACCAGGGGCAAGTGGACCACACTCTTAGAGACGGGGTGAGCCATTTGTTAAGGAAGTGGTGGATAAATTGTGGGTTCCATGACATATTGGGTTGCCCAAAAAGTAATTGCGGATTTTTTAAAAGAAAGTAAATGCATTTTTAATAAAACTTAGAATGAACTTTAATCAAATATGCGTTTTTTACACTTTTTTTCTAAAGCAAGCTAAAAGTAACAGCTGATAACTGACAGAAGAAAGAATGCAATTACAGAGTCACAAGCTGTGAAAAAATTTGTCAACGCCGACTATATGAAAAATCCGCAATTACTTTTTGGGCAACCCAATATATGTAAATCTGCTCATGAACATTAAATTTAGGAACAGGAGCAAACTTCTCGTATATCAATGAGTGATGTTTGATCAAAGTTAAAGCTCAATGAGCCTTAACGACATGCCTCAATGCGACACCTCTGTGAGGAAAAATTTTTACAAGGCTTCCATACCCTTTTTTATACCCACCACCGAAGGATGGTGTTCATTTTCATATTCTTATTCCGATTGCAACACATCGATATATCCATTTCCGACCCCTACAAAGTATATATTCGCGATCAGCGTAGAAATCTAAGACGACCCAGCCATGTCCGTCCGTCTTTCTATTGAAATCACGCTACAGTCTTTAAAAATAGAGATATTGAACTGAAATTTTGCACAGATTCTTTTTTTTTTGTTCATAACCAGGTTAAGTTCGAAGATGGGCTATATCCTTATTCAATTTGGCCCAGATAGGTCCACATTTGGATATAGGTGCCATATAGACCGATCCGCCGATTTAGGATCTTAGGCCCATAAAAGCCACATTTATTATCCGATTTTGCTGAAATTTGGGACAGTGACATGTGTTAGGACCCTCGAAATCGTTCTTAAATTTAGCCTAGATTGGTCCGGATTTGGATATAGCTGCCATATAGACCGTTCTCATGATTTAAGATTTTGAGCCCATAAAAGGCGCCTTTATTGTCCGATGTTGCCAAAATTTGAGACCGTGAATTAAGTTAAGCCCCTTGACATACTTCTGCAATATGTCGCAGATCGGTCCAGATTTGGATATAGCTGCTATATAGACTGTTCTCTCGATTTAAGGTTTTGGGTCCATAAAAGGCGCATTAATTGTCCGATGTCGCAAAAATTTAGATCAGTGAGTTGTGTAAGGCCCTTCGACATTCTTCGCCAATTTGGCCCAGATCGGTCCAGATTTGGATATAGCTGCCATGTAAACCGATATCTCGATTTAAAGTCTTGCCCCATAAAAGGAGCATTTATAATCCGATTTCACTGAAATTTGACACAGGGAATTATGTTAGGCTTTTTGACATCCGTGTCGTATATGATTCAGATCGGTTTATTTTTAGATATAACTACTAAAAATACCAATATTTTGTTATACACAATTAAACAATGACTTGTACTTATTAGTTTTTGGTCCAAGTCGGAACATATTACGATATAACTGCTATGGGACAAAAGGTATGCAATTTTCACCGGATTTTGATGAAAGGTGATTTACATATATACCCGAAGTGGTGGGTATCCAAAGTTCGGCCTGGCCGAACTTAACGCCTTTTACTTGTTTTTTACTAGTTTTTCTCGTTTCTATCCCAAGGTGCGTTGAAGCATTTCCTATGTCATTGTCGGATTTTGCGGTTAATAGGCTTCGGCACTTATAGAGGACACAATATCAAACATGAAACAACTTAAAGACGTGGAATGGAGAACGATTAGAGATTTTGTGAGCAGTACAGAATTCATGACTTAGATTTTTGGGAGGTTACTTTGTATACCCACCACGATAATAATACCTTGAAATAATGATCTGCGATTCCGCATATTCTTGATCTTCTTGACATTCTGAGTCAAAATAGCCATGTCCGTCCCTCCTTCCATCGAAATCACGATAGCGGCGGAAAGCGTAAACCTAACCGCTCAAAAATTGGCTATTCAAACAAACAAATTTTGCCCATGAACATTCCACTAAAGAACAGAGGCAAACTTCTCACATATCAATGAGTGCAGTCCGATTCAAGTTTAAACTCAATGATAAGGGGCCTCCTTTTTTGGGCCAAGTGTGAACGGCGTTCGGCAGTGCGACACCTCTTTGGGGAGATGTTTTACATGACATGGTACCTCACATATGTTGCCAGCATTAGGAGGGGAAAACCACCGCTGAAATTTTTTTCTGATGGTCTCGCCAGGATTCAAACCCAGGCGTTCAGCGTCATAGGCGGACATGCTAACCTCTGCGCTACGGTGGATATAGTTCTCATAAAACCGATTCCCGGTTTTGAATTCTTAAACCCCTAGAAGACGCAATTTCCACTTGATTTAGTTTAAAATTGGCAGAAAGACTTTTGCTCTGTTTTTCAATATCCGTCCCAAGTATGATCCGAATCGTTCTGTAAACTGATATAGCCCTCATACAAAGCTAATCCCGGATTTGAATACTTTGGAAAATAATTTAAATTCAAACTGATTCAAATAACTGAGGATAAGGATGCGCCGGTAGCCGAGTTGGTAGCGTGCTTGGATCACCAGTGCAGGGGTCGTGGGTTTGATTCCCGCCAGAAGCCTTGGTCTGTCGCTACTGTGCTATCACAATGGACTTAGAATTGTCTAAGTGAGTCTGTAAAAGACTGCCAATCTTACCTAATCTAATAAGGATACATTTTTAGCGGAATCCATGATGTTGGGTACCCAAGAATCGGCCCGCTGAACTAAGCACGTCCGATTTGACCTATAAAGGTAGTAGAGGGCATAAATTTGGTCCGATCTTTACAAAATTTGGCAGGAGGTGCTTTTGGTGAAGTCCCAATGTGTGTGCAAAATTTCATCATAATCGGATCAGATCTATATATGGCTCCCATGTATATCTTTCATCCGATATGCCATTTTAAAGCTGTAGTAGCCACAATTTTGGTCCCATTCATACAAAATTTGGCATGAAGCATTTTATTCAACGTTCTCATATGTGTGCAAAGTTCCATTAAAATCGGTCCAGATTTAGATATAGCTCCCATATATATTTTTCATCCGATATGGCCTTTTAAGGCTGATTTTCGTAAGAAAATCGTATACGGTTCCATTCGATATTTCAATGGGTATGCAAAATTAAAGTCTGAGCAAATTTCGATGGTGTAGGGTATAATATAGTCGGTTCCGCCCGACTTTTGCCCTACTGGTTTTTGATATATGCACAACCTTAGTACATCGCTTAGTCTTAGCAACTCTGAAGCAAATCTATAACATTCTATATCGCAACATCGTGAAGATTGCTTACAACCTGGTGACATCAAAAACAAAAGCGTTGAGGCAACAATAACTTGAGCTCATGTTGTCATCACTAGCACTGGTTGTTGTAGTTGTAGCTGTTAAGCCTGCTGTTGTTGATGCTACTGTTCATTCATTACAAATGCTAATTTTTTGTACCGCTCAACAACAACTTTCAATAAAGGATGTATTCTCAAGTTTTTTGTTTTTTTTTTTTTTGTAAGCCTCCACTTTAGATGCAACTGCCACACGGTGTTTCCCCATTGATTTTCTGCTAAAAGAGGAGCAGAGGAAAAACAATACGAAATGTGGTGATGGCATGCTGCAGCTGAGGCAGAAGGAAGAAAAAAAAATGCTTAACATAAGAAGCAAATTGTTTTTTACCATAAAATGAAAAGTGAAACTCACGTTTTTCTATTTCACAGCTACAGTTGCAGCAGTTGCACTGCAGCACAAATGTTGTGCATGTTTTCTGATCTAAGCAGAGCTAGACTGCCGAACTTAGTGATGGACGTATGGCTGAACGGACGAAAGGACAGACGGACTGCAATGTTGACTACGGTGATGATGATGATGTTGATGGAGACGACAATGGTGGCGACAATGTTGTTACCGACGAAGAAGTGGCTAATAATGACGGTGATGAAAAGCAACATCACCAGTTCAACAGCATTGTCTGCAACTGACATCGCAGAAGTTGACGAAAACGAAACAAGTTACAACAATTGTGATGGAAGAAACAACAAAAGCCAGCAAACTTACATTAAATTAGCATAATAATGATACAAATGATAGTGAGAGTAAACACAAAGGCATTAAAAGGGGGGAAAAAAGCGCCACCAAACAAACAAGAAGAGGTGACTGTCAGTTGCATTTAATGCAAAACATAAATTTTCAACCAGTTTTTGTTGTTTCATTTTCTTCTGGTTGTTCGAGGGAAAATTTTCACAGTTACGAATATTTTCCATTGGCTGGCTGGCTGGGTTTGTGCTGTGCCATATCAGCCTTCAACACCAATGAATTGGATGACGTTGCTGACGAGGTTGACGATGCCAGTGACGGTGTTGATGACGACTACAATGGCAATGATGACTTTAGAACCCTTTGCAGATAGTAAATCTGGAAACACACGAAATTGCCTTATGCACAAAAAAAAAAAAAAAAAAAACTAAAAAAATATTGTGCAAAATCTATGTGTACGTGGCCGTCTGAGCCTGATTTTGTAAGGTAAAATTTTAAATTTATGTTTAAGCCATTCCGTAAGTGGTGTTTGTTGCTTAAGTCTTTTGTTTTGCCATTTGCTCTTGTCAATGCTTGTATGCAAATTATGGGCTTAATGTGACATAACATAATGGTGATGGGTATATTTTAGGGTTTCGAAGACATTTTAGTTTCTAAAAAGGGGGGAAATACTTGGAAAATGATAAAAGAAATAAATAAAAATAAAATAAAAACCAACTATTGTTGACAATAAACATCTGATTAAGATGTGACATAACATTCAAAGAATAATTGAACATAATAGAAAGTAATCTAAACCAGTAAGAGCGTGCTAAGTTCGGCCGGGTCGAATCTAATATACCCTCCGCCATGGACCGCATTTGTTGAGTTCTTTTCCCGGCATCTCTTCTTAGGCAAAAAAAGGGATAAAAGAAAAGATTTGCTCTGCTATTAGAGCGATATCAAGATATGGTCCGGTTCGGACCACAATTAAATTATATATCGGAGAGCTGTGTAAATGTCAGCCAATTCGAATAAGAATTGCGCCCTTTGGGGGCTCAAGAAGTAAAATAGAGAGATCGATTAATTTCATTCAAATCGGATAAGAAATGCGCCCTCTAGTGGCTCAAGCAGCCAAGATTCAAGATCGGTTTATATGGTAGCTATATCAGGTTATGGACCGATTTGAACCTTTCTTAGCACAATTGTTGGAAGTCATAGCGAAACACGTCGTGCAAAATTTAATCCAATCGGATAAGAATTACGCCCTTTAGAGGCTCAAGAAATCAAGACCCAAGATCGGTTTATATGGCAGCTATATCTGGTTATCATCCGATTTGAACCATACTTGGCACAGTAGTTGGATATCATAACAAAACACGTCGTGTAAAATTTGATACCAATCGGATAAGAATTGCGCCCTCTAGAGGCTCATGAAGTCAAGACCCAAGATCGGTTTATATGGCAGCTATATCAAAACATGGACCGATTTGGCCCATTTACAATCCATACCGACTTGCAGTGATAAGAAAATTTGTGCAAAATTTAAAGCGGCTAGCTCTACTCCTTCAAAAGTTAGCGTGCTTTAACATACGGGCGGACAGACGGACGGACAGACGGACAGACGGACGGACGGACAGACGGCTAGATCGACTTAAAATGACATAACGATCAAGAATATATATACATATGGGGTCTTAGACGCATATTTCGAGGTCTTGCAAACAGAAAGACGAAATTAGTACACTCTTATCCTATGGTGGAGGGTATAAAAATGGGTAAACCCCCATCCTATGGTGAAGGGTATAAAAATGAGTGTACCCCCATCCCATGGTAAAGGATGTAGAAATGCAAAATATTAGGTAGTATCCCTCTTCTCCTGTTCCTGTGGCATCACAAATGAGGAAAACCTCTAAGTGGATCTGATTGGAAACTGCAATATAAACCAAACCTAACCTTAGCCAAAATTCATAAACCTAACCCAGACCTGACCATGGAATGCGTTGGTCATGTTCACAGGATTCTTTTCTTCTATTGACAGAAAGTTCACTATTTTATCGGAAAACATGCTGACAGAATGAAGGTTGCCAGTAACGACTTTTGCAGAAGCTGTGAGGGCATCGAAGAAGAAGAGACTATAGAACATCTTCTGTGTGTGTGTTCCGCACTAGCAGTCAAAAGAAGTTCCACTTTAGGTTCTCATTTCTTTGAGAACCTGTCTGATTTAACGGATGTGAACATTTGCAAATTGTTGGGTTTTTATAGGCGATCTGGATGTAAACCAATCCACGCTACGGTGGATTGGTTTACATCCAGATCGCCTATGAAAAAAGAGGTTAGCATATCCGCCAATGACGCTGAACGCCTGGGTTCGAATCCTGGCGAGACCATTAGAAAAAATTTTCAGCGGTGGTTTTCCCCTCCTAATGCTGGCAACATTTGTGAGGTACTATGCCATGTAAAACTTCTCTCCAAAGAGGTGTAGCACTGAGGCACGCCGTTCGGACTCGGCCAAAAAAAGGAGGCCCCCTATCATTGAGCTTAAACTTGAATCGGACTGTACTCATTGATAGGTCAGAAGTATGCCCCTGTTCCTTGGTGGAATATTCATGGACAAAATTTGCATTTGCATCCCAATTTTGAATGGTTATCCAAAATTTCGATACAAATTTAGGCACCTACTGTGGCCGCCTTACCTCCAAAACCTACCAAATATGCATATATAAAAGACAATTACGACGATATAAGGCTCAAATGCAAGGTATTTGAGAGTAGAAAACGTATCTGATGTCTAATTGTCGGACCAAGTGCTTGGGGGACAACCCCAACCCCCACAACACCCACTCCACCCACCCACTCAAAAAGAAGGTATTTGCAAGTAGAAAACAAATTTGACATCTGACATATCAATATTCAGAAAGAAGTGTCTATGGGCCTATCCCACTCCCCATAACAAGACCCAAATAGGACGTATTTGCTGGCCATCAAAGTTTTTAGGGCCAAGTCACTGAGCGGCATTCCCATCCCCCAAAACATCCCAAACCGGCCGTAGTTGCTGACTTTTTCAATAAGGTAATTGAGATTAGAAAATGAATTTGATATCCAATTTTGAGGCCAATGGCAATATGGGGTTCAAAAAAATTATATATGGAAGTAGAGCACGATGCTGATATATTTTTTCAGAGCTATGTTTGGGGGACCACCTCACTCCCCAAAACACCCCTAAGTCGGACAAATTTAGCAACCATGTCAATGTTGGGCTCAAATGAAAGGTGTTGGGGAGTAGGGCACGAAACTGATACCCACGTTCGGGGGTCTAATCTTTTCCCAAAACACCCAATTATTTACTGACTATCGTAATATTGGGTTCAAATAAAGGTATTGGGGAGTAGAATACGGTGGGGGACCGCTCCTATTCTCAAAAACACTCCTCAAAAAGTACAAATTTACCGACCGTGGCAATATGTGGTTTAAATAAAAGGTATTTGAGATAAGATAACTCAATTTGATAACGAATTTTGGGCCAAGTGTTGGGGAGACGCCTCATCCCATAAACTCCGCTTAAACCATAGGCAATATGGGATTTACATAAATGGTTTTTGAGAGTAGAGCACGATGCTAAGTGTCCAGGGGGCCATTTCACCCCCGAAATCATCCCGAAATCATCCCTAAATCAGACATACATATGTACCGATCATGGCAATATGGGAATCATGTGAAAAGAATTCATACACACTTTCGGGAATATGTTTCTAAGGTAGACCTCATCCCACCAACCACCACCCTGGAGGCCTTCCAATTCCCAAAATTCTCATGAGAATATCGGGCTAAAATAAAGTCTTTTAAGAATGGAGTACATCTAGTATACAAACTTAAATGACCACTAAAGATCAATCATATTGGATTCAAAACAAGTAAAAAGGCGTTAAGTTCGGTCGGACCGAACTTTGGATACCAATCACCTTGGGTATATATGTAAACCAACTTTCGTCTAAATCAGGTGAAAAATGTATACCTTATGCCCCATAGTAGCTATACTGACATATGATCCGATTTGGATCAAATACTTATAAGTACAAGTCATTGTTCAATTGCGCCTATTATGGGGCCAAGACTTTAAATCGAGATATCGGTCTATATGACAGCTATATCCAAATCTGGACCGATTTGGGCTTGTTTCAGAAAAATGTCGAAGAGCTTAACACAACTCACTGTCCATAATTTCGGTGAAATCGGACAATAAATGTGCCTTTAATGGCCCCAAAACCTTACATCGAGAGATCGTTCTATAACATTCAAATTTGGACCGATCTAGACCATATTGAAGAAGGATGTCGAGGGGCTTAACTTAACTCTCTGTCCCGAATTTCGGCGACATCGGAGAATGAATGCTCCTTTTATAGGCCCAAAACCTTAAATCGAGAGATCGGTCTATATGGCAGTTATATTCAAATCTGGACCGATCTATTGGTTGCCCAAAAAGTAATTGCGGATATTTTAAAAGAAAGTAAATGCATTTTTAATAAAACTTAGAATGAACATTAATCAAATATATAATTGCCATTTTGTTCGATAACCTTTTGCCATCTTCCTGGCAAATTTAGTATTCCACGCTCATAGAACTTCTGGCCTTTATCTGCAAAAAACTGATCCAAGTGCGATTTTATAGCCTTATAATTGCCGAAAGTTTTACCTTTTAAGGAGTTCTGCAAAGATCGAAGTAAATGGTAGTCTGATGGTACAAGGTCAGGGCTATATGGTGGATGCATCAAAAGTTCCCAGCCAAGCTCACTCAGTTTTTGGCGAGTGACCAAAGATGTGTGCGGTCTAGCGTTGTCCTGGTGGAATATGACACCTTTACGATTGATCACCATTACGATTGACGATTGATTTCAATTTGTCCAATTGTTGACAGTAAACATCCGAATTAATCGTTTGGTTCCTTGAAAGCAGCTCAAAATATACCACACCCTTCCAATCCCACCAAACAGATAGCATAACCTTCTTTTGATGGATATCAGCCTTTGAAGTGGTTTGAGCTGGTTCACCATGCTTGGACCATGACTAACTTGGACGTTTTCGACTAACGTTGTTGTAAACAATCCATTTTTCATCTCCAGTTATGATTCGTTTTAAAAACGGATCGAATTCATTGCGTTTAAGGGTTGATTCGGTTTGTTAAATGAATTTCTTTCAATACATGTGGTACCCAAATATCAAGCTTTGTCACCAGTCCAAGACTTTTTATGTGATAATGAACGGTTGATTTTGGTATATTTAACTTCTCTCCTATCTCACGCTCAGTTACACGACGATCCAATTCGATTAATGCTTTGATTTGGTCATCATCAACTTCATTTGGCCGACCTGAACGTGGCTCATCTTTAAGTGAAAAATTTCCAGAACGGAATTTGCGAAACCAATTTTGACACTGTCTTCCTTTTAAGACTTTATCACCATACACATCTCGTAACTTTTTAGCAACCTGCTCCGCGTTTTTGCCTTTACGGAAATAATAAAGTAAAATATGACGAAAATGCTCCTCTGTGGGCTCCATATTAAAATTGACGCCAAACAAACAAATGTAAACAAAATTTCGCGCACTTTTTTTCTAAAGCAAGCTAAAAGTAACAGCTGATAACTGACAGAAGAAAGAATGCAATTACAGAGTCACAAGCCATTGAAAAAATTTGTCAACGCCGACTATATGAAAAATCCGCAATTACTTTTTGGATTGAAGAAGGATGTCGAGTGGCTTAACTTCATTCACTGTCCCAAATTTCGGCGACATCGGCGACAATAAATGCGCTTTTCATGGGCCCAAAACCTTAAACCTTAACAACGAAAATTGGTCCACATGGCAGCTTTATCTAAACATAATCCACCGTTTTCGGGAAGAATATCAAAGGCTTTAATACAACTCATTGTGCCTAATTTAGATAAAATCTAATTTTAAAGTTTAAACTTTAAATACCTAAATATAGACCGGTCTGGTCCGTATTGAATACGGATGTCGAGGGGTCTAATAGGGTCTATTGGAAGCTATATCAAGATATAGACCGATCCAACATCTCTTTTTTTATGACTGTCGCGTGACTTCAACAGACAGCTGGACGTGCATGGCTAGATTGCCTTAGATTCTTACGACGATCAATGATATATGAACATATTTTATAGGGTCGGAAATGGATATTTTGATGTATTGCAAAGGGAATGATCAAATGAGTATACCCCAATCCTTTGGCGGTGGGTATTAAAACGACGAACTGGAAATTCTAACAATGGACTTATATTTTATACCCACACCCAGCGTATTTTTATACCCTCCACCATAAGATGGGGGGTATACTAATTTCGTCATTCTGTTTGTAACTACTCGAAATATTCGTCTGAGACCCCATAAAGTATATATATTCTTGATCGTCGTGACATTTTATGTCGATCTAGCCATGTCCGTCCGTCCGTCCGTCCGTCTGTCTGTCGAAAGCACGCTAACTTCCGAAGGAGTAAAGCTAGCCGCTTGAAATTTTGCACAAATACTTCTTATTAGTGTAGGTCGGTTGGTATTGTAAATGGGCCATATCGGTCCATGTTTTGATATAGCTGCCATATAAACCGATCTTGGGTCTTGACTTCTTGACCCTCTAGAGTGCGCAATTCTTATCCGATTGGAATGAAATTTTGCATGACGTGTTTTGCTATGATATCCAATAACTGTGCCAAGTATGGTTCAAATCGGTTCATAACCTGATATAGCTGCCATATAAACCGATCTTGGGTCTTGACTTCTTGAGCCTGTAGAGTGCGCAATTCTTATCCGATTGGAATGAAATTTTGCATGACGTGTTTTGCTATGATATCCAACAACAGCGCCAAGTATGGTTCAAATCGGTCCATAACATGATATAGCTAGCATATAAACCGATCTTGGGTCTTGACTTCTTGACCCTCTAGACGGCGCAATTCTTATCCGATTGGAATGGAATTTCGCACGACGTGTTTTGTTATGATACCCAACAACTGTGCCAAGTATGGTTCAAATCGGTTCATAACCTGATATAGCTGTCATATAAACAGATCTGGGGATTTGACTTCTTGAGCTTCTAGAGGGCGCAATTCCTATCCGATTTGGCTGAAATTTTGCATGACGTATTTTATTTTTACTTTCAACAACTGTGTCAAATAAGGTTCAAATCGGTTCATAACCTGCTATAGCTGCCATATAAACCGATCTGGGATCTTGACTTCTTGACCCCTAGAGGTCGCAATTATTATCCGATATGCCTGAAATTTTGTACGATGGATATTCTCATGACCATCAACAAACGTTTTTATTATGGTCTGAATCGGTCTATAGCCCGATACAGATCCCATATAAATCGTTCTCTCTATTTTACTTCGTGAGCCCCAATGGGCGCAATTCTTATACGAATTAGCTAAAATTTTACACAGGTCTCCAACATATAATTTAATTGTGGTCCGAACCGGACCATATCTTGATATCGTTTTAATAGCAGAGCAACTCTTTTCTTATATCCTTTTTTGCCTAAGAAGAGATGCCGGGAAAGAACTCGACAAATGCGATCCATGGTGGAGGGTATATAAGATTCGGCCCGGCCGAACTTAGCACGCTTTTACTTGTTTTTTTATAAAATGCTGATTAGAATCACTTCTTTTTACATTCTGTGGCAAACTTTGCATTCTTAAGTACTAATGCATTGATAAGTAGAAAACTGTTTTGGTTTCATTTACTCAATACAATACGTTCGTATTTATGGCCTTTTAGTATTTTATGGGCCTTATCATTTTCTGCGTCTATGGGGAAGGGCATTGCAATATTCGTCTAGATATTTCCTTGTTATGCATTGGCGTTCGAATGAAATCGAAGGTGTTGGCCTATTGCCTTAAAGATCATTAGCCTATCTGGTATAACTTAAAAATGTCTGCTGAGTTGTTTTTTTCTGTTGCTTTTATGCAGATATTTGCCAACTGATATGTATGCGAAGGTGCATATTCCTGAATAGAGTTCGTTGCTTAAGTCTTTTGTTTTGTTGTAAGCAATTTTTGGCAATACATGTTAGGAACATGCGCGTGAGCTCCGCCGCTTTTAAACTAAAGTTTGCCTAATTCTTTTGTTACGATAAGCGTTTTCCTTTATTTCAAAACTTAGTTTTTTTTTCGAATATTAAATCATGTTAATGTTCATATTGTGTTGCATTTTTGTGGTGGTGCTTCTACGCCGTCATTTCTGGGATCGCGAAACACTTTTACAATTAATTCAATACTAATATTCACGAAAATGTATTGGCTCTCGCATGGAGTGGCTGCTATACTGTAATCAGCAGTAACAGTAATTATGGGTGTAGCTCATAATAATATTTTTGCGCTCATTTCAAACGAAATGCCAAATATGAAAATGCAAATTGATGTATGGGAACATTAGACCGCCTTGCGATTGGTTTAATTTTTTTACTTTTCGACAGCAACAAAGACCTGCATGGTTTTGTTTTTGCGTAGTTTAGCTTTTTTGTTGTTTGTTGTTAGATTTTAAAGATTGACACACGACCTTGTGCAATTAATCATTAGCTGACTACCTTTGTCTCCGGAGTTTTTTCTTGAAATACACCTGAAAGCGTGAGTTAACTTGGGGCTAAAAAGATTAACTCAACTCATTAAGAGGTGTTTATTCGCATTTTTACCAATTTTTTTGTTATTGCGAATTCCTTAAAAACGATGGCCGCTGGTGGGCAAATATGACAGGGTGGTCTAGTTTTTATGCCTGCGATTAATTGAAGTTAAGTTTTCTTAATGGCATAGGCAGCACAAAAAGAATTGATTGAACATTTTTTTTAGATCTTGCTACACACACACAAACCAACAAATCGTTCTACTGATGTTTCCTCATGAGTTGGCATAAGAGTTTAATGTTTTTCCAATTGGTTCTATTGGGTTGCCCAAAAAGTAATTGCGGATTTTTCATATAGTCGGCGTTGACAAATTTGCAAAAAACAAACTTGCATTCTTTCTTCTTTCAGTTATCAGCTGTTACTTTTACCTTGCTTTAGAAAAAAAGTGTAAAAAAAGTATATTTGATTAAATTTCATTCTAAGTTTAATTAAAAATGCATTTACTTTCTTTTAAAAAATCCGCAATTACTTTTTGGGCAACCAATATTTCTGATTTCTGAGCCGTATTTTTCCCCGATCTGACTGCAATTTTGTATCAATTCTACACATCCTTACATGTGAAAAAGCCGAGATAGACCTATTAAAAATCCCTATATATTGTCTATTTGCCCCTGGATATAATGCACTTAAGCCAAGTTTTTTCTAAACCACAATGCACTTATAAAACCAATTATTGTGGCGTATCGGTTGCCCGGTCTGGGGAGTGGTACTACTCAAAAAGCAAAATCGGGAGATAGTTTATATGGGAGCTGTATCGAGCAATAGATCGATTCAGACCATATTAGACACGAATGTTGAAGGTCATGAGAGAAGCCGTTGTACAAAATTTCTGCCAAATCGAATGAGAATTGCGCCCTCTAGAGGCTCAAAAAGTTAAGATCCCAGATCGGTTTATATGGCAGCTTTATCAGGTTATGTAGAGATTTGCGCCATACTTAGCACAGTTATTGGAAGTCATAATAAAACACCTCATGCTAAATTTCAGCCAAATCGGATGAGAATTGCGTCCTCTAGCGGCTCAAGAAGTCAAGATACAAGATCGGTTTATATGGCAGCTATACCAGATTATGAACCGATTTTAATCATACTTAGCACAGTTGTTACAAGTGATCCCAAAACACTGCGTGCAAAATTACAATGAAATCGGACAAGACATGCGCCCACTAGGAGCACAAGAAATCAAGATTCCAGATCGGTTTATATGACAACTATATCAGGTTATGTACCGATTTGCGCCATACTTATCACAGTTATTGGAGGTGATACCAATACACCACGTGAAAAATTTCAGTCAAATCGGACGAGAATTGCGTCCTCTAGGGACTCAGGAAGTCAAGACCGAAGATCGGTTTATGTGGCAGCTATATAAGGTTATAAACCGATTTGAACCATACTTACCACAGTTGTTGGAAATGATACCAAAACAACAACGTGCAAAATTTCAGTCAAATCGGACAAGAATTGCGCCCTCTAGGGGCTCAAACAGTCAAGATCCCAGATCGGTTTATACGACAGCTATATCAAAACATGGACCGATTTGGCCCATTTACTGTCTCAACCGACCTACACTTATCAAAAATTCAAGCGCGCAGCTTTAGTCTTTCGACAGACAGACGGACGGACGGAAGGACAGACGGACGGACGGAAAGACAGTCGGACGGACAGGCGGGCGGACAGACGGAAGGACATTGCTAGATCGACTTACAATGACATGACAATCAAGAATATATATACTTTATGGGGTCTCAGACGCATATTTCGAGGTGTTACAAACAGAATGACGAAATTAGTATACCCCCATCCTATGGTGGAGGGTATAAAAATAGAGATATTAGTCTGATACTTTGCACACAATATTTTTTTGTCTATTGGCAGGTTAAGTTCGAAGATCGGCTATATCGGGCTATATTTTAATATAGACCCAGACCCATAAAAAGCTGCATTTATTGCCAAAAATTTGTCGAAATTCGACAGAATTTTGTTAGGTCCCTCAATCTTTGTGCGGAATTTTGTTTAGATCAACCAATATATGGATATAGCTGCCAAATATACCGATCCCCCGATTTATTTTCCAATTTCGCTGAAACTTGACCCAGTAAATTGTTTTAGACAATCAGTATCCATTTCGAATATGGTTCACATCGGATAATATCTTGATGTAGCTGCCATATGGAACGATCTCCCGATTTATGGTCTTAGTCCCATAGAAACCGTATTTACTACCCGATTTCGCTGTATAAAATATGGTTCAGATCGGACAGTACCTTGATATAGGCCCATATACCTTGCGTATTTATTACTCGATTAATCTTAAATTATACGGTGAGTTTTATTAGACTCCTACATAACCTTCTGAAATAAGGCCACATAAGCCTATCTTCCGATTTACTGTCTTTCACCTATAAATTGCTCATTTATTACCCAATTTCCCTGCATTTTAGAAGAGTGAGCTACTTTAGATCCTCGTCGTCTATGCTGTTTTGCGCTAGATAAGAACATGATTCGATATAGCTGCTACGGGTTCATAAAAGGTTCATTGTCACCAAAATGTGGCTAACATATATACCTGAAAAAGAATGTATCCAAAGATCGGTCCGAGCGAACTTAATGCCTATTTACTTGTTTTCTCATCCATCCAGTGCGCATTACTAGCTGATAATATTATTTATTGGCAAGAACTTATAATGCAAAAACGTTTTTATCCGACTGAACTTGGCACGCTAGTTTCGTCTTTGACCAATGCGTCAGCTTCCATTGGGATGATTGAGCTTTGGTATCCATGTTATAACCCATTATTCGTCACCAGTTGTGACCCTAGGATATTTGCTCCTAGATATAAAGCACTTAAGCCAAATTTTTTCTAAACCATAATCTTATATATAAAAATCAATTTGTGTTTGTTTGTAGGTTTGTTTTTGTGTTTCTTATAGACTCAGAAACGGCTGAACCAATTTTCACAGATGGTGCATAATGACCCCGTGGTGAAAATTGGGTACAACATTTTTTGATATTCAAAGAGGGGGCGGACAGTCCCCTAACCCTTATTTTCAGAAACGCCACATCTCGGAGATGGGTGATGCGATTTAAGCGAAATTTTGTGTGCTCTCATATAGTACCCCAAAAACAAAAATTTGGTATCCAAATTTCGGATGGGGTACCAAGGGGGTCTGCCCCACCCTAAAACTCAAATGAAAGGTATTTAGGATAAGAAAACGTATCTTATATCCAATTGTCGGACCAAGTGCTAGGGGGACCACCCCAAGCCCCAAAATACCCCTAAATCGAACATATTTACCGACCATGGCAATATGGGATTCAAATGAAAGGTATTTGCGAGTAGAATACGAATCTAATATCCAAATGTGAGACCACATTTGGTCTCCACCCCTTAGGGGCCGCTTCTCCCCAAAAACATCCCCAAAGGGGACAAATTTACGGCTCAAATGAAAGGTCTTCTGGAGTAAAACACAAATCTGATATCAATGTTCGGGAAAAGTGTCTATGGGACCACCCCACCCCCACAACACCACCCAAATAGGAAGTAGTTGTTGACTATTGCAATATGAGGCCCAAATAAGAGGGTTTTTAGAGTAAGCACGAATCCCCTAAAACACCCCCCAAGCCGGCCATGTTTGCCGACTATGAAAATATGGGGCTCAAATTAAAGGTATTTGGGAGTAGACCACGTATCTGATAACAACATTAGGGACCAACTGCCTAGGGGACGTCCCACCATCATAACAACACCCAAATAGGACGTATTTGCTCACCAACACAATTTGGGTCTTAAAGAAAGTGGAACTAAATATTTATAGTTTTTAGGGCCAACACCCCAAACCGGATATATTTGCTGACTTTTGCAATAAGGAGATTAGAAAACGAATTTGATATCCGATTTTGAAGCCAATGGCAATATGGGGTTCAAATAAATCATATATAGATACTTGAGAATAGAGAACGTTGCTGGTATACTTTCCGGGCTTAGTGTTTGGGGGACCAAATCCATCCCCAAAACTCCCCTTAATCGGTCATATTTAGCGACGATGTCAATGTGAAGCTTAAATGAAAGGTATTGGGGGGTAGAGCAAGAATTGATACCCACTTTCGGGCCCAATTTTCTGGGGTCTACTCCTTACTCAAAATACCCCACAAACAGCAATATTTACCAATTTTACCAATTTTTACTGACCAACGCAATATGGGGTTCAAATAACGGGTATTTGGGAGTAGAATAGGAATTTGATATCCAAATTTAGAACCATGTATTTAGGGCATCACCCCTTCCCCAAAACACACACACAGCTTGTGCACTTATAAAACCAGTTTTTATAACCTCTAGCTTAAGATGGGGGTATACTAATTTTGCCATTCTGTTTGGAACTACTCGAAATATTCATCTGAGACCCCATAAAGTAAAAGTATTCTTGATCGTCGCGATATTTTATGTCGATCTAGCCATGTCTGTCCGTCTGTCGAAAGAACGCTAACTCCGAAGGAGTACAGCTATCCGCTTGAAATTTTGCACAAATACTTCTTATTAGCGTAGGTCGGTTGGTATTGTAAATGGGCCATATCGGTACATGTTTTGAAATAGCTGCCATATAAACCGATCTTGGGTCTTGACTTCTTGAGCCTCTAGAGGGCACAATTCTTATCCGATTTGAATGAGTTTTTGCACGAAGTATTTCGTCATGATATCCAACAACTGTGCCAAGTATGGTTGAAATCGGTTCATAACCTGATATAGCTGCCATATAAACAGATCTGCGGATTTGACTTCTTGAGCTTCTAGAGGGCGCAATTCCTATCCGATTTGGCTGAAATTTTGCATGACATATTTTATTTTTACTTTCAACAACTGTGTCAAATAAGGTTCAAATCGGTTTATAACCTGATATAGCTGCCATGTAAACCGAGGTCGCAAATATTATCCGATTTGCTTGAAATTTTGTACGACGGATCCTCTCATGAACATCAACATACATGTTTTTTTAGGGTCTAAATCGGTCTATAGCCCGATACAGCTCCCATATAAATCGTTCTCTCTATTTTACTTCGTGAGCCCCAATGGGCGCAATTCTTATACGAATTGGCTGACATTTTACACAGGTCTCCAACATATAATTTAATTGTGGTCCAAACCGGACTCTATCTTGATATCGCTCTAATAGCAGAGCAAATCTTTTCTTATATCATTTTTTGCCTAAGAAGAGATGCCGGGAAAAGAAGTCGACAAATGCGATCCATGGTGGAGGGTATATAATATATTGTATTTTTAGATATAGCATATACGATAATAATATAGTCTTGACAAATTTCCAAATTTATAACCAGAGCCTTTTCTTCTGTGCAGTACAAAAAAAGAGCAGAGCACCAGATCTGGTGTGTCTAGTTTAAATAAATTGGTTAATTTTATCTAATTTTTCCAAGACAAATTTGTGTAACATTATCTGCTTGTCTATGTATAGTGCTAATTGTAATTGTCTTTATTTTAATACGTTTGTGTGGTTGTTTTGTTTTGGTTTGTTTTATTTTTCTTGTTCAATGAATTGTTATTAACAATAACATTAAATCATTGGCCATTGTATAGCACTTATTTGCATATGTATAATTATTTGTATTTTCGGTCTATGCCATAAATTTCCATTGTTGTCGTGTGTAAGTGTGTGTTGAAGGGGTTTAAATGCTACATAGCGAACATATGTATGTTTTTTGTTTTTCGTTCAGCGACTGCACTAAGGAAATTGATTCATATAAATCTATTTTATTAACTTTGAAAAACGCCTTCTTGCATAATGTGGTGCACTGCACTGAAACAGCGTTAAAATAGGTTTGATCCAAGTTAAAATTTAGCTTTTCACAAAAGAGGTGTTTAGCAAATTTATTGGTGATTATCGGTGCTGTGTTGCAGGAAATAAAAAAAAAAAAAACAAAGCATTATGGCTTGTCACGGAATAATTCAATTTAAGTGAATTGCTTGCCACAAGCAATTTATGTGTGAGTGATATGGGGGATATTTATGCAAAATTAAATTAACATTAGTTAATGTTTGTGGAAATTTGATTCCAATTGTACCATGCCATTCCAATCAAATATTATTTTAATTAAGTTTGTATTCCCTCTAAATAATATGCGGCGGAAGGCGGTCCCAAAAGAAGTCGATCTGACATATAGATGGCGGCAGTAGTATGAAAATAAATACTTTTGTGAAAAGTGGCAGTCTCCTCAAAAATATGTTTTAGGTTAGGTTAGGTTGAAAAGAGGGGTTCTTGTTAAAATAACCTCGAAAAAGAAAATTTTAAGGAATTCCGTGCTATTTACAAAATCCTTTTTTTTATACCCACCACCGAAGGATGGGGGTATATTCATTTTGTCATTCCGTTTGCAACACATCGAAATATCCGTTTCCGACCCTATAAAGTATATATATTCTTGATCAGCGTAAAAATCTAAGACGATCTAGACATGTCCGTCCGACGGACAGACGGACAGACCGTCTGTCCGTCTGTCTGTTGAAATCACGCTACAGTCTTTAAAAACAGAGATATTGAGCTGAAATTTTGCACAGATTCTTTTTTTGTCCATAAGCAGGTTAAGTTCAAAGATGGGCTATATCGGACTATATCTTGATATAGCCCCTATATAGACCGATCCGCCGATTTAGGGTCTTAGGCCCATAAAAGCCACATTTATCATCCGATTTTGCTGAAATTTGGGACAGTGAGTTGTATTGGGCCCTTCAACATCCTTCGTCAATTTGGCTTAAATCGATCCAGATTTGGACATAGCTGCCATATAGACCGATCCTCTGATTTAGGGTTCTTAGGCCCACAAAAGCCACATTTATTATCCGATTATGATGAAATTCGGGACAGTGAATTGTGTTAGGCCCATCGACATCTTTCGTCAATTTGGCCCTGATCGGTCCAAATTTGGATATAGCTGCCATATAGACCGATCCTCCTATTTAGGGTCTTTGGCCCATAAAAGCCACATTTATTATCCGATTTTGCTGAAATTTGGGACAGTGAATTGTCTTAGGCATTTCGACATCCTTCGTCAATTTGGCTTAGATCGGTCCAGATTTGGATATAGCTGCCATATAGACCAATTTCTTGATATAAGGTTTTGGGCCCATAAAATATTCATTTATTGTCCGATGTCGCTGAAATTGGGGACAGTGAGTTAAGTTAAGCCCCTTGACATACTTCTGCAATATCGCACAGATCGGTCCAGATTTAGATATAGCTGCCATATGGACCGATATCTTGGTTTTAGGTTTTTGGGCCATAAAAGACGTATTTATTGTCCGATGTCGCTGAAATTTGAGACAATCAGTTAAGAGATTTGAATATAGCTGCCATATAGACCGATCTCTCGATTTAAGGTTTTGGGGCCATAAAAGGCTCAATTATTGTCCGATTTCGCCGAAATTTGGGACAGTGAGTTAAGCATTAAGCTCTTCGACATTTTTCTGCAACTTGGCCTAAAACGGTCCAGATTTGGATATAGCTGCCATATAGACCGATATCTCGATTTAAAGTCTTGGCCCCATAAAAGGCGCATTTATAATCCGATTTCACCGAAATTTGAGACAGTGACTTATGTAAGTCTATTTGACCGTGTCGTATATGGTTCAGTTCGGTTTATTTTTAGATACAGCTACTAAAAAGATCAATATTTTGTTATACACAATTGAACAATGACTTGTACTTATTAGTGTTGAGTCCAAATCGGAACATATTTTGATATAGATGCTATGGGGTATAAGGTATGAAATTTTCACCGGATTTTGATGGAAGGTGATTTACATATATACCCGAGGTGGTGGGTATCCAAAGTTCGGCCTGGCCGAACTTAACGCCTTTTTACCTGTTCCTGTATAAGAAGCTGTCAACATGGTAATTTTCTCTTCAAAATCTATGAATCCCCACCATACGAAGCTAATAATTTTCGTACTATCAGCCTGTCGCCTATTTTGCTAAATACTCAAGAAATGTTGATTACTGTCTCGACTAAAGCACGCCTACATATCAAATAATGTAGAACGGATACATTTCATGGCCATGATGGTGCATTCATTTATGTAAATCCGATTAAAATCTTGAAGGATCTGGAAGATCTAGGCATCAACTAAAGCATGAAATGTTTATCAATAACTTATTTACTAAAAGACGAAGAAGGATGTGAGCATTTGCCACATATTGGGGTTTCTAAAGCTGTCTAACTAGTTCAAGTGTAGTCATTAGACTTTTCAAAATGTTTATAGTTTTTATTCCAAAAGCCATTTTTATATGTAGCAAAGCACCCTCAGCCAGCTGGCGGTTTTACAAAATTATGAAAACCTAGGTAGCGGTCATTGCCTAAAACAAAATTTTGTATATAATTAAAAAATTCCAAATAATTCCAAATTGATTATTACATTGTCCATTACCATGCTTACATATGGTTTTCTTCAAAATCGAGTTTATTTTGTGAATATAAAGAATTAACAGTGTTGAAAGCTAAATGAAAAGTTACAACGCCACCCGTATGAACAAATTTTACTTCAACGTCTTAAGTGTAAATCTTTACCAAAGGGTTTCTTCAAATACATTTAGTGAAAGATAATTTTCAAATTACTAAAAATCCATTAGATTTCTGCCCCCAAAACAAAAGACTTAAGGCACAAACTTCCAACTTTAAACACCTAACTCCATCATTAATAACACGAAGTGCTTAGCACTCGTACCCAGTGCACAACTCTAAACATTTCCGTAAGAGTATCTCTCTCTCTCCCTCTTATATTCAACAAATACACACTTCTCAGACTGTCTAGACTTTAAAAATTGTTTAATTAAAATTCAATAACGTTTAACGGTGAAACTTAATTAAATTATGGTAAAATTAAAATCCACGTTTTCACTGAAATGCCTCTTAAGAGCTGAGGAAAATGATTATTACGATGTTTTACACAACAATAATAAAAGAAAATATTATTAAAAATGAAATTATCTTCTCTATTGGTGTTTTAAGACCGCCGTTCATCTGAGTGTCGGAATGTCTGTCTGTCAATTACCATTTGCGAGATTTCTTTCAGCACCGGTAAAAACAGAAATTACATCCGTTTTCTGTACGATGGTGGGGCTTGTTATCAAGTCGACGGGCGAAAAGAAAAATACAAATGAAATTATTGTTCTTGTTTATTAAATTTAGTTTTTATTATTATTGTTGCATTATTAGCATTGTAAGTAGTTCGCTCTTTTCATAACGTTAACACCAATCTGTCGTTGCCTGACTAGATTGCTTTGTACGTCTAAGTGTTTGCAATAAATACAATAAATCATAATTTCCAACAGATTTGCCTATATTAGTTCATAACAGCCATGGCTAATATGCATCGAACACAACCGTTGGCCATATTGAAGTTAGACACTCGTTGAGATATAGGAAAAAAAATTGAAAATTAATACAAGTAGTGTTTGTAATTAAATGGCAATGACGATGACTTCTACTTGGAATGTCTTTACTAGAAAAACATTTTTAATTAAGTGCATAGATAATATGTGGTGGAATTATTCGATTCGTAATCGAATGTTTGTTATATCGAGTTGAAAAAAAAAATGCCAACTGTGACCCTATAAAGTAAAGGGTGATTTTTTTGAGGTTAGGATTTTCATGCATTAGTATTTGACAGATCACGTGGGATTTCAGACATGGTGTCAAAGAGAAAGATGCTCAGTATGCTTTGACATTTCATCATGAATAGACTTACTAACGAGCAACGCTTGCAAATCATTGAATTTTATTACCAAAATCAGTGTTCGGTTCGAAATGTGTTCATTCACCGTTCAGCGATGAGGCTCATTTCTGGTTGAATGGCTACGTAAATAAGCAAAATTGCCGCATTTGGAGTGAAGAGCAACCAGAAGCCGTTCAAGAACTGCCCATGCATCCCGAAAAATGCACTGTTTGGTGTGGTTTGTACGCTGGTGGAATCATTGGACCGTATTTTTTCAAAGATGCTGTTGGACGCAACGTTACGGTGAATGAACACATTTCGAACCGAACACTGATTTTGGTAATAAAATTCAATGATTTGCAAGCGTTGCTCGTTAGTAAGTCTATTCATGATGAAATGTCAAAGCATACTGAGCATCTTTCTCTTTGACACCATGTCTGAAATCCCACGTGATCTGTCAAATACTAATGCATGAAAATCCTAACCTCAAAAAAATCACCCTTTATATATGAATTCTTGATCTTCTTGATATATTGCGTTTATTTCCAAATGTTGGACTTAAAGTGGGTATTTTGTTTCTCCTGCTGAAAAGAACAACTTTCGTTTAAGACGGATAAACATCCAGACCACTTTGGGTCGCCCGTTCCAAATTTCTGCCAAATCCGTGACAAATTAAGCTTTTGGGCCATAGATGAGTAATTAGGAGATCGGTTTATATGAGAGCTATATCATGTTCTACACTACTCATGGTGGAAGTCAAAATGAAAGTCAACGAATAAACTTTGCACTGATACTGATTGATGTAGGTCTTTGGGGAATGCAAATGGGCCTTATCGTTTCGGATTTAAACATAGCTCACATAGATGTGTTCATCCGAACAATTAAAAACGTATAAGGTTCGGCCGTGCCGAACTTTTGATAACCACCACCATGGATATATTTATTATCAAAATGAATTATAATACTAGCTGGACAGGGTCCGCTTCTCTGCGCCTTCTTTAAATCTCTAATATATATTTTGGGTGGGGACACTTCGCCCTGAATGTGGATATCGTGCTACTGTAGCCTATATCCACCTATGACGCTGAACGCCTGTGTTGGAAACCTGGCGGAACTTCGTACAAAATTTAAAGCGGTGGTTATCCCCTTCTAATGCTGGCGACATTTGCGATGTATGCATGGTCATTTAAAAAAATTCTCCCCAAAGAGATGTCGCACTGCGGCACACCATACGGACTCGGCTATAAAAAAGGTCCCTTATCGTTGATAAACTCAACTTGAATCGGAAAGTACTCATTGATGTATGAAAAGTTTGTCTCCGCTCGGTTCCTCGGCGAATTTTTACTCTACTCCCAAATGTCTTTCTTTTGAGCCCCATATTACTGCATTGATAAATATTTCGGGTTTAGGGGGTATTTCGGGGGTGGTCACTTGGCCTTCAAAGTAAATATAAGATTCGTGCTCTACTTTTAGAAACATTTCGTATGAGTCCCATAATGTCATGATCGGTAAATAAGTTGTGTTTGAAGGTGGGGTGGACCCCAGGGTCTTTTGTCCCGAAAATGAATATAAATTTCCCGAAAATCAATAAATATCCACCCCAAATAGCTTTTATATAATAGGGAGGTATTTTGTGGTGGGATGGCTCCTAATCACATGGCTCTTTATTGTCGTGACTGGTCCATATATCCATTTGGCAGGTTTTGGGGTGTCCCGCGGCTCCCGTCCCCAACTATAGAAACCATGGACTGGGGAGGCTACCGGCACTTTGCCCTGAGAATAGATATCAAATTCCATCTTTACCCCCAAATGCCGTTGATTTGAGCTCCATGTTGCAATAGTCGGAAATAAAATTCAGTTTTAGGGTAGTTTAGGGCGTACTCTCAAATTCGTTTTCTACTCTCAAATGCCTTTCATTTGAGTTCCATATTGCCATAATGGGTCAATTAATCTATTCGACGTAATTTTTAGGAGGAAAAGAGCCTCCTTGACTTGAACGCAAATTTTAATGTCATATTTTTAATCTACTCCCAAATATCTTTCATTTGCATCCTATATAGCCATGGTCGGCTGATATGCCCATTTGGGGGTATTTGGGGGTGAGGCGACCTCCCATTACTTGAACCTAATTTTTTATGCCATATTTGTAATCTACTGCCGGATACTTTTCATTTGAGTCCCATATTGATAGGAACGTCGAATATTTTTGTTTAGACGAGTTTTTGGAATGGGGCGGCCCGCTAAGTACTTGGACCCAAAATTTAATGTGATTTTCATTTTCTAGTCTGCAATACCTTTTATTTGATACCCATATTGTGCCCATCAGTCCTCTTTTGGTTTTGGGTGGCGTTTTTGGTGTAAGGGGGAGGGTCAGCAATCATCCGATGGCTAAAAATTATATAGCCTGTTTCCTTTTGTTGATTCTACGGAACAAACAAACATATAGTCATAATGGGTCATATGCCCATTTGGGGAGTTTTTTGGGGGGTGGGGTGACCCCCTGCGCTTCGATCTGATTTTGTATGCCAGATTCGTAATCTACTCCGGAAGCCCCATATTGATATGGACGACCAATTTGTCTGTTTTCAGACATTTTGGGGTTAGGGCGACTTCTTGAGTACATGGACCCACTTTTTAATACCATATTCGAATTATACACTTCAATACCTTTAATTTGATATCCATATTGTTTTTATCGGTCCACTTGTGATTTTGGGTGATATTTTTGGGGTAACGGGGAGGGTCCGCCCCTCTCTGAATTTTGTCATTCTGTTTGTAACTCCTCGAAATATTCGTCTAAGACCCCATAAAGTATATATATTCTTGATCGTCAAGACATTTTAAGTCGAACTAGCCTTGTCCGACTGTCCGTCTGTCAGTCGAAAGCACGCTTACTTTCGAAGGAGTAAAGCTAGCCGCTTGAAATTTTGCACAAATACTTCTTATAGGTGTAGGTCGGTTGGGATTGTAAATGAGCTATATCGGTTCACGTTTTGATATAGCTGCCATATAAACCGATCTTGGGTCTTGATTTCTTGAGCCGCTAGAGGGCACAATTCTTATCCTATTTGGCTGAAATTTTGCATGAAGTGTTTTATAATGACTTTCAACAACTGTGCTACGTATCGTTGAAATCGGTCCTTAATCTGATATAGCTGTCATATACACCGATCTGGGGTCTTGACTTCTTGAGCCGATAGAGGGCACAATTCTTATCCGATTCTGCTAAATATTTGCATTGGGTGTTTTATTATCACTTCCAACAAATATGCTGAGTATGGTTGAAATCGGTTCATAACGTGATATAGCTGTCATATAAATCTATCAGGGGTCTTGATTTCTTGAGCGTCTAGAGTGCGCAATTCCTATCCGATTTGACTGAAATTTTGCACGACGTGTTTCGTTATGACTTCCAACAACTGTATTAAGAATGGTTCAAATCGGTTTATAACCTGATAGAGCTGTTATATAAACTGATCAGGGGTCTTGAATTCTTGAGCCACTAGAGGACGCAATTCTTATCCGATTTGGCTGAAATTTTGTATGAGGTGTTTTATTATGACTTCCAACAACTGCGCTGAGTATGGTTGAAATCGGTTTATATCCTGATATAGCTCTCATATAAACCTATCAGGGGTCTTGACTTCTTGAGCCACTAGAGGGCGCAATTCCTATCCGATTTAGCTGAAATTTTGCATGAGGTGTTTTGTTATGACTTCCAACAACTGCGCTGAGTATGGTTGAAATCGGTTTATATCCTGATATAGCTCTCATATAAACCTATCAGGGGTCTTGACTTCTTGAGCCACTAGAGGGCGCAATTCCTATCCGATTTAGCTGAAATTTTGTATGAGGTGTTTTATTATGACTTCCAACAACTGCGCTGAGTATGGTTGAAATCGGTTTATATCCTGATATAGCTCTCATATAAACCTATCAGGGGTCTTGACTTCTGGAGCCACTAGAGGGCGCAATTCCTATCCGATTTAGCTGAAATTTTGCATGAGGTGTTTTGTTATAACTTTCAACAACCGTGCTAAGAATAATTCAAATTGGTCCATAACTTGATATAGCTACCATGTAAACCAATATGGGATCTTGACTTCTTGAGCCTCAAAGGGCGCACCTATTACCCGATTTGGCTGAAATTTTGTACAACGGCTTCTCTCATGACCTTTAACATACGTGTCGAATATGGCATGAATCGGTCTATAGCCTAATACAGCTCCCCTATAAACCGATCTCCCTATTATACTTCTTCAGGCCCTTACTTAATTTAATTGGCTATGACAGAATATTTGTTCCACTAGCCGAACGAAGAATAGCGTATCAAGCGCCTCATCAAGTTGCGAGGTGTCTCCCACAACTTGATCTTTCCATCGGGCTTTTGGTCTTCCCGGTTTGCCTTCAAAAGGCTTCTTTGCTGGAGCTTCTTCATCCATTCTGACAACATGACCTAGCCAACGCAGCCGTTGTATTTTGATGCGTGTAACTATTCTAACGTCGTTATACAGCTCATACAGTTTGTAGTTCGTACGTCGCCTATATTCTCCGTTAACGCACACTGGTCCATATATTTTACGAAGAATCTTTCTCTCAAATACTCCAAGCACTGCCTCATCTGTTTACACATGTACCCATTCTTCAGAACCATATAACAGCACGGATAGTATCAGTATCTTGTATAGTGTAATCTTCGTCTGTCGAGAGGTGGCCTTGTTTCTAAACTTCTTACTTATTCCAAAGTAGCATCTGTTTGCCAGTATTATTATTCGCTTAATCTCAAAACTGGTGCCATTCGTTTCGGTTACGGCGGTGCCGAGGTAGATAATCCATTTCCATCCATTTCGTTTTATCTCCATTTACAGCCACACCCATTTTCACTGACTCTCTTTCGATTCTTTCAAAGGCTGCAGTTACTACTTCCGGTGACCGACCTATGATATCGATGTCGTCGGCATAGGCGAGTACAATGACTTCTACTATGGTCTCCAATATTCAGTTCAATTATGGTCCGAAATGAACCGTTACTTGATATTGTTCCAAAAACAAAGCAATTCTTTTCCTTTATCCTTTGTTTGCCTAAAAAGAGATACCGTGGCAAGAACTCAACAAATTCGATCCATGGTGGAGGGTATATAAGATTTGGCCTGACCGCGTGCTAAACGCTTGTACTTGTTTTTTATTCAATTTGGCCGAAATTTGCAAAGTAAATTATAGCTATAGCAACGCTTTGGTTAACAAAAATGATAAAAAGTATTGCATGGATCTACTCGAAGGCAGCTGTATATAGAGTTTCATAGGAGGTAAAAAGGGAAAAGATTCTACCAAAGTGGCCACACCATATTCGAAGTTTTTTTTTTATTTTTTGTAAATCATGTATCTTAGTGTTATATCCGTTATGACAAGTAAACTAACCCCACCTATTAAAGGGTGGAGATGTAGACAGATACCCATTAAGGCAAAATTAAATACAATCTCAGCTGACTTCAAAACAATGAGAATCTATCACCAACGTTTTCACTTAACAATAACAATGCCAAGCATGGGTTTATTGTAAATAACCGTATGGTCTCTAACAATATCGTCCGTTTGTCATACCTTTAAGACTGTTGAGTGAAAACAAGAAAAAAAAATTAACAATGAAATACGCTGCAGTACAATGTTATTAATATGGAATCCGTTAGATACATTTTATTCGAATATCTATAAATACTCATTTTAAACTCCAGATACTACCCATGTATATCGAACGATCTATCGACCGACCACAATGCCGAGTGTTAATTGAGGTTTGGCTTGCTATGGCGTATATACTTTGCCGCCGACGACGACAACGACATCGACAACGACCACCACGAGTATGAGTTGTTCAAACGGCCTTTAAAAGAATTCAAACATTTACATTGTGGTTGATGTCAGCGCTGGAAGGTGGTGCACAACTGTTGCTGCTGCTGCTGCCGCTGCTGCTGCCGACGTTGTTGTTTGTATATCTTTAATCTAAAATTTTTAATATGCAAAGGCAATGAAATTGAAAATAATGATAAACAAACTAGCCAACTAGTCAGCTAGCTGGCGAAAAAAACTAGCCCGGCAAAAACTATTTCACAGCAACAATTATACCTATTGGCTTGCTAATAAAAACGATCTACGCCACCAACTAAAACAACATCGTCTTGTGGAGTGTCCGTTTTTTCTTTTTTTCTCTTTTTGCATTTAAATATAGTTTATTATAGACATCAGAGACATGAGATAAAACACACCTTAAATATCTGAATGAAACGAAACAAATGATTTCCTATAAAAATAATAACACTAGCCAATAGCAGGGTAGGTAAAACCCAAAACAACCACTATAATAATAATAATACAGGCGGCCATATATAAATCGCTTGAATATTAAAGCAAATTAGTTACTAAACCAAGTATATTTTATTTCCCATAAAGTTACCGATTAGGCTAAAGTGTGGCATGTTGACTTTCAGCATAGTATATGCCAAGTATGCATGTAGCTGCTATAGAAACCGATCTCCAGATTTGAATTCTTGAACACATCTAGGCTGAAATTTTTGTGTTATTCGCTGAGTTTGATGACAATGAAGCTTCCGCCATATCTGTGAATGGCTGATATAGCAAGGCTCGTTGGCTGGCATTAATATGGCCCAGCTTGATCCAGACATTAAGTCAAAACCTGCCACATAAATTTTCCGATTGAGCGCCTAATGTCCGTTCTATACCACAGTGTACTTGACACGAAATGTTATCAAGTACACACTGGTATATCTTTCAAGCAAAAAGTGACAGCTACATAATATTTGTTTTATTTGTAGCCCAAAATATTGTTTACAAGCCAGTAAAAGTAAAAAGAAAGTTATTCGAGATGCAGTTAAAACGTGACAGTGCCATATTAAGCTGGATAATCATAAGCGGCTATTGTGGGTGAACTTTAACACCTCTAAGTGAACAAAATGTTTGTCGATCGGACCAAAAATCGTTATAATGTTGCAGTTAGCGATGCCAAGCGCCACGGTGGTGGTAAAAAAAAATCCCACAACCTCTGAAATGGTTTAGTGAGTAAAGTCACAAATTCAACGAAATCCCTGCCAAAATAAATATCAAATGCCTAAAGACATATAATGACAAACCAGCTCAAGATAAAGCCATACCAGTTCAAACTAGTGCGAGAGGGCCGAATCTTATATACCATCCACCATGGATCGCATTTGTTGAGTTCTTTTCCCGGTATCTTTTTTAGGCAAAGGATAAAAAAAAGAGTCGCTATGCTATTGGAGCTATATCAAGTTATGGTCCGATACGGACCATAATTAAATTAAATGTTGGAGACCATAGTAGAAGTCATTGTGCAAATCAACGAAATCGGATAAGAATTGCGCCCTCTAGTGTCTTAAGAGTCAAGATCGGTTTATATGACAACCATATCAGATTATGGATCAATTTCAACCATACGTCTCACAGGTGATGGAAGACATAACGAAACATGTCATGCAAAATTTCAGCTAAATCGCCTCTAAGGGCTCAAGAAGCCAAGACCCCTATCGGTTTAAATAACAGCTATATCAGGTTATCCACCGATTTAAACCATATTTAGAACAGTTGTTGGAAGGCATAACAAAACACGTCATGCAAAATTTCAACCAAGTCAGATAAGAATTGCGCCCCCTAGTGTCGAAGATCGGTTTATATGCCAGCTATATCAGGTTATGGACCGATTTGAATCATACCTAGCACAGTTGTTGGAAGTCGAAACGAAACACCTCATGGCGAGACATGGGGGTAAATACCCAACGCTTGAGTATTTATTGGGTAAATACCTAACGCTATATCTAAATATGGCCCAATCTGGACGATATTCAACAAAAGAGTTTAGAGGGGCACCAAAATGCACTGATTCAAATTTCATCAAAATCGTGTGAAACATGCTCCATTTATGGGCTCAATACTCTATATTGAGAGATCGGTCTATATGGCAGCTATATCCAAATATGTTTCGATCTGGTCGATATTCAACTAACAGAAATGTTTTGAGGAGTACCAAACGCACTGAAAAATGACCCTCTATGGCCTCGATCTATATGGCGGCTCTATCCAAGTATGGCCCGATCTGGACGATGTTCAACATACAGGTGTAGAGGTCTTTCAAAACTTAATGTTTCAAATTTTATCCAAATCGAATGAAAAATTTTCCTTTTATGGACTCAATATTCTTTATTGGGAGATCAGTCTATATGGCAGTTATATCCAAATATGGTCCGATCTGGACGATATTTAACAAAGAGGTTAAGAGGTAGAAGTCGCTGTGCCAAATTTCAAAATAAGATGAACAAGTAAAAAGGCGTGAAGTTCCGCAGGGCCGAACTTTGGATACCCACCACCTAGGGTATATATGTAAACCACCTTTCATAAAAATCCGGTGAAAATTGCATGCTTTATGTCCCATAGCAGTTATATCGAAATATGTTCCGATTTGCACCAAATACTTATAAGTACAAGTCATTGTGTATAACAAAATATTGGTCTTTTTAGTAGCTATATCTAAAAATAAACCGATCTGAACCATATACGACACGGATGTCGAAAAGTCTAACATAAGTCACTGCGTCAAATTGCAGTGAAATCGGATTATAACTGCGAGTTTTTTGTGGCCAATACTTTAAATCGAGATATCGGTCTATATGGCAGCCATATTCAAATCTCGACCGATTTGGGCCAAGTTGCAGAAAAATGTTGAAGAGCCTTACACAACTCATTGTCTCAAATTTCAGCAAAATCGGACAATAAATACGTCTTTTATGGCCCCAAAACATAAAACCGAGAGATCGGTCTATATGGTAGCTATACCCAAATCTGGACCGATCTGAACCAAATTGACGAGGGATATCTAAGGGCCTAACATAACGCACTGTCCCGAATTTCAGCGAAATCAGATAATAAATGTGGCTTTTATGGGCCTTAGACCCTATATCGGAGGATCGGTCTATATGGTAGCTATATCCAAATCTGAACAGATTTGAGCCAAATTGACGAAAGATGTCGAAGAGCCTGACAAAACTCACTGTCCCAAATTTCAGCAAAATCGGATAATAAATGTGGCTTTTATGGGCCTAAGACCCTAAATCGGCCGATCGGTCTATATGGCAGATATATCCAAATCTAGACCGATCGGAACCAAATTGACAAGGGATGTCTAAGGGCCTAGGACAACTCACTATCCACAATTTCAGCAAAATCGGATAATAAATGTGGCTTTCATGGGCCTAAGACCCTAAATCGGCCGATCGGGCTATATGGGGGCTATATCAAGATATAGTCCGATATAGCCCATCTTCAAACTTAACCTGCTTAAGACTGTAGCGTGATTTCAACAGACAGACGGACAGACGGACGGACATTTCTAGATCGTCTTAGATTTCTACGCTGTACAAGGATATATATACTTTATAGGGTCGGAAATGGATATTTCGAAGTGTTGCAAACGGTATGACAAAATGAATATACCCCCATCCTTCGTTGGTGGGTATAAAAATGGTTTAAAAGATTGATGGTAACACTCATCTTAAGTTATGACATTTGCACACTTATAGTTTGCATATGCATAGCTATGGGTTATGAAACTAATACGTCTAAATTAAATCAACTTGGTTTAAATAAATTTGTTAAACGCAGTATGATGTGTGAGTGTAGAATCAAAACTCTAAAGTATGATTAATGCCAAATGCATAACTCAACTTGAGAGAAAATGTTTGCGGCATGAAGTGTTGTATCGCAAATATTTTTGCTGTATTTATGCTTTTTTTTCGTTTTCAAAAGCACGGAAATACATTTTTCACACCATAAATAAACTCTGATGAGAATAAACCCATCCACTTCAGTAATGAACATTGTGGCGTTGAAGTTTTTGTGTTTTTTTTTTTAATTTTTTTGGATTTAAAAGATCAACATCACTAGAAGACATGACTTGATATAAACCAAAGTAGATTCGACGACAGCAAAAAAGAAGTTTGAAACAACAACGATATTTACTAAATGAACAAACATCAACACCTGATAGGCAAAATATTTTGAACGTTATACATTGTATGCGGTCTTACAACGTGGAAGCTCTACAAATTTCAAGTGGTATATTGAAAACAGCAACAACAACGAAAAACAACAACAACAACAACAACATTACTAAGGCCGATAGTTCGAACAAAAACAATTTTCCATAAGCAAAGCTAAGCATATGCCGCCTAAAAACAACAGACAGCTGGACAGACCGTTGGGGTAGAGACAGACGGACTTAACCATCTAAATCGACATGTAAAGCAAAGAGGTATTAGACGCCAACAAGTGCTGCGGATGAGTTCACTAAGCCACTGCAGTTCTTCGCCAGCTTCCTATTCGACATCATCACAGACTGACTAAGTGCTGAATGATGAGGGGAAAAAATTTTATTTCCAAATGTTGCAGTAACTTAATCTTGGAGAATCTCATCCTTGGCTATTGTGACGGCAAACGCATTTTCTATAAGCGGCAAATTCGAAAAAGAAATACACTTAGCACAGGCAAAGCTGGAATTTAAATATCGTGGAATGGTGTGGTGTGCCGTTGCATTTTAATCCATTGGGTTCAATAGAAGGCACAACTATTTTGGCATGATGAAATTGGCAGAAAAGAAATGGAAGGAAAATGCAACAATGAAATTTTTTCGGAGGAGATACATTCGTAAAGTTTTAAGAAAATTCAAGGAAATCCAATCTCTTTGCTTTGCACAGATTCAAATTTTTCCCATTTGTAGGTTAAGTTTGGGACCGATCGATATTGGACCATAATTTGTTATAGCTGCCATATAGACCGGTCTTCCGATCCGGGGTCTTGAGCTCATTTAAGGTGCATGTGTTGAAATTTGAAACAGTTGTGCTTGACTTACAGATATTAAACCCGAATTGATATTGAATCCGATTATTTGGCAGTGAATGCCAGAGGATTGCCGTTAATAAACTTGGTTAACCCGAAGCCTTTCGGGTCGACACAGTCCGAGTTAAGGGAGTGGGCGACAAATGCGCATGCAACATTGTGGAACAGCGAAACGGTCGGTAGGACGGAGAAAATCCTATGGGGGAATCCAGATCGTGAGAAGACGAGGCTATTACTGAAAGGAAGTAAGAAGGAGGTCAGTTTAGCTATTGGTATCATAATGGGTCATATAGGACTACGAGCTCACTTATGTAAAATCGGTGTGGCAAGTGATAGCATGTGTAGGGCAGGGTTTTATAAGTAGAACGGAAGGGTTTTATAAGTAGAACGGAATTTCTGAGTTAGATTTTCTTTTTCGAGGTTACTCGATAGATTTTAGAGCGCACAACAAGCCGATTACTGGCTTAGGTGTATGTACGTAGTGGCATGGGGTAGATTTATATCTGCACCCTCTTTTCAACTCAACCTAACCTAAGGTTAGGTTTTTTAGCAGTCTGCCATCAGACTCACTTAAGCATTTTCGTCCATTGTGATACCACAGGAACAGGAGAAGTAAGATGTCTTCTAGTTCCTACCGTTGAACCCTCCAGATTGCTTTAAAAAGCCCAACAACTTGTGAATGTTCACATCCGCTAAATGAGACAAAATCTCAAAGAAGGGAGAAACTAAAGGGAAACTCCTTCTGATTGCCAGTGCAGAACACACACAACAGATGTTCTATAGCAGTAATGAGCACACACACTATTGAAAAGACCAAACGTGTGTTTGTGTGAATATCATCAAATATCCACTAACAGATATAGCTTTGAAATATAGGCAGCCGAAAGAAGCCGCACGAAGTTGTTTATACTGGCCGTGTGCTTTTATTCGCGGACATAGGGATTTATGAGAGGATGTGAATGCTGTCCATCTATGTTTTATAGTTTCCTCTTCCTCGACGTCCTTACGGCTTCTACAGAAATTCTTATTTGCTACCTTCAATGTCTTAGCATGTTTACTGATCAGACAGTGACCTGTCATGGTGGACACAATAGCTCAGACGTCTGTTCTAGCCAGCGACAGCACAGCGGTAGACCTCTTAAAGTCTAGATTGGGCCACATAGTTTTGGAATATTCACAACCCCGACTTTGTGACCATCTGTCATTTGTTGCCCTTCGTGCCTGATTCTGAAGAATTAGCTTACGTATCGCTAGAGGCATGCCAACAGATTTAAGTACCTCTGGAATGTATAAGGTAGTTATAAGGCCCTCAAGCTAGTCCCTGGAATGTCTTTGTAGCCCGGCCTCAAGTTCAGGTAAATCTGAAACAGTCGCAGGCGGTTTTTATTTCTCAGAGATTTAAAGGATGTCTGGCTGTCTGAGACGATATTTATGCCAATCGTCAATACGACGTAAATCATAGACATTCCTACGCTTCTTTAATTGCTGGTATCTCCGCTTCAAACATACTACAGCGGTCGGGTAACTTTCTCGATTTAACCAGTCCTAGTTCTTGAGAATACATCCCAAAGTCCACCTGCTCTGGAACCATCTATAAAGAAGTCAATGTATTCAACCGGTGATACATCATCAGCGCTTAGCGATTTGAAGCAGTCTGAATTTTTAATCGCCAGGATTTTCGACTCTGACACAATTTCACCAGCAACCTCCGACGAAAACTTTTCAGTGACAACTATCTCGACGCCACGTTACCCGTAGGAGAGTTTCCCGGGACGCATGAGCTAACGAGTAGCTCCAGTGTTTGTTCATGCATTCTCTTGCCTCTGAATGTATTCTACCGTAATAGGTTTTGAGGATAATATCTTCCTTAGCCTAGAGGACTCGGATGCATCCTCCGTTAAGAATTTGTTCTGAGCCTCTCCCAGCTCGCCCTTGTTATTTCTTAGCTCTGCCTTATAGACGTCCAAATCGTGTGGTGCCCTTATGGTTTTCACCCTGATGAAGAGATTTCTGCAATCCTACCTTAGACCAATCAGTTCTGGGGTCCACCATGGCGGTCGCGGTTTGCCCGTTGATTTGGAACTAGAATTTGCTGACATTAGCGGGTCATTTAGGGCCTTCTTAATCCCCTTGTCCATTATGTATTTATCCTCCACAGTTTCCACTTCCTTTTCCGATTTAGAAGAATGTTTGCCGAAATGAATCCCAATCCGCATTTCTTCTGTTTAGCCGAGGGATCATTTCAGCAGTATTTTCTTCAAGGCTGAAGCTAACTAATCAAGGAAGATGTGGTATTCTAAATGACATGAAATGAAATGTGATAATGATACAAAGGTACCTTCCAATACCTGAAATTTGGCCCAAAATTTTCTTTTCTGAATTCTAACATCCATAACATAAAATAGATGCCATATATACCGATCTCGGATCTTGATTTATTTAGCCTCTATAGAGCGCAATTATTTTCCGATTTGGCAAAAAATATCCATGAAGTCTTCTGCCTTGAAGTCCAACAACTATACCAAGTATGGTCCAAAAAGGTATAACTCCCGATCATAATTCTTGAGCCTATAGAGGGCGCAATTCCTATCTGATTTGACTGAAATTTTTCACAACGTCTTCCCCTATGACCTTCAATTCGATATAATTTCTTGAGCCCCTATAGGGCGCAATTTTTATTCGCTTTGGCTGATATTTGGCATTATGAATTCAAGTATGGTCCGAATCGGTCTATAACCTTTTTGCGTAAAACGTTTTTTTTTTTGTATCGCAACAACTGTGGCCAGTACAGCCTAAATCGGTTTATAAGCTGATACAGCTCCCATATAGCCAGATCTCTCGATTAAAATTTTTAAGACTCTATAGGGCGCAAATGTTATCCGATTTGGCTGATACTTTGTACATTGACTTCTCCCATGACATTCAACATGCGTCTGTATCGGTATATAGGCTGATACAGCTCCCATGGAGGCCACCGTAGCGCAGAGGTTAGCATGTCCGCCTATGACGCTGAACGCCTTGGTTCGAATCCTGGCGAGAACACCAGAAAAAATTTTCAGCGGTGGTTTTCCCCTCTTAATGTTGGCAACATTTGTGAGGTACTATGCCATGTAAAACTTCTCTCCAAAGAGGTGTCGCACTGCGGCACGCCGTTCGGACTCGGCTATAAAAAGGAAGCCTCTTATCATTGAGCTTAAACTTGAATCGGACTGCACTCATTGATATGTGAAAAGTTTCCCCCGTTCCTAAGCGGAATGTTCATGGGCAAAATTTGCCAAAAAATTTGCATTTACAGCTCCCATATAAACCGATATTCCGATATAACTTCTTGAGCATCTATAGGATGCAATTTGTATCCGATTTGGCTGAAACATTGCACAATGACTATTGTTTTCAACAAACCAAACCAAGTGTGGTCCGAATCGGTCCATAACCTGATATGGCTCCAATAGCATGGTAATTGTTAATCCATATCCTTTGTTTGTCTATAAAAAGATACCGGGCAAAGAACTTCACAAATACGATCCATGGTGGAGGGTATAAAAGATTTTCTTTAATGTTTTTGATGATGCAACCTTTCTTTGATTTTGTCAACCCAACTGGTAGTTACTTTTCAAAAATTGATAAACATAATATTGCTTAGTTGAAATGTACATGATTTTGAAGCTCTTGTTGCGTTTAAGGCTTAACATGGTGGACGATGTTAACACCGCTGACTGCTACCATCACAGCTGGTAAGCCAGCCAGTCATACATCCAACCAGTTAAGCAGCCGGCCGGTCTCTGAAAGTGCCACTCCGAAACATTGACTGGTGGCAAACTACAGATGATCATGCAATGAAGGTAAGGAGGCAAGTATGCAGCAGCAGCAGCACTAACAACATCACAGCAATTGTAATCAAATCAATGATAAAGTGCGTTGTTGCCTAAGTGACAGCGGCAGCAGCAACAACACCATCACCACACCACCACCACCACCGCCATCAACAACAGTAAAAATTATAGTAATCATTAAATTCGATTTTGGGTTAAGTGTTATAGAATATGCGTAACGATTTGTAGCTGCAGCTGTAAAAACTCTTGCAACGTTAACGTTACCTCGACCAAGCGATGTCTTGGTTGGCGAGACACTTCGATCGACGCCGATCGATCGTCAACATCTTAACTAGTCGGCATTGTTAATACCGATGTTAACGTGAATGTTGGCGATTTGCGCACTGTAGTAGTTGGCGCTTTAATGCTAAGTGATCAATTTTATTAATGAAATTTTTCCTTGCTGCAGTTATAATTATACGATTTATTGTCCCAAAATGTAGAAAAAACATGAAAAGATATAAAATAGCAGCAATTGCGTTCATCCACTGACAGCCATGTCAAATTTCGTATGAACATATGCGGACGCTATTTAGCAATCAGGCGTTTTGGTTACACTATGGAACAAAACTTCTATAACTGGAAGTGTTTATATTATAGAGTGTTTAATTAATCGATTATCTCGTAGGTTTTGAATCAAATAAAAATAAACGATAAGCACTCAAGGACTTCAATTATAGTAGTCCAAACAAGGAAAAGTTTTTTAAACATAGTCAAGTCCCATTCCTCAAACTGTTTAAAGTGAACTGGTAACAAGTAAAAAGACATTAAGTTGGGCCGGGGGAACTTTGGATACCCACCACCTCGGGAATATTTGTAAACTAAGTTTCGTCATAATCCGGTGAAAAATGCATAATGTATGCCCCATTGCAGCTTTATCGGAATATGATTCGATTTGGACCAAATCGACACTGCTATTGTGAGGTCTAATAGGTACAAGTCATTGTTCAATTTTGTACAGCAAAATATTGGTCTTTTTGGTAGCCATATCCAAATATAGACCGATGTGAAGCATATACGACACAGATGTCGAAAAGCCTAACATAAGTCACTATTTCAAATTTCAGTGAAATCGGACTATAAATCTGATTTTTATGGGGCCAAGACTTTAAACCGAGAGGTTTGTCTATATTGCAGCTATATCCAAATCTGGACCGATCTGGGCCAAATTTAAGAAGGATGTCGAGGGGCCCAACACATCTCACTGTCCCAGAATTTCATCGCAATCAGACAGTAAATGCGGCTTTTAAGGGTCCAAACTCTTAAATCGAGAGATATGGCAGCTACATCCAAATCTGGACCGATCTGGGCCAAATTTAAGAAGGATGTCGAGGGGCCCAACATATCTCACTGTCCCAAATTTCATCGCAATCAGAAAATAAATGCGCCTTTTATGGGCCCAAAATCTTAAATCGAGAGATATAGCAGCTACATCCAAATCTGGACCGATCTGGGCCAAAATGCAGAAAGTTGTCGAGAGATCGGTCTATATAGCAGCTACATCCAAATCTAAACCGATCTGAGCGAAATTGGAGAAGGCTGTCGAAGGGCCTAACACAACTCATTGTCCCAAATTTCGGCGAAATCGGACAATAAATGCGCCTTTCATGGGCCCAAAACCTTATATCGAGATTTCGGTCTACATGGCAGCTATATTTTAATCCGGACCAATTTGGGCCAAATTGAAGAAGGACGTCGAAGAGCCTAACACAACTCACTGTCCCAAATTTGGGCGCTTTCGGATAATATATGCGCCTTTTATAACGCCAGAACCTAAAACCAAGAGATCGGTTTATATGGCAGCTATATCCAAATCTAAACCGATTTGAGTCATATTGCGGAAAAGTGTGAAGGGGCCTAACTTAACTCACAGTCCCAAATTTCGACGATATCGGACAATAAATGTGGCTTTCATTGTCCCAAAGCCTTAAATAGAGAGATCGGTCTATATGTCAGCTATATCTAACTCTGGGCCAAATTGAAGAATGATATCGAAGGGCCTAACACAACTCACTGTCTCAAATTTTGGCAAAATCGAATAATAAATGCGCCAGTCCCAAATTTGGACGACATCGGACAATAAATGCGCTTTTTATGGGCCCATGACCTTCAATCGAGAGATCGGTCTATATGGGAGCTATATCTAAATCTGGAACGATCTGTGCCAAATTGAAGGCGAATATCGACTGAACTAACGCAACTCAATGTCCCAAATTTCAGCAAAATCGAATAGAAAAGTGCATTTATAGGCCTAAGACCCTAAATCGGCAGATCGGTCTATATGGAAGCTATATCAAGATATAGTCCGATATAGCCCATCTTCGAACTTAACATGCTTATGAACAAAAAAAGATTCTGTGCAAAGTTTCAGCTCAATATCTCTATTTTTAAAGACTGTAGCGTGATTTCAACAGACAGACGAACGGATAGGAGGCCACCGGTAGCGCAGAGGTTAACATGTCCGCCTATGACAATGAACGCCTGGGTTCGAATCCTGGCGAGACCATCAGAAAAAAATTTTCAGCGGTGGTTTTCCCCTCCTATTGCTGGCAACATTTGTGAGGTACTATGACATGTAAAACTTCTCTCCAAAGAGGTGTCGCACAACGGCACCCCGTTCGGACTCGGCTATAAAAAGGAGGCCCCTTATGATTGAGCTAAAAACTTGAATCGGCCTGCACTCATTGACATGTAAGAAGTTTGCCCCTGTTTCTTAGTAGAATGTTCATTGGCAAAATTTGCACTTGCAAGTAAAATCTGAGCTCTGAGGCAGTTAGGAAGCGAGTTTCTTATTCGAATTGGATGTATTTTGCATCCGAACAACCGTTTTGACCTTCCGAAGAAAACCTGTCAGAAAACACTTGGATTGCACCGGGAGTAAGCAATTTCATCTGATTTGTTAATGGTTAAGACCTCAACTATATACACTTGAAAGGTTTATTTTAAGTAAATAATGTTTCATGGTGTATGGATTTGGTTTTTGTCAATTTTTTTCCTTTCATAGGAAAATCGTGTTTAATTTAAAAATGATTAACAAATGTTTAAAATGAAAATTAAACATAATTTGCTTAGTAATTTGTTATAAATTGTCTGGTGTTGCGGCTCCTGCCGGTACTGTTGCTGCTGCCACCATTGCTATGCTGTGGCAATTGCCGGTAGTTGTAGCCAAAAAAAAAACAACGTTAATTGATTATGGTTACCAAATGAGTGGTCGTGCTTGTGGTCAAACGGTCGGTCGGTCGGTCAGTTAACTGAAGTGCCATGAATTTGAGCGTATTTTTCATATGACTGTCAATGACCAAATCCCATTCTGGAATGAAACACCAGTGCAATGGATGATAGTATTGAAATGAAACATGTACATATGTTATTCGTAGTTGGAAACGATTGCAAAAGTTTAATGTTTGAGGAAAATTTCTCAGAAGGAGATATCTCGCAACACTTTATCCTGAAATAGAAATTTTTCAACGATATTTTAAAGTCTTTGCCAAACCAACCATATGACTATCAATATTGGCATTAATAAGGATGTGTAATGTAAGGAGGCCACCATAGCGCAGAGGATAACATGTCCGCCTATGACGCTGAACGCATGGGTTCGAATGCTGGCGAGACCATCAGAAAAAAATGTTCAGCGGTGGTTTTCTCCTTCTAATGCTGACAACATTTGTGAGGTATTATGCAATATAAAACTTCTCTCAAAAGAGGTGTCGCACTACGGCACGGCGTTTGGATTCGACTATAAAAAGGAGGCCCCTTATCATTGAGCTTAAATTTGAATCGGACTGCACTCATTGATATGTGAGAAGTTTGAACCTGTTCCTTAGTGGAATGTTCATGGACAAAACTTGCAATTTGCAAGGATGTATAAATAAGTTCCAGGATATCTCTTTCGAGTAGGTTAGGTGAACTTAGGTGGAAAAGTGGGTGCGGATATTAGTCCGCACCTATATCACTATGGATTTACACCAAAGCCAATAATCGGCTTGCTGTGCACTCTAAATGCTAAAAAGTAACCTTGAAAAAGAATATCTAAGTCAGGAATTCCGTGCTACTTACAAAATCCATAATTTGTCCATACCACACCCCTCAGTTGGATCATGACTAGTATTGTGTTCCCAACTAATTGCCGGTGTCTGTTAGCCGCGAAAACCGGGCAACGACAAAGAAATGCACCAAGGCACAATGAAAGAAAATCGAAAAAAAATTGTAACAAATATCTTTTGGTAGGCCCCTAAAATTGGTCACCTCCGTATTTGGAATAATTTGTCGATCTTCAACATTCTTTTTTTCCCCGATAGTGCTCAAAAATCCCTGCAAAAAAGAATAAAACAAATAAAACATAAATACTGCCCGAATTTTTTTACAAAATCCCCAAAATACCCCTTTCGGACGAGAAATGGTTTCAAACTCGTCATTTTTATACCACCGAAGGATGGGGACATATTTATTTTGTCTTTCCGTTTGCAACACATCGAAATATCCATTTCCGACCCTATAAAGTATATATATTCTTGATCAGCGTAAAAATCTAAGACGATCTAAACATGTCCGTCCGTCTGTCTTTGGAAATCGCACTACAGTCTTCAAAAACAGAGATATTGAGCTGAAATTTTGCACAGATTCATTTTTTGTCCATAAGCAGGTTAAGTTCGAAGATAGGCTACATCGGACTCTATCTTGATGTAGCCCCCATATAGACGGATCCGCCGATTTAGGGTCTTAGGCCAATAAAAGCCATATTTATTATCCGATTTTGCCAAAATTTGCGACAGTGAGTTTCGTAAGGCCCTTCGACAGGCCCTTCGACAACCTTCGACGGCCCTTCGTTTTGGCGTAGATCGGTTCAGATTTAGATATAGCTGCCATACAGACCGATCTCTCAATTTAAGGTTTTAGGCCCATAAAAGGCGCATTTATTGTCAGATGTCGCCGAAATTTGGCACAGTGAGTTGTGTTAGGCCATCTGACATCATTCTTCAATTTGGTTCAGATCGCTCCAGATTTGGATATATCTGCCATATAGACCGATCCGCCGATTTAGTGTCCTAGGCCCATAAAAGTTACATTTATTATCCGATTGTACTGAAATTTGGGACTGTGAGTTTTGTTAAGTCACTCGACATCCTTCTTCAATTTGGCTCAGATCGGTCCAGAATTGGACATAGCTGCCATATAGACCGATCTCTCGCTTTAAGGTCTTGCACCCATAAAATGAGCATTTATTGTCCCATGTCGCTGAAATTTGGGACCGTCCGATAATTTAAGCCCCTTGACATTCTTCTGCAATATCGCACAGATTGGTCCAGATTTGGATAAAGTTGCCATATAGACCGATATCTCGGTTTAAAGTCTTGGCCCCATAAAAGCCGCATTTATAATCCGATTTCACTAAAAATTTGACACAGTGACTTATGTTAGGCTTTTCGACATCTGTGCCGTATATGGTTCAAATCGGTTTATTTTTAGATAAAGCTACTGTACTTATTAGTATTTGGTCCAAATCGGAACATATTTCGATACCACTGCTTTGGGACATAAGGTATGAAATTTTCACCGAATTCAGTATTTCAGTAATTACCTGTTCTTTTCACGATCCGGATCTTTCCATCGGATTTTCGTTGTGCTACCGTCCGTTCGCTGTTTAAACACTGTGCGGTAGTCGCCTACACCCTTAACTAGGACGGCGTCGGTTAACCAAGTTTATTGATGGCAGTCCTCTGGCCTTCACTGCTAATTCGTCTGTTTTTCATTCCCCTTACTCCCGTATTCACTGGGAGCTAAATGATGCGGATTTTGCCATACTCAGAGTAGGCGTTAATCTCCTTCTTACACTTCAAGACTGTTCGTGGTCTTACCGTCTTGGTTGTTATTGCACTGATGGCCAGTTTACTGTCCGTTAAGATGTTCACACTCGATGTCCTCGAGTGAACATCACACCGCCTCACGTATTCCGTGATCGCCTGGATCTCTATCTGCTGGATATTATTATGGTCAGGCAGTCGAAACCAGATTTCAGTCGTTGGGTTCTCAATGTAGACCCCAAGGCCCAGTCTGTCCTCTAGCCTTGATCCATCCGTGTAGCATGATCTTCCAGATGATTATATCAGAGTTCCATCAATCAAAAACTGGCCCTCTGAAAGCAGTGTCTTGCACTTTACGTCAAGTATTAACTCAGGTATCCAATCGTATACCTTTTCTAATCCATTTGGGTTTTCTATCGTCGCCTAGATTGTAGCGCGATGGTATGACCTACTGCTATCCTCTATCCAGTGGACTTCCCTCGGATTCATGCCTCATTTAGTGTCTATGATCCGTTTTCATACTGCCCAACATCTGTGAGCTCTGGAATGTGACATACCGCCCTTGCCTACTGCTAGGCTTTCGTGGTATATGGCACCCCAACTAGCCACGAAAATAGTGGCTCCCAGACAATTGGCTTTTATACCCTCCACCATAGGATGGGGGTATACCGATTTCGTCATTCATAACTCTTCCAGATATTCGTCTACGACCCCATAAACTATATATTTTGTTGATTGTCATGACATTTGAAGTAGATCTAGCCAGGTCCGTCCGCCTGTCCGTCTTTCCATCTGTAGGCCCGTCCGTCCGTCTGTCCGTCTTTCCATCTGTAGGCCCGTCCGCCCGTCTGTCTATTTTTCGAAGGAGTAAAGCTAGCCATTTAAAATTTCCCAAAAATACTTCCTATTAAGTAGGTCAGTTGGAATTGTAAATGGGCCATATCGGTCCACGGTTTGATATAGCTGCCATATAAACCGATCTTGGCTCTTAACTTCTTGAGCCACTAGAGGGCGCAATTCTCATCCAATTTGGCTGGAAATTTGCATGAGGTGTTTGGTTATGATTCACAACAGCTGTGCTAAGTATGGTTGCAGCGGGTCTATAACGTGATATAGCTGTCATCTAAACCGATCTGGGGTCTTGACTTCTTGAGCCTTTAGAGGGCGAAATTCCTATCCGTTTTGGCTAAAATTCTGCATGACGTATTTTGTTATGACTTCAAACATCTCTCGCTGCCAAATAAACCGATCTTGAATCTTGACTTCTAGAGCCTTACGCAATTTTTCTCCGATTTGGCTGAAATTTTGCATGAGATGTTTTTTTATGACTTTCAACAACTCTGCCAAATATAATCTACAATAAATCGGTCTATAACCTGACATAGTTGCCATATAAACCGATCTGGGATCTTAAATTCTTGAGCCTACAGAGGGCGCAATTATTATCCGATTTGGCTGAATTTCTGTACAACGTCTTTAATGACCTTTAACATACGAGTCAAATGTGGTCTGAATCGATCTTTAGCCTGATATAGCTCCCATATAAACCGATCTCCCTATTTTAATTCTTGAGCCCCTAAAGGGCGCAGTTCTTATTCGAATTGGCTGACATTTTACACAATGACTTCTGCTATGGTCTTCACCATTCAATACATTGATGGCTTGAATCGGTCTACATAACAGATTTTGAAGGTATTTGAGTGATTAAGATGTAGAGGGTAGCTGACACGAAGTGCTACCAATTCAAACGACCACATTTTTTTTTTGTGTGAAAATATTTTTGTTGGTCAAATTCCAAAAATGTCTGGAATGAATTAAAATTTCTGAATCCATTCACTTTTGCTCTTTATGACCAGAAAAAAGCTTAAATTTTCACTTCTTCAAAACAGAGACATATGAATGTATGAAAATAACTTAAACATTGTGCTAAATGGGAGACCTATTTGTGTGTGGCCTAATGAAAGCCACAGCCATTATAAATAACCCCAAAGAATTTCCAGCTAATAACTTGAAATCACGATATCTCTTTATCAACTGGAAAATCACACATTTGTCAATTTGAAGACCTCCTCTAAAAGTGTTTGTAGGTGGTTCCCAAATGCCATGCACTTTGCAAGCCCGAAGTGTGTCTGCACTTTGTTTCTTCTTCTTAATTTCTTCACAAATAGCATCACTGCAATACCTCACACTCATTAAGAAACCTGATGACCACGAAATGTAGAAATTGTAGATCTAACTGTGCTGCCTAAAGACAAGGAGGACAACAACGTGCAGCGTGCAACAACAAACAACGCGATAAACACTTGCTGATTGCCCCCTCAAACGGAAGAAGACAACGAAGCTGCGGAAAGAAAAGGCAAATTTGAAATTTATTTTTTAACAAATCCGTTACCTGATGTTGCTGATGTTTCAACCGTCTGGTTGCTGGTGATTATCATGCATTTCAACAAATGGTAATTCTACACAGCCATTTGGACAATTGTCCGTGGCAATAGACATTGGTATATAACGACCTTACATTATACACTACACATTGTCAACATATACATATGTCTACAATCGAAGACGACAAAAAAAAAAAAAACACAAAAACATGCAAAAGACATCCAATCAAACATCTTGTTGGCGATGTAGCCACAATGTCTTTGGTGAAAAGCAGACCATTAGCATCATTGTAGACGGCAGCGACCAGCACCCACTGCGGAATCATGGAATGTTGTAGGTGAATGATCATGGTCTTGTATGGTTTTTAATAGATTTGTTTGTATATTTCTACAGCTATACATGCGCCTCATCACTGCACATATCCAAGGGCATTTGAGAACCCTGGAAAGGATCCGAGTATGGGGGAGTCGTACAGACCGATATCTCTACTCTCACCAGTAGCCAAGACGCTTGCGGGACTGCTTTTCTCGAGCCTCGTTGAGCATTATAATGGATTTCAAAGATTGCATAGCACAACAACTGCTCTATATGCGATCAACGCACTCATTTGCCGTGGCTTCAATCAGCCCAGGCCATGTGACGGTTCTTGTGGACAGGCATTCGATACGGTCAGCCATGCCAAAATCTTTGAGGACATCGCCAACACGTACCTCCAGCCAGGCCTGAAACGCTAGGTAGCAAATTATTTATGTGGTCGCCAGTAGTACCTCACAAATGTTGACAGCATTAGGAGGGGAAAACCAACGCTGACTATTTTTTTCTGATGGTCTCGCCAGGATTCGAACCCAGGCGTTCAGCATCATAGGAGGGCAAGCTAACCTCTGCGCTTCGGTGGCCTCCCAATTTGTGGTATTTAGTGATATGAAATCGAAACACCATAGAGTGAAAAAGGGAGTTCCCCAAGACGGGGAACCTCCACCTATCATATTTCCACGCACTCCAGACAGCATAGAGATCACTCCAGACATAGAGATCACTCCAGACAGCATAGAGATCCAGACAGCTTACATATGCAAACGATTGAACGATCATGGCATCAGGCCCCCCAAACATTGATGACATCTACCTTAACTACAATATATTGCCTCTTATTTAGCTGCTAAGTCTTTGAAGATATATGCCACCAAATCTTCAGCCACATTGTTCAGTACATACTCGCATGAGGTGCGTAGGTAGCTGAAAGTGATGGTCGACGGAGTGCCAATACCGACCATCAAGTGTCCCAATATACATGGTGTCACAATTGACAGCTCTTACAAATTTTCCTCCTATGCCACAACAATTTGCGATAAAGTCAAATATAGGCCTTCAATTCACTTGCCGGCAGCAATTGGGGTGCTGACAAAGAAACCTTGTTGACCACGTATAAAGCAATTGGCCGGTCTGTGGTAAGTTATGTAGGCCAGTATGAACTAATATTCAGATCTGTCAGAATGCCGCCCTTCGAACTGCGACGGGCTGTCTCCTCAATTCTCATGGTCAGAATGTCGCTCTTCGAAATGCTACGGGCTGTCTCCTCAGTTCTCTTGTGGATCTCCTTTATCGGGAGACAAAGATCCTATCAGTGTGAAGACATAACTACATGGTGTCTAAGCAGTGCCTTCCGGGCTATTGAGAGAGAGTTGAGAGAAGAGACCATACAAATTACATCTTGTGGATAGGTATTCACGGCCCAGAAGCCTTAAGGTAGATCTACATGATCTAGAGCGTGAGGTCCAGCGCTACAAGCGAGAACCTCTAGACCAAGCGACGTATCAAGCGGGCCTAGACAACATTCATGCAGACACGGTAGCAAGTGCGGAGAACGACCACCTTTCATTGCACCTAAAGAAATTGACCCCTCCCGGCAAACCAGAGAAATTCTGGCTCAATTACGATCCAGCAGATGCAGCCGCCTCAATTCCTACAGGGCAAGGATTAATGCCAACGTGCAGGATGTATGTCCCGATTGTGACCAGGGACCCCACGACACACGTCACCCGTTTAACTGCCCAGCCAGCAACAAGGGTATTTGAAGGTCCTATATGTACATTGGAGTGTCTCAAAGAACAACAAGTAAAAAGGCGTTAAGTTCGGCCGGGCCGAACTTTGGATACCCACCACCTCGGGAATATATGTAAGCCAACTTTCATCAAAATTCGTTGAAAATTTCATACCTTATACTCATATACCTCATACCGATCTGAATTATATACGACACGGATGTCGAAAAGCCGAACATAAGTCACTGTGTCAAATTTCAGTGAAATCGGATTATAAATGCGCCTTTTATGGGGCCAAGGCTTTAAATCGAGATATCGGTCTACATGGCAGTTATATCCAAATCTGGACCGATTTGGGCCAAGTTGCATAAACATGTCGAAGAGCCTAACACTAAGCTCTGTCCCAAATTTCGGCGAAATCGGACAATAAATGCCTCTTTTATGGGCCCTAAACCCTAAATCCAGAGATCGGTCTATATGGCAGCAAATCTGGACCGATCTGGGCAAAATTTAAGAAGGACGTCGAAGAGCCTAACCAAACTCACTGTCTCAAATTTCAGCGACATCGGACAATAAATGCGTCTTTTATGGCCCCAAAACCTAAAACCTAGATATCGGTCTATATGGCAGCTATATCCAAATCTGGAACGATCTGTGCGATATTGCAGAAGTATGTCAAGGGGCTTAACTTAACTCACTGTTCCAAATTTCGGGGACATCGGGCGATTAATGAGCATTTTATGGGCCCAAAACCATAAATCAAGAAATCGGTCTATATGGCAGCTATATCCAAATTTGAACCGATCTGGACCAAATTGAAGAAATATGTCAAAGGGCCTAACACATCTCACTGTTCCAAATTTCAGCAAAATCGGATAATGAATGTGGCTATTATGGGCCTTACACCATAAATCGGAGGATCGATCTATATGGCAGCTATATCCAAATCTGGACCGATCTGAGCCAAATTAACGAAGGATGTCGATGGGCCTAACACAATTCACTGCCCCGAATTTCATCAAAATCGGATAATAAATGTGGCTTTTGTGGGCCTAAGACCCTAAACCGGAGGATCGGTCTATATGGCAGCTATATATAAATCTGAACCGATCTGGACCAAACTAAAGAAACATGTCAAAGGGGCTAAGACAACTCACTGTCCCAAATTTCAGCGAAATCGGAGCATAAATGTGGCTTTTATGGGCCTTAGACCCTAAATCGGAGGATCGGTCAATATGGCAGCTATATCCAAATCTGGACCGATCTGAGCCAAATTGACAAAGGATGTCGAAGGGCCTAACACAACTCACTGTCCCAAATTTCAACAAAATCGGATAATAAATGAGGATTTTATGGGCCTAAGACCCTAAATCGGCGGATCGGTCTATATGGGGGCTATATCAAGATATAGTCCGATTTAGCCCATCTTCGAACTTAACTTAACTTAACTGCTTATGGACAAAAAAAGAATCTGTGCAAAATTTCAGCTCAATATCTCTATTTTTAAAGACTGTAGCCTGATTTCAACAGACAGACGGACAGACGGACGGACATGGCTAGATCGTCTTAGATTTTTACGCTGATCAAGAATATATATACTTTATAGGGTCGGAAATGGATATTTCGATGTGTTGCAAACGGAATGACAAAATGAATATACCCCCATCCTTCGGTGGTGGGTATAATAAGTAAAAGCGTTAGTCCGAGACTTATATACCGTCCACCATTGATAGCATTTGCCAACTTCTTTGCCCAGTATCTCTTTATAGGCAAACTAAGGATAATTTATAAAAATAACAATACTATTTGAGCTATATCAGGCTATGGAAGCTATAACAGGTGATGAACCGATGTCAACCATACTAAGCATAGTTCTTGAAACTTCAAAACCATATTAAAACACATAATGCAAAATTTCAGCCAAGTCGGGTGAGAATTGCGCCGTCTAATGTCTCAAGAAGCCAAAGTCTAATATCGGTTTATATGGCAGCTATATTAAAACATGAATCGATATGGCCCAATTACAATCCCCACCGAACTACACTAATAGGAGCTATTTTTGCAAAATTTCAAGTGCCTAGTTTTACTATTCCGAAAGTTAGCGTCTTTTCGACAGACATGGCATAATCGACTTGTGAAAAAGAACGATTGTTGGCATTTGACCTTATTCTCCATAATATTGTGTATACTGGGTGTTTTGACCATTAATCCTAGCTGGCTTTTGCTCATATCTTAGAAAAACATCCTCCAAAAATGTCTGGTGTGATAACAAATATGTCTCACTAATGTTTGACCAGTCATGGTCTTTCTTATGTTAAAAGAGAACAAAATGGAAGGTATGCTTTTTATACCCACCACCATAGGATAGGGGGTTATTCATTTAGTCATTCTGTTTGCAACACATCGCAATATTAATTTCCGACCCTACAAGGTACATATATTTCGGATCGTCGTAAAATTCTAAGACGATTCAATGATGTCCGTGTGTCTGTCCATCCGTCTGTTGTAATCACTCTACAGCCTTCAAAAATTGAGATATTGAGCTGATATTTGGCACAGATACGTCATTTTCATACACCATATTTGGATATAGCTGCTATATAGACCGATCGGCCGGTAAAGGTTCTAATGCCCATAAATTCTTTATTTTTTACCCGATTTCGCTGAAATTTAAAACAGTGAGCAGTTTTAAGCCTCCCGACATTTGGCCCAAATATGGTTCAGATCGGGCTATATTTAGATATAGCTGCCATATAAACCGATCTGCCGGTTAAGGGTCTAAAGCCCAAAACAAAGAGTTATTTTAAACCTCCCGACTTCCGACCGAAATATGGTTTAGATCGGACTATATTTAGATGTAGCTGCCATATAGACCAATCTCCCAATATAGGGTCTGAAGCCCAAAAAGCTTCATTTTTTAACCGATTTCACTGAAATTTGAAATAGTGAGTAGTTTTAGGCCTCCCAATATCGGACCCAAATATGGTTCAGAACGAACTATATTCAGATATAGCTGCTATATAGACCGATCTGCCGTTTAAGGGTCTAAAACCCATAAAAGCTGCATTTATTACCCAATCTCGCTTAAATTGGAATCAGTGAGTTGCTATACCCTCCACCATAGGATGAGGGTATACTAATTTCGTAATTCTGTTTGTAACACCTCTGAGACCCCATTAAGTATATATATTCTTGATCGTCATGTCATTTTAAGTCGATCTAGCCATGTCCGTCTGTCCGTCCGTCCGTTCGTCCGTCTGTCCGTCCGTCCGTCTGTCCGTCCGTCCGTCCGTCTGTCCGTCCGTCCGTCCGTCTGTCCGTCTGTCCGTCCGTCCGTTCGTCTGTCTGTCAAAAGCACGCTAACTTTCGAAGGAGCAAAGCTAGCCACTTGAAATTTTGCACAAATACTTTTTATTTGTGTAGGTCGGTTGGGATTGTAAATGGGCCAAATCGGCCCATATTTTGATATAGCTGCCATATAAACCGATCTTGAGTCTTAACTTATTGAGCCTCTAGAGTGCGCAATTCTCGTCCGATTTAACTGAAATTTTGCAAGTGGTGTTTAGGTATCACTTCCAACAACTTTTCTAAGAATGATTTATATCGGTTTATCATCTGGTATAGCTGTCATATAAACCGATCTTAGATCGTGACATCTTGAGCCAATAGAGAGCGAAATTCTTCTCCGATTTGACTGAAATTTTCTATGAGGTGTTTTGTTATGACTTTCCATAACTGTGCCCAGTATGGCGCAAATTGGTACATAACCTGATAAAGCTGCCATATAAACCCATCTGGGATCTTGACTTCTTGAGCCTCTAGAGGACGCAATTCTCATCCGATTTGGCAGAAATTTTGTACAACTGTCTCTCTCATGACCTTCAACATACGTGTCTAATATGGTCTGAATCGTTCAATAGCTTGTAACAGCTCCCATATAAACCTATCTTGAGCCCCTACAAGGCGCAATTCTTATCCGAATGAACTGAAATATTACACAATACAATGGTCCGAATCGGACTATAACTTGATATAGGTATAGCATAATAGTTCTTATTCAATATTCTTTGTTTGCCTAAAAAGAGATACCGCGCATAGACCTCAACAAATGCGATCCATGGTGGATGGTATTGTATTGGGTTGCCCAAAAAGTAATTGCGGATTTTTCATAGAGTCGGCGTTGACAAATTTTTTCACAGCTTGTGATTCTGTAATTGCATTCTTTCTTCCGTCAGTTATCAGCTGTTACTTTTAGCTTGCTTTAGAAAAAAGGTGTAAAAAAGTATATTTGATTAAAGTTCATTCTAAGATTTATTAAAAATGCATTTACTTTCTTTTAAAAAATCCGCAATTACTTTTTGGGCAACCCAATATATAAGATTCGGCCCGACCGAAATGCGGTAAAGTTCGGACAGTATTTAGATATAGCTGTCGTGTAGACTGATATGCTGATTAAGGGTCTGAAGCTATTTCGTTGAAAATTGAAAACATGAGTCAGATCAAACTATATAGATATTGCTGTCATTTAGACCGATCTTCTAATCTAGAGTCCAAATCCCATAAAAAGCTGTGTTATTGTCTGAAAATGTTACTTGTATATGAGTTCTCGGGACCTGACTTAAATATAATCGAGACCAGCCCCTATTAAGATAGAACTACGGATTTAGTAGTAGAGTTATAATAAAATAGGATGATTACTATATCTTAGTTTTATTTGGCCCAAATCATTCCAGATATGGTTATAGGTGCCATATAGAACAACCTCTCAATTTAAAACCTTGGCTCCATAAAAGCACATTTATTACCCGTTTTCGGTCACATTTGACGCAATGACTTATGTTGGGCTTTTCGACATCCGTGTCCTATATGGTTCAGATCGGTTTCTATTTGAATATAGCTACCAAAAAGACCAATATTTTGTACTACAAAATTGAACAATGACTTATTTTTATTAGACCACTCAATGTCCGTGTCGTATTTGGGTGCATAAGTTATCCAGCTTTCACCGGATTTTGACGAAAGGGTGTTTACATATATACCCGAGGTACTGGGTATCCAAAATTCGGCCCGGCCGAACTTAATGCCTCTTTGCTTGTTTCCATTTGCAAACAAATTTTTCTCTTTTTTAGCATGAGACGCTCAAGTGTGCATATTAGCTATCGAAATAAAGAAAACCCACTTAGCCTCTCTAGGAACATCTCTGAATGCTGGAAACTCTACATTTCCTACTACCCTACTACATTTGCCATGAACATTCTATTGTGGAACAGGCGACACTTCTCTCATATCAATGAGAGCAATCCGATTAAAGTTCAAGCTCAATGGTAAGGAGCCTCCTTTTTATGACGAGTCCGAATGGCGTGCGGCATAGCGACACCTCTTCTTAGAAAAGTTTTAACAAATATAGAAATGTGGAAAAGCATACATAAGAACTTTTTCCAGGGACTATCACAGGTTAAGTTGGATTGAAAAGAGGGTGAGAATTTTAATCTGCCCTGTGCCATTAAGGACATACATCTAAGCCAGTAATCGACTTGTGGTGCTCAGATGGCTAATAAAGAGATACGAATGGCTTTCCATAGTTGACCAAGAAGTTAAATCTTGAAATAGGTTATATGGGAGCTATAGGAGGTTATATCCTGTTTCGGACCGTACTTGGCACGAATTTTGAAGGTCATGTTAAAGTCATTGTGCAAAATTTCAGCTGAATTGCGTACTTAGGGGGGTACAAAAATACATTCGGGCGATTGGTTTATATGAGATCTATATCCAGTTATATACCGATTCATATCATATTTGGCACGTACATTGCAGATCATAGTAGAAAACATTGTGCCAACTTTCAGCCCGTAGGCGGGTAAGAATTTCGCCCACTAGGGTCGAAAGAAGTCGTATCGATGGATCGGCTTATATTTGGGCTATATCCATCTCTAAACCGTTATGGCCCATATGGCAATCTCTAAAGACTTACTTATTATTTATAAGTAATTTAGTTCTATTTAAAGTCCCCTAGAAAAATAAGTCAACATTATTTTTGTCTTGATTTTTTTTCATTGATTACAACGCCAATAGCGAAGTGTGCTCCTTCTTTATCACATCTGACAAGAAAAATAACAATTTCTGTAAGGCCGAACAATAACAATTTAGTTATCTTTAAGGAGATCTAACGGTGTGTTTTATTCTCTAAGGCCTAAAAAAAAAGTAAAAATCGTCGAAGCCGAATAGCGAAGAGACACCACAAGCCATAGATAGTCAGTCTCACACCAATGGGAAAACGTAGAAGCCAACATAACAAATGCTATGAATATTTTAAACATTCATAATGAATGAACAGAAGTCGTTTTACTCTGTTGTATGTATGTCGTTTTTTTTCTGTTCGACTTTTTTTTAACTTTTCTCATCTTCTTCCTCGTTGCTTTAAGTTTCAGATTGTAATCATAATGGAAATCATATGGAGTTTTGTCAAATGCAGCAAACACATGCCATGGGCATAAATGCAATTGTTTGTTTGTGTGTGTGTATGTTGTGTGGTTATGGTGGAATTTGAATGAACCGCATTCACGTGATGCCGTGCGAAGACGACACATCAGGTTTGTGGCTTAAGTCTTTTGATTGTGGTACAAAGAGAGTACGATATGGCAAGAAAGAGCGAGAGACAAATGTTAAATAAATTCATTTATTTATTTATTTTTTTTTTTTTTTTTTTTGTAACGTTTATTGGTTTAAATGATTTTCAATTTTAGATTTGTTTCGTTTCTTTTTTCTCTTTTTTTCTACCATAAACCGTTAGACTTTGCTAGTTGACAGCCTTGTTACTTGTGGCTATTAGGGGATGGCAGGCAACCAACCATACGCTTGCTAGTCAGACGGCCAACAACGATTTTGATCTTTCATTCATTCGCTCATTCATTTGTTTTGGTTGATAAAGAAACCAAAAATCTTTCAAATCCATACACAATCAACAATATTGGATAGCAGCCATTGTAATAAGGCATGACCATAGATTTAAGAAACAACAACAACAACACATAAAGCTATAGAAAATGAAAAATACAAAACAACATTGAAGCACGTAGTGCTTATGATGGTTGTTGACAGTTGCGTTTTTTTGTTGTTCATGATGCACGAATATATTCAGCCACTTGTCGTTTTATTGTAATCTTACATGACTTTGGTTAGCTGGCAGGAGAATACAATTAAACATAAGCCTGGCTACTTGAATTGTTATTTCTCGATATTTTTGGGCTCATTTTCTCAATAGAAATGTTAACCATTATTTTTTTTACAGATATCTCTGGGGAGTTTAAAGCCATTATATGCATTTAGGCCGTATGCGTGTTTGGGGGGTATTTCTCTTTGCGCACTAACGCATTAAATATACCAATGAGCACCATGAGTAATGAGTTATCAAAGCTAAGCCATAAAAGGCAATTGCTAATCATCAATAATCTTATAGCCGTGAATGAAGAAGTGAAATTTCTCTAATAAAGATAAGGAATTTTCAAAGACTGGTGTCTTGAGCAGACTATGCCAATGCATACTATTCTCCAAAGCGGGCCTAAAGTAGAAGACTATTCCACACTGTTGAAAATCTTCGGCAGTTAACTGAAAGTGTACCTCCAACCATTCTTGATTATAGGATTTGCTCTAGTGCACTACTCAGCCAGATCCCAGCTCAGTGATTGCATTTCCAGCTTTTTCCCCATAAATATTCCATTAAGGAGGAGGACACTATGGAGCAGAGTTTAGTATGTCTGCCTATGATGCCTGGATTCGAACACTGGCGAGAACATTAAATCAGTTTTCAGCTGTGGTTACCCATCCTAATGTTGGCGACGTTTGTGAGGTACTATGCCATGCATATAAGCCATGTAAAATTTATCCCCAAAGAGGTATCGCTCTGCTGCACGCCGTTCGGACTCGAGTATAAAAATGAGGTCCGATATCGTTGAGGCCCAATACGAGTCGGACAGCACTCATTTAACTGAAAGTGGAAAAGTGTATTTTAGAGCAACGATAGAGGAAAAAAACAAGTAAAAAGGTGTTTAGTTCGGCCGGGCCGAACTTTGGATACCCACCACCTCGGGTATACATGAAAACCATCTTTCATCAAAATCCGGTGAAAATTGCAAACCTTATGTTCCATAGCAGTTATAACGAAATATGATCCAATTTGGACCAAATACTAATAAGTATAAGTCATTGTTCAATTGCGTATAACAAAATATTGGTATTTTTAGTAAAGGGTGATTTTTTTGAGGTTAGGATTTTCATGCATTAGTATTTGACAGATCACGTGGGATTTCAGACATGATGTCAAAGAGAAAGATGCTCAGTATGCTTTGACATTTCATCATGAATAGACTTACTAACGAGCAACGCTTGCAAATCATTGAATTTTATTACCAAAATCAGTGTTCGGTTCGAAATGTGTTCAAATTTTGACAAATTTTGTTCAGCGATGAGGCTCATTTCTGGTTGAATGGCTACGTAAATAAGCAAAATTGCCGCATTTGGAGTGAAGAGCAACCAGAAGCCGTTCAAGAACTGCCCATGCATCCCGAAAAATGCACTGTTTGGTGTGGTTTGTACGCTGGTGGAATCATTGGACCGTATTTTTTCAAAGATGCTGTTGGACGCAACGTTACGGTGAATGAACACATTTCGAACCGAACACAGATTTTGGTAATAAAATTCAATGATTTGCAAGCGTTGCTCGTTAGTAAGTCTATTCATGATGAAATGTCAAAGCATACTGAGCATCTTTCTCTTTGACACCATGTCTGAAATCCCACGTGATCTGTCAAATACTAATGCATGAAAATCCTAACCTCAAAAAAATCACCCTTTAGCTATATCTAAAAATAAACCAATCTGTACCAAATACAACTTAGATGTCGAAAGTCCTAACATAAGTCACTGTGTCAAATTTCGGTTAAATCGGATTATAAATGCTCCTTTTTTGGGGCAAGACTTTAAATGAAGATATCGGTCTATATGGTGGCTATATGCAAATCTTGATCGATCTAGACCAAACTGCAGAAATATGCAGAGGGGCTTAACTAAACTCTCTGTCCCAAATTTCAGCAACATCGGCCAATAAATGCGCTTTTATGGCCCCAAAATCTAAAACCGAGAGATCGGTCCATATGGCAGCTGTATTCAAATCTGGACCGATCTGTGCCATATTGCAGAAGTATGTCAAGGGGCTTAACTAAACTCACTGTCCCAAATTTCGGCAACATCGGCCAATAAATGCGCTTTTTATGGCCCCAAAACCTAAAAACGAGAGATCGGTCCATATGGCAGCTATATCCAAATCTGGACCGATCTGACCCAAATTGACGAAGGATGTCGAGGGACCCAACACAACTCACTGTCGTAAATTTCAGCAAAATCGGATAATAAATGTGGCTTTTATGGCCCTAAGACCCTAAATCGGACGATCGGTCTATATAGCAGCTATATCCTAATCTGATGCAATCTGTGCCAAATAAAAGAAAGATTTTGAAGGGCCTAACACAACTCACTGTCCCACATTTCAGAAAAATTGGATAATAAATATGGCTTTTATGGGCCCAAAACCTTAAATCGAAGGATCGGTCTATATAGCAGCTATATCCAAATCTGGTCCGATCTGGGCCAAATTGACGAAGGATATCGACCGGTCTAACGCAACGCACCGTCTTAAATTTCAACAAAATCGGATAATAAATGTGGCTTTTATGGGCTTAAGACCCTAATTCGGAGGCTCGGTCTATATAGCAGCTATATCCAAATCTGGACCGATCTGGGCTAAATTGACGAAAGATGTCGAAGGGCCTAACGCAACTCCCTGTCCCAAATTTCAGAAAAATCGGATAATAAATGTGGCTTTTATAGGCTTAAGACCCTAAATCGGAGAATCGTTCTATATGGCAGCTATATCCAAATCTGGACCGATCTAGGCTAAATTGACGAAAGATTTCGAAGGGCCTAACACAACTCACTGTCCCAAATTTCAGCAAAATCGGATAATAAATGTGGCTTTTATGGGCCTAAGACCCTAAATCGGCGGATCGGTCTATATGGGGTCTATATCAAGATATAGTCCGATATGGACAAAAAAAGAATCTGTGCAAAGTTTCAGCTCAATATCTCTATTTTTAAAGACTGTAACGTGATTTCAACAGACAGACGGACGGACATGGCTAGATCGTCTTTGATTTTTACGCTGCTCAAGAATGTATATAGTTTATAGGGTCGGAAATGGATATTTCGATGTGTTGCAAACGGAATGACAAAATGAATATACCTCCATCCTTCCTTCCTAGGCCAGTCATTAGAATACCCATTCAAATGGCATATCTCCATCATGTATGCCACAAAACGACAGGTGCATTTCTTTGACTATCACTCATTTTGTTGTGATATGTGAGTGATATATTATGTCTCACCAACCCTCAACCCAGGCCCCTCTTAATTATATCTACTTGGGAATTGGCAGCTGCGGTGGTGGTGTGGTGTAGACTGACCAATGGACCACCATTATCAGTATTCGACGATTTCATGGCACCATACATGGGCCAAGTGTGCAACTATGCAACAGGTGGCCAATGATTAAATTGTTGTTAAACTAAAGAGAAAGAAACCAAAAACTGAATGAAGCTTCAGGATGAGCGCACAAAATATGTGATTATGTTGTAGCTCGTTTTTCAGACTTTTTTTTTTGTTTTTGGCTAAGTGTGGATCTTTCTTTTGGGATTTTGAACGCAGCAAAAAAAAAAACGAGACACACTTTTATTATGTGCCGTCCATATATTTTGTTTTTTTGCCAATTCCATTTGATTAATGACCATTTGCAATAGTCGTCATCTACAGACTCATCTAGGCGACGTCGTCATAGCATTCATCTCCCATGGCAGACAGCTGCTGGATGGCTAAGATCTTCTTTTTTGTTGGTTGGTTGGTTTGTGGGCAAGGCCAGAAAATAAAAGAGCCAAATGCTTGAATGAATTTAATGAATGAAAAACGGGGGAAATTTTCAAAAGACAACTCATAATTTTATCACCAATAAACACAGCAAGCCAGCTCAGCCATATACCGACTACCATTGACTTTGCGCTTGCGCATCACATTACCCACTGTGATTGTTGTTCCTTCACAACACCATCAAACATACAAATGTCGATGTCGATGTCAATGATGATGATGATGTTGAAATGATCAATAGTTTAGCCTTAGGTCGTCGATAAATTAATTGTTGTGTTTTCATAAATTTTTCTCCTTAGTGTTTAATTCGATTTGGCTTTTTTCAATTAATCGATAACAAAATAGCATCATCGCTTCCAGTGCGCAAAAACTCTTCGCCGATGATGATTGATGAAAATCAAACTCCAATTTGAGGTGTGAGAAAATCCATGCTTGATAATGACTTTTCGATTTCGATTTCTTGCAACGTTCAATGATTTTGTACAAAATTTATTTCATAAATAATTTTTATATTTAGCAAATAACATTGTAATTAAATGTTGTATAATTTCTGTGTATTTCCCATATACCACAAAATTATATTCTCCATGATTTTGTTTAAATGAAATTACATAACATTCAGCATGATTCATTTTTTAATCTCTGGAGGTAGTGAGCACTTTAAAAGGCTTGCCACTGAAAAAAAGCTTAAAAGCATAAAGAATATCTCTCTCCCTATCTCTCATTTTATTATGCTAATCATAATAAAATGCTATGAACTTTAAAGGCTAGTTCTAATTTCATTGTAGTTCTTTTAATAATTGGGGATTCCCATGCATTAATAACAGTGGTGACAAAAATTTAATTTAGGTGCGGTTCAGAAGATGCTTAAGGAAGATAGGAATAAACAGTTATATGATTATAAAATTCTATAAAGAATAGCTCTTCTGAGAAATTGTAGTGAAGAAGAAGGGAAATGAAAGGTTAATAAACTTAAATCTGAACTTTTCCTTCCTTCCTTTCCGTCACCATAGCATGGGGGTATAATCACACTGTGGAATAAAATGCAACTTTATCAAAAATAACAGAACAAACTGCCCAGGTTATGAAAGAAAAGGTAAACAATTAACAATTAAAAAGGTTTAAGAAGAAAGGTAGATACCCACCACCTCGCGTATTTATATAAACCACCTTTCGTCAAAATCCGGTAAAAAATGCATACCTTATGCCCCATACCAGCTATATCGAAATATGTTCCGATTTGGAACAAATACCAATAAGTACAAGTCATTGTTCAATTGCGCCTTTTATGGGGCCAAGACTTTAAATCGATATATCGGTCTATATGACAGCTATATTCAAATCTGTACCGATTCGGGCAAGTTTCAGAAAAATGTCGAAGAGCCTAGAACAACTCATTTTGCCAAATTTCGGCGAAATCGGACAATAAATTTGCCTTTTATGGCCCAAACCTTAAATCGAGAGATCATTCTATATGGCAGCTATATCCAAATCAAGACCGATCTGTTCCATGTTCCAGAAGTATGTCGAGGAGCTTAGCTTAACTCACTGTCCCAAATTTCGGCGATATTGGACAATAAATGCGCTATTTATGGGCCCAATATTGGCAGCTATATTCACATCTGGACCGATCTGGACCAAATTGACGAAGAATGTCGAAGGTCCTAACACAACTCACTGTTCCAAATTTCTTCGACATCGGAGCCCTTTTTATGGGCTCAAAACCTTAAATCGAGAGATCGGTCAATATGGCAGCTATATCCAAATCTGGACCGATCTGTGCCATATAGCAGAATTATGTCGAAGGGCTTAACCTAACTCACTGTCCCAAATTTCGGCGACATCGGACAATAAATGCGCCTTTTACGGGCCCGAAACCTTAAATCGGGAGATCGGTCAATATGGCAGCTATATCCAAATCTGGACCGATCTGGACCAAGTTGGAGAAAAATGTCGAAGAGCCTAACTCACTGTCCCAAATTTCAGCAAAATCGGATAATAAATGTGGTTTTTAGGGGCCTAAGACCCCAAATCGGCGGATCGGTCTAAATGGCAGCTATATCCAAATCTGGACCGATCTGGACCAAAATGAAGAAGAATGTCGAAGGTCCTAACACAACTTACTGCCCCAAATTTCGGCGACGTTAGAGCCTTTTATGGGCCCAAAGCCTTATATGGAGAGATCGGTCTATATGGCAGCTATATCCAAATCTGGACCGATCTGAGCCAAATTGACGAAGGATGTCGAAGGACCTAATACAATTCACTGTCCCAAATTTCAGCGAAATCGGATAATAAATGTGGCTATTATGGCCTAAGGCCCTAAATCGGCCGATCGGTCTATGTGGGGGCTATATCAAGATATAGTCCGATATAGCCCATCTTCGAACTTAAACTGCTTATGGACAAAAAAAGAACCTGTGCAATATTTCAGCCCAATATCTCTATTTTTAAAGACTGTAGCGTGATTTCAACAGAAAGACGGACGGACATGTCTAGATCGTCTTAGATTTTTACGCTGATCAATAATATATATACTTCATAGGGTCGAAAATGGATATTTCTATGTGTTGAAAACGGAATGAGAAAATGAATATACATACCTCTCTATTTAAAGTTTTGGGCCCATCAAAGGCGCATTTATTTTCCGATGTCGCCGAAATTCGCGATATTGAGTTGTGTTAGACCCTTCGACATACTTCGTCACCTGGGCCCAGCCATGTCCATCCGTCTGTCCGTCCATCCGACCGTCTGGCTGTCGAATGCCCGCAAACTTTCGAAGTTGTAGGGCTAGGTGCTTGCAATTTTGCACAAATATTTCCTTTAAGTGAAGGTCGGTTGGGACTGTAAATGGGCCAAATCGGTAGATGTTTTAATATAGCTGCCATATGAACCGATCCTGAGTCTTGATTTCTTGAGCTTCTAGACGTTGCAATTCTTATTCGATTTAGAAATTTTGCACTGGGCTTTTTGGAATGACTTCCAAAAACAGCACCTAGAATTCAAATCGGTTCATAAACTGCTAAACTGCCATATAAACCGTTCTCTCGATTAGACTTCTGGAGCTTCTAGAAGACGCAATTCTTATGTGATTTGGCTGAAATTTTGCACATATCGTTTTGGTATGACTTCCAACAACTGAGTCAAGCATGGTCTGAATTACCTGAACAGCCTGCCCTATAAACTGATCTCCCTATAAGATTTCCTGAGCCTCTAGAGGGCGCAATTTTTTATCCAATTAAGTTGAAATGTTGCACATATCGTTTTAGTAAGATTTTTAACTACTTTGCCAAGTATGGTCTAAATCAGTCTTTAACCTGATGTAGCTGCCATATAAACCGATTTCCCTATAAGACTTCTTGGGCCCCTAGAGGGCGCAATTTGGCTGAAATTTTGCATGTGTCGTTTTGGTATGGCCTTCAAGCATTGTGTCAAGTAGAATGTTCATCAGTTCATAGCCAGTTATAGCTGCTATATACCGATCTTCCAATTTGACACTCTGTGTCACAGGAGCACGCAATTCTTACTCGATTTGCCGATTTTGGAGGTGGTACTTTACGTTTTACACCCATAACATAACGGTCCATATCGGCCAATAACTTGATATAGCTCATATATACTTGAAAAAGTCATTCAAAGAACTTGTCACATTAGATCCATGGTGGAGGGTTTATAAGATTCGGCGCGCCGAACTTAGCACGCTTTTATTTGCTGCTTCTACCGACAATGATTTCCAATTTACGATCGGTCTGCACGTCCGTTTTGGCTTAATGGGGGATGTTCTGTTCCACAAAATACTAGGCCACAGGACCTTCGCCACTCTGCAATCCACAGCACCAGCTAATCGGTGAACGTAGAAAGCGTCCACTCTACCAAAAAGTTCACACACAGCAGGGTGTTTGGATTTCGTGAAATTATAGCTCGTTGATTAATCATGGATCTCTGCGCCTTGATGGTTCATGACCCAGCAATGACAAACAATATCGACTTTGGAAACATAAGAAGCACTCCTCCCGAAATTCCAACATTCCCAAAATGTTAAAGCATCTGCATATCCATTAGCAATGTTTTCCTAAGCACATCCATTGGTATAAAATTCATTCCCGTTATCGTCGAAGCATTCTTAAGCACTTCCAGACAATTAAAATGACTTCCAATATGCCAATCAGCATAAATTCTTCCATTAATTCAACGTCATTTACATTTGTAGGTAGGTATGCAGGTATATCAGAGCCAAATTTGAACATGTCTTGTGGCATTTCGTCCAAAAATAAAACTATAAATCTTATTGACAGAAAAAGGGTGACAAAGTGTTAACACAATTTTGTAAAACCGACTGCAACAAAAAGCGTAACCACTGCAGTACACAAACAAAAAAAAACTAAACAAATAAATAAAAGAAAAAATAAAAACACCAGGCTTGAATTGAAGTGTCGCCGCAATGGCAAAAAAGGAAAAGAAGACAAAAAAAAAACATTTGCATAGAATGCAAAACGTTTAGCCAAAGTATGCCAACAGACAATTTTGAAACTGTGGCCCCAATTTTTTTTCCTTTGGCTAAACTTTATTGCGAAGCATTACCAAATGAACTGAACTGTCGTCGATGAGTGACACTTAGCGTTGACCGATTAAGTCTGAATCAAAGGGGTAACAAAAAAAAATTATAAGAGAAATATTTATAAATATTTGATGAAAAGTACTGTGCCACTATTCCGACTGGAACCACGATATTCCTGGTAACGGAAGTTATATAGAATTCTATACGGATAGTTCCAAACTAGACGACCAGGTGGGCTTTGGAGTGTACTCTAAAAATCTAGAACTGCTCGTATCGAAAAGGTTACCCGACCACTGCAGTGTGTTGCAAGCGGAGATTCTTGCAATTAAGGATGTGGTAGAATGGCTAAGATGTAATTTTATTACGACGATCTTCCCAGACATCCATTAAATCCCTTGAGAATGTATTTCTAAACACAAAAACCACCCTCCACTGTCGCAAATCTCTCAACGAGATGGCTGAACAATTCAAAATTCACCTGTTTTGAGTGCCGGGTCACAGAGATATTCCAGGGAACTGTAAAGCGGGCGAGCTTGCGAGACTAGGAACTGACTTACCTTTCCAGGGAAACTGGAATTTGTGGGTATACCTCTAGCGACATGCAAGCTAAGTTTTCAGGACAAGGCCCGAAGGACAACGAGTAATAAATAGTCACAAAAAGGGGGCTGTGAGCATTCCAATACTATGTGGCCTTATCAAGACTTGAAGAGGTCTACCATTTTTCTGTCATTGGCTAGAATAGTCATTGTGACTGCCATGAGAAGTCGCGGTCTAATCGGAAATATGCTAACAAACTGAAGGATGACAGCATCGACTTTTGCAGAAGCTGTGAGGACATCGAAGAAGAAGAGACTACAGAATATCTTCTTCGTGTGTGCCGCACTTGCTGTCAGAAGGAGTTCCACCTAACCTTGCCTTAAGGTAAGGTTAGGTTTAGGTTAAACCTTAAGGACTTTCTCCCTTACCTTATTTTCAGAAACGCCAGCTCTCGGAGAAGGGTGGAGCGATTTAAGCGAAATTTTGTGTGGTCTCTTATAGTAACCTAAAATACAAACAGCATGCCTATATCAAGGGAAGTTCGGTGGAGACTGCCCGGCACGAGGTTGTGAATAAAATAGAACAATCCTTCGATGCCAAAATGTTCACACTGGCGGTATGCATTGACATCGAGGGGGCTTTTAACAATGTGCTGACCGACACTCTGATCTAATCCTTAGAACAGTACCAGGTGGACCCGGTCCTTAGAGGCTGGATAAACCATGTGCTAAGGAACAGGTGGATAAATTGTATGTACCATGGCATAAGTATAAGGGAGAAAGTGGCACAGGGCACGCCAAAGGGGTTACCATCATAAATGAACTACTACGGATGCTGACTGAGGAGGGATTTGAACCAGTCTGCTAAGCATACGATGTTATAATACTTCTAAGAGGTAAGGATCCGAACGAGCTATGCAGAAGGGCCGAAAGGGTCTTGCATATGGCATGTGACTGAGCTAGACCCAGGTGCCTCGATGTTAACCCGGAGAAGACTGAAATATGCCTATTCACGAGGAAGACGAAGGTGGGCCAATTTAATGCACCACGTTTCCTCAATAAGACGATTTCGATATCTGGCAAGGTCAAATATTTAGGCGTGATCTTGGACAGGAAACTGAATTGGAAGTGTCACATTCAGGAGCGTACTGAGAAGGCTCACTGATGTTGGGCACTATGTAGACGGGCCGTAGGCTCAAAATGCGCCTGAATGCTAGGATAGTCAGGTTCAGAGAACATGTTGTCTTGGCATAGGCGGAGCGATGAGGACCACGCCCACTAGGGCACTGGAGACTATTCTAGATATACGACCCATGGACATACAGATTAAGTGTGAGACAGCCACTGCGGCTATGAGACTCAAGGTGATGGGAGCAGCTCATACCATCGCGCTATAATCGAGGCGACGATAGGAAACCTGTAAGGAAGGGAAGAGGTTTCCGATCGGATACCAGAGATGAACCCTGAAGTCGAGTGCGAGGCACTGCTGCTATCGGCACAGTCTTGGATTGACGGAACCCTAGTATTGCCATCTGGAAGATCATGTTACACGGATGGATCAAAGCTAGAGGACAGAGTGGGCCTGGGGGTCTACATTAAGAACCCAGGGAATGAGATCTGTTTTAGACTGCCTGACCATAATACGGTCCTGCAGGCGGAGATCCGGCCGATCACGCAAGGCGTGAAGTGGTGTGGTGCTAACGCGAGGACGTCGAGTGTAAAAATTGCCATAAGGGCAATAACAATCAGGACGTTAAGATCACGAACAGTCTTGCAGTGTAAGAAGGAGATTAGCGCCTTCACTGAGGATGGCAAAATCCGCATTATTTGGGTGCCAGGCCATAACGGAGTAAGGGGAAATGAAAGGGCAGATGATTTGGCGGTGAAGGCCAGAGGACTGCCGTCAATAAACTTGGTTAATCCGAAGCCTTTCGGGTCGACGCAGTTCGAGATTAGGGAGTGGGCGACGAACATTGTGGAACAGCGAAACGGTCGGTAGGACGGCGAAAATCCTATGGGGGGATCCAGATCGTGAGATGACAGGGCTATTACTGAAAGGAAGCAAGAAGGAGGTCAGTATAGCTATTGGTATCATAACGGGACACATAGGACTACGAACGCAATTATGTAAAATCGGTGCGGCAAGTGATAGCATGTGTAGAGCATGCGGGGACGATGATACGACCTTGGAGCATTTCTTTTGTCATTGCCAGGCTTTGGCGTCCAACAGAAACCGGTTTTAGGTGGAGATACCATATCAGACATAAACCAACTTAGGGTAGTAGTATTGAAAACAATTAAGAATTTTGTAAGTAGCACGGAATTCCTTACTGGGGGGGAGGTGGGGGGAGCCTCCCCAAAACCTATCAAATATATATAAACACCAATCAAGACAATATGGGACTCAAATGAAAGTTATTTGAGATTAGAAAACGTATCTGATATCCAATTGTCGGACCAAGTGTTAGGGGAACCTCCCCAAGCCCCAAAACACCCCTAAATCGGACATATTTACCGGCCATGGCAATATGGGACTCAAATGAAAGGTATTTGCGAGTTGAATACGAATCTAATGTCCAAATGGTGACCAAAATTCTGGGGGTCCACCCCCTCCCCAAAACACCCCCCAAACAGGGATTATTTACTTACCATGGGATTATGGGGCTTAAATAAAAGGTATTTAAGTGTAGAAATTGAATCTGATATCCAAATATAGGACCAAGTGTTTGGGAGGCCGCCTTTTCCCAAAAACATCCCCCAAAGTGGACAAATTTGCGGCCGTAGCAATATAAGGCTCTAATGAAAGGTCTTTGGGAGTAAACCACGAATCCGATATCAATATTTGGGAAAAGTGTCTATGGGGCCACCCCACCCGCACAACACCACCCAAATAGGAAGTATTTGCTGACTATTGCAATATGAGGTTCAAATAAGAGGGGTTTTAGAGTAGAACACGAATCTGATATATATTTTCAAGGCCAACTCACTGAGTGGCCACCTATCCCCCAAAATACCCCCCAAGCCGGTCATTCTTGCCGACTATGGAAATATGGGGCTCAAATTAAAGGTATTTGGGAGTAGACCACGTACCTGATATCAAAATTAGGGACCAACTGGGAATGGGGAACGTCCCACCACCATAACAACCCCCAAATAGGACGTATTTGCTCACCAAGGCAATTTGGGCCTTAAAGAGAGTGGAACTTAATATTTACAGTTTATAGGGACAATACCCAAACCTGACAATATTTGCTGACATTTTTAATAGTGGGTTTAAATGAGATTAGAAAGTGAATTTGATATACAATTTTGAAGCCAATGGCAATATGGGGTTCAAATAAATGATATATAGTTATATGAGAATAGAGCACGTTGCTGATATATTTTACGGGCTTAGTGTTTGGGGGACCACCCCACTCCCCAAAACACCCCTAAATCGGGCATATTTACCGACCATGTCAATGTGGAGCTTAAATGAAAGGTATTGGGGGGTTGAGCTAGAATTTATACCCACTTTCGGCACCAATTTTCTGGGGTTCTATCCCTTTTCCAAAATACCCCAGCGATTTTTTACTAACCATCGCAATATGGGGCTCAAATAAAAGTATTTGGGAGTAGAATACGAATTTGATATCCAAATGTAGGACCATGTATTAAGGGCATCACCCCTTCCCCAAAACACACCTCAAAAGGGTAAACATTTTTCGACCATGCCAATATGTGGCTCATATGAAAGTTATTTGAAATAAGAAAACAAATTTGATAACCAATTTTGGGGCCACGTGTTTATGGGACGCCTCATCCTCTAAACTCCTCTTAAGCCAATGGCAATATGGGGTTTACATAAAGGGTATTTGAGAGAAGAGCACGATGCTGATAATTTTTCAGGGCCAAGTGTCTGGGGGACCACCTCACCCCCGAAAACACCCCTAAATCAGACATCATGAGAATATCGGGCTGAAATGAAGTATTTGAAGAATGGAGTACACCTTACATCTAATTTTAAATTCATAGACCAATAAAGATCATATGGGATTCAGATAAAGGCACTTTTGGGCAACTTTTAGTCAAGCGATATTCGTAGCATATATTTCACCAAAAGCTCTTTAATTGTTGAAAATAAATATTCAAGGAAATTTTTTCCATACAAAGTAAAAGAAGGCGCAGCAGAGCGGGTTTGGTTTATTTGGGGGGCTTGGTTTATTTGTCATGGATAACTTATGGTGGAGTTTATGCCTTTAAATAGATCATAATTCATTATGAGCATTCTAAAGAGTTAAGTTTGTGAAATGTTGTCGAAAAGTAGACTTATATGAACATCAGACATAGAAGTGGCGTCTCAAGGGCAATATTTATTCTTTCCCTTTTGAAATGTTGCCTTCTAAAAAGTTATCAAAGCAAACTTAATGGCATTCTAAAAGGTTCAAATAAAATCATTTATAGATTTCTTATGGATTTCATTCATACAAAAACAAAAACTTCATACAAACGAAAAAAATAGTGCAAGTAAAAGATATGTTGTAACCACAATATAGATCAATGAAGCACTTGCGCCCCCCCTCTCCAAGTGACAACATTCGCAATCAGCCTTCGCAAGTGCAGCATAGCGCTGATGTCTTTCAAGCTGAGCATTTTTCTTTTACTTGAAGCGAAGACGGAGCCCCAAGTAATCCTCCATACCCATCAGTGGTATTTCGCTACAGGTTAGTACATATGGCGGCATTTTCGTTTGGTTTCCTTGTAAATAACGTCGACTCAGCAATGCTGCTCCAAGTTATGTTTGCAACTCGGGCTATGTCTGTAAGTCATTTCAATTATTTGGCGATTTTTATTTTCAATTCAATTGTAATTGGATTTGTTGTTAAAATGTGCCTGCTGATATCTTTTACATTGGAGCAAAAGAAATCATTGAACAAACACACAAACCTAAAAAAAACCCGCAAAATTGTCCAGATACTTGTCGCATTTGTGAGGGTTGTTATGCGATGGAGCATAATATTTGTCTCTTAACGGGACACATGCAATACTACGAAGGTGATTGGGGTTTTTTATGTGATCGAATTTGATTTATGTCATTTAATGGTTATACCCTACCTGAGGCTATTTAAATTGTATCAAAAACCAAATTAGTCATCAACATTTCCTTAATCGTCTGTGAGGAAAAAAAATGCTCCAAGTGTAGAGCTCACACATATGATTTTGCAAAAAACAAAAAAAAAATATTGCAGAGCTGGCAAAAAATCACTTGAAACAATTGCAGATAAATTGTCTCGCCATTCAGTTTGTATTAGACCTCATCCTTATATGTAGCTCAGACAAATATAGAAAAACTCAACAAGTTCAGGTGATAAATGTTTACACTCTTTCCCGCAGACAGTAATTGTAATTTATTGTTATGATTTTAGCACACCCAAGCGCATAAAAAGTACACATTTTTAATGTTTGCTTCTCTGTTTCCCTTTTTTCCAGTTTTTATTGAATCGAGCCAGTTTCCAGAGCATCGGCCATAGACGGTGACACACCCATAGGCAAAATTGGAATTTTTCGTTTGAGGTGAAAATTACATCACTGCCATACAGCCTAGATGATTGGCACCGATGAAATGTCATCCACTGGCATGGATATCAGTGAATCCTTTCGACCGGAGGATATATCGAAAACAGATTTTTTCGATTTTGTCACAGCGCCCGATATGGGCATCGGTCTGGGAGTCAATGTCAATCTGCATCATACACATCACAATCACCATCATCACAATCATCATACAATAACGTCGCCGCAGCAGCAACCGCAACCACACCATCAGCATCATCACCACCACCAGCCCCAGCAACATCATCACCACCATCATACGCAACAACCTCATCATAATCCAGCCAGTAGTCCTATGACACATGATGGGGGTGGTGGAGGCGGCAGCGGAAATGGGGGTGGCCCTGGTGGCGGTGGGAGTGGTAGTGTGACCAGTGTTAGTGCCAATGGTGGCGATAGTCACGGTGACACGAGCGGTTTAAGTGATGGCAGCTCCGCCAGTACCACAGATCCAGCTCTGCATGGTTATGAGGTAAGTTTGTGTTAAACTAAACTAAACGTCAATGCGATAGTGGTGCATGAACTCGCCCAATTAAAATTTACAAATTCTACGAAATTGTAATAAATTGAAAACAAAAGACTTATGCAACAAACCTAAGGACTAAATGTTCGACGAACAGGGTTGTTATATCTGCATTGTACAGGGTGGCTGATGAATATTGCTACAATGATGAATATTGCTACATTTTTTTTTCGGTGTATGGAATACATTTTTCTTTTATTCATGTTAAATTAAATTATTAAATTAATTATTAAATTATTATTAATTAAATTAATTAATTAATTAATTAAATTAATTATTAAATTATTATTATTAAATAGAAAAAAAGTTATTACATTTTTTTTTGGTAGCGGCTTTCATCAGCCACCCTGTATATCTAAAATCATACAATGGGGAACATTATATATTCTATTCGTGGTCTTGATATAGTGGTCTAAGATTCGGGTTAGCCAATTCCGTTATCCAGTGCTTTCTGCCCATACACCCGTACTCAGAATCACTTTCTGACTCGATTTAGCCATGTCCGTCAGTCCGTCTGTGAGTCCATGTATTCTTTTAATCAAAGTGCAGGTCGTATTTGTTGTCCAATCACCACGAAATTTTACACATTACTTTTTTGGCCCAAGGACGAACGCTATTGATATTGATAAAAATCGGTTCAGATTTAGTTATAGCCCCCTATATATGTGTCGCCCGATTCGCACTTAAATTGCCGTAGTAAGGACAATTTTCAACCGATATGCACAAAATTTGACACGGATTGTTTCGTTACCGATCTTTTATCAAAATCGGTTCAGATTTAGATATAGCTATATATATATATATATATATATATATATATATATATATATATATATATATATATATATATATATATATATATATATATATATATATATATATATATATATATATATATATATATATATATATATATATATATATATATATATATATATATATATATATATATATATATATACATATATATATATATATATATATATATATATATATATATCGCCCGATTTGCACTTAAATTGTCGTAGTAAGGACAATTTTCAACCGATCTGCACAAACTTTTGCATGCATTGTTTTGTCACTGATCTTACCATATGCGCGAGATTTCATCAATATCGGTTCAGATTTAGATATATCTCCCATATATATATATCGACAGATTTGCACTTAAATAGGCGTAGTAGCTACAATTTTCAACCGATCTGCACAAAACTTGACAGGGAATGTTTCGTTAGTGATTTTAAAATATTCGCAAAATTTAATCAAAATCGGTTCAGATTTGGATATAGCTCCCATATATGTGTATCGCCCGATTTGCACTTAAATGGCCCTAGTAGCTACAATTTTCAACCGATCTGCGTAGAATTGGGCATGGATTATTTCGTTAATGATTTTAACATATCTGAAAATTTTCACCCAAATCGGTTCAGATTTAGATATAGCTCCCATATATATGTATCGCCCGATTTGCACTTAAATGGCCGTAGTAGCTACAAATTTCAATCGATCTGCACAAAACTTGGCACGGACTGTTTCGTTACTGATTCTAACATATTTGGAAAATTTCATCAAAATCGGATCAGATTTTGATATAGCTTCAATATATATGTATCGCCCGATTTACACTTACAAGGCTGTAATAAACACAATTTTTAACCGATCTGCACAAAATTTGGCACGGATGGTTTTGTTACTGATCTTAACGTATATGCGAGATTTCATCAAAATCGGTTCAGATTTGGATGTAGCACCCATACATATTTATCGCAAGATTTTTCACTTATATGGCCGTAGTAACAACAATTTTCAAACGATCTGTTTAATAGTCGGTTCAGATTTAGATATAGCTCTCATGTAAATATATATTTATATATTGCCCGAATTTGTAATTGTAGGGTAGGCGTAGGGTATTATATAGTCGGCTCCGGCCGACTTTTGCCTTTTCTCACTGGTTTTATATTTGGATATAGTTGCCATATAGACCGACCTCCCGATTTAAGTTCAGTGGCCCATAAAGGGCTCATTTATTTACCGATTTCTCTGAAACTTGATACAATAAGTTGTATTAGACCCTTACAGATCCTTCCCGAATATGGTGGAGATTGGACTCAATGTCAATGCCCGTGCCGAATTTGGTCCATATGGAATCAAATTTAGATAAAATTGCTATAGAGTCATAAGTAATGCATTTTTCACTATGTTATGACAAAATGTGGTTTATATAAAAATTCGAAGTAGTGGGTATACAAAGTTTTGCCGGCCGTACTTAAAGCTTTTTTACTTTACATAACTAAATTCTAATTTAATGGGCATATATTTGTACCCACCACCATAGGTCATTCTGTTGTACTTTGGGTTAGGTAAGGTTGAAAAGAGGGTGCAGATACTAATCCGCCCCATGCCACTATGGACATACACTTGTTGTGCGCTCTAAAAACTGTAAAGTAACATCTAAAAAAAATTTTAAATAGCAAAATTTGTGCTATTTACAAAATCCTTAATTGTTATCAATACCACTCCCCTAAGTTGGTTCATGTCTGATATTGTGTTTCCACCTAATTACCGATATCTGTTGGATGCGAAAGCCGGGTAATGACAAAAGAAATGCTCCAACGTCTCATCATCTTCCCCGCATGCCCTACACATGCTATCACTTGCCGCACCGATATTACATAAGTTAGCTCGTAGTCCTATGTGTCCCGTTATGACACCAATAGCTATTCTGACCTCCTTCTTACTTCCTTTCATTAATAGCCTCGTCTTCTCATGATCTGGATCCCCCCATATGACTTTCGCCGTCCTGCCGACCATTTCACTGTTCCACAATGTTGCATGCGCATTCGTCGCCCACTCCCTTAACTCGGTCTGCGTTGACCCGAAAGGCTTTGGGTTAACCAAGTTTATTGACGGCAGTCCTCTGGCCTTCACCGCCATATTGTCTGCCCTTTCATTTCCCCCTACTCCGTTATGCCCGGGACCCAAACGATGCGGATTTTCCCATACGCAGAGAAGGCGTTAATCTCCTTTTTACACTGCAAGACTGTTCGTGACCTTACCGGCCTGGTTGTTATTGCCCTTATGGCAATTTTACTGTCGGTAAAGACGTCCACACTCGACGTCCTCTAGTTATCACCACACCACTTCACGCATTGTGTGATCGCCCGGATCTCGGCCCGCTGGACCGTATCAGGCAGTCTAAAACAGATCTCAGTCCCTGGGTTCTCCATGTTGACCCCAACGTCCACTCTCTCCTCAAGCTTTGATCCATCCGTGTAACATGATCTTCCAGATGGCAATACTAGGGTTCCGTCAACCGGAGACTTTGCTGATGGCAGCAGTGCCTCGCACTCGACTTCCAGGTTTATCTCATGTATCCGATCGGAAACCTCTTCCCTTTCTTCCAGGTTTCCTATCGTCGCCTCGATTATACCGCGATGATATAACCTGTTCCCATCCTCAATCCATTCTCCCATCGCCTTAAGTCTCATAGCCGCTCTGGCTGCCTCACACTTAATCTGAATGTCAATGGGTCGGATATCTGGAATAGTCTCCAGTATCCTGGTGGGTGTGGTCCTCATCGCTCCGCCTATGCCAAGACTACATGTTTTCTGAACCTGTTGTATGTTCCTTATGTTGCACTTTTTCTCCATAGCAGTCCACCAAACTACTGAGGCGTAAGTAAGTATTGGTCTAATCACGCTCCTGTAGAGCCAGTTGACTATCCTAGGATTCAGGCCCCATTTCGAGCCTACGGCCCATCTACATAGTGCCCAATATCTGTGAGCCTTCTCAGTACGCTCCTGAATGTGACACTTCCAATTCAGTTTCCTTTCCAAGATCATACCTAAGTATTTGACCATGTCAGGTATCGAAACGTGGTGCATTAAATTGGCCCATCTTAGTCTTCCTCGTGAACAGGCATATTTCAGTCTTCTCTGGGTTAACATTGAGACCACTAGGTCTAGCCCAGTCATACGCCGTATGCAAGTGCCTTTCGGCCCTTCTGCATAGCTCGTTCGGATCTTAACCCCTTAGATGTATTATAAAATCGTTGCAATCCCTCCTCAGTCAGCATCGGTAATGGGTCATTTATTGTGGCCACCCATAGGAGTGGCAATAAAATGCCCACTGTGGCATGTCTTGTACCACTTTCTCCCTTATATTTATGCCATGGGACACACAATTTATCCACCTGTTCCTTAGCATATGGTTTATCCAGTCTCTAAGGACAGGGTCCACCCGGTACTGGTCTAAGGAATGGATCAGTGTGTCGCTCCGCACATTGTTTAAAGCACCCTCGATGTCAATGCGTACCGCCGGTGTGTACGTTTTGGCATCGAAGGATTCTTCTATTTCATGCACAACTTCGTGTAGGGCCGTCTCCACCGACCTTCCCTTGACATAGGCATGCTGTTTGTATTTGAGCAGTTCGCTGGATGTCCAGCTCCTTATCATGGTGTCCACAATACGTTCCATGGTTTTGAGTAGAAAGGACTTAAGGCCTTTGGTATCGCATAACTTGCCTTGCCGGGCTTGGGTATAAACACCACCCTTGCCTCCTGCCAGGCTTTTGAAGTATATGCAAGTCCTAGGCACGCCCTGAAAATTTTGGCCAGATGAGGTGCCAGATAGTCTGCCTCTTTCTGTAGTGACGCCGGAAATATTTCATCAGGTCCGGTTGACTTTAACGGATCGTGAGTCCTGTCGTATCCTGTGGAAAATGGGTTTTCATTAAAAGCCTCAACATGTCTTCTGTTGTCTCTGCTCTCACTCCCTTGCCGTCGATTAAAGTTTCAGTTTGGACATGGGGTTTTGAGAGAAACTTTTTTTGTCTTGGCGGATGCTTGTATGCTGTAGTCTTCGTTGTACCTCGTCCGCAAGATGACAGCGGAAATGTCGTGTGCGTATCCGACCTGAATTGTGTTTATGGAGATGCCACCAACCTCCATGCAGCGCCCGAGGTAACTTCATACCTCCTCATACCTTCGGTGGATGTGTTGAAGAGCACCCGATCTCTCAGATAGTTTCTCATGGTCCTCGTTAGATCTGCGGGCATTTTAAATACCATCTTCATGACCTGCAATACCTCCAATCACCTGAGGCTGTTAAAGGTGTTCTTGACGTCCAGCGTTGCCAAGAGAATAATGGGTATGTTACGAGAGATAAGCCGTTAGCCTGCTTTCACAACCACCACTACGTTCTTTAGGGCCCTTTTCTCGACTTTCCTGGACGAAAATCATGTAGCCGTCTTGAGAGTCCTCTTCCTGTGGCGATTGCCTCCTCGAGTCAATGCTTTATTAAACACCTAAACGGTGTCTCTAATTGTCTCTAACATTAGTTTGCAAGGGAGAGTTGTTGGGATGATTAAAAGATTCGACTCGTTTAGCTCACCAGGCTCCAGTCGGATATATCACCACGTGAATTGCAAGCTGTGTTGGTTTGAAAGAGTTGTAGAAATACGGCCTGATTTGAATCGGCATGCCCTATATATCTGGAAGGGATATAAAGTTCAATGTAACTTTAGTTACCAGGGATATCGGAGTTCCAATCGGTTCTATCAGGAATAGTGGCACAATAGTTTTTATCAAATAGCGGCTCAGGTAGGGTGTAATCCACACAGCATGGAACATCGAATATTGTATCAAGAATAACACAGTGTCCGTAGCCGCCACATGACCAAAGAGAAAGCTCCCTTAACCGCACGGCAGTGGTCGCTGCAATTTGTCGAGCCACAATGTCCAGAGGCATTAGATGTAGCATTAAATTCAATGCATCAGATGGTGTCGTTCTCGTGATGCACAAACAAGCCATCCTTTGGATCCGATTAAGTATTGAGCAGTATTGATTAAGCATTGACCAGATACATTGTCTAAAAAATTATCCAAATTCCTAAGCACATTCCATTCCAGTGATTTTTCGACCACCCACTTTCATGCCATTGCCTTGCATTTTTGCATTTTTTTGCAAAAAAAACTCAAAACTAAAACCAAAGCTTAAAAATTTGTATTTTCTGTTCGCCACTAATGGTGGCCTGAGGTTTTTATTTGTTTTCTTTGACGAATAAGCAAAAACCGCAATCATCTTGAATTCACACAGATGTTATATGTTTAATGCCATCAAATGCGTAAATAATACAAAATTACACGCTTTTACTGTCAAGTGTCATACGGTTTCTTAATAGCAACCAAACAACAACTGCAACATTATAAAGTTAAAGTCAAAAAAAAAATTCCAAAAAAAACAAAACCAGTAAGGAAAGGCATAAGTGAGGCAGAGCCGACTATAAAATATCCTACACCACCGAGTCTTCGTACTACTTTTAATACCTAGAACCTACGTCGAAATCTAGTCAGTCTTTAATTGTACATACCAATTGAAATAACGACAGGACCTAAATTAAGGCTACTACAGCCTTTAAAGGCTACATCGGCTGAAAAATATATATATATGAGAGCTATATCTAAATCTTGACTAATTTTTATGAAATTTTACACACGTATTGGGACGTCAACTAAAGCACCTCATGCCAAATTTTGAAAAGATCGGAAATAGTAGCTTCTACAGCTTTGAAAGGCCCTATCGGATGAAAGTTATATGTGGGAGCTATATCTAATTCTGATCCAATTTTGTACAAAATCGTCTGTCTTTGGACTCAAAAAAGCCAAAATTCCATGATAATCGGTCAACAAATGCGACCTGTACCTTGATCACAAGAATATACGGACGGACAGACTGAAGGGCATAACTTAATCCAATCAGGAAGTAATTTAAAGCCGATCCGTATACTTATCAATGGGTTTAGCTATTATACCCTCCACCATAGGATGTGGATATACTAATTTCGTCATTCTGTTTGTAACACCTCGAAATATGCGTTTGAGACCCCATAAAGTATATATATTCTTGATCGTCATGTCATTCTAAGTCGATCTAGCCACGTCCGTCCTTCTGTTCGTCCGTCTGTTCGTCCGTCTGTTCGTCCGTCTGTCCATCCGTCCGTCTGTCCCTCTGTCCGCCCGTCCGTCTGTCCGTCCGTCTGCCCGTCTGTCCGTCCGTCTGTCCGTCCGTCTGTCCGTCCGTCTGTCCGTCCGTCTGTCCGTCCGTCCGTCAGTCCGTCCGTCTGTCCGTTCGTCTGTCCGTCCGTCTGTCCATCCGTCTGTCCGCCCGTCTGTCTGTCAAAAGCACTCTAACTTTCGTAGGAGTGAAGCTAGCAGCTTGCAATTTTGCACAAATACTTTTGATATAGCTGCCTTATAAACCAATATTGGGTCATGACTTTTTGAGCCCCTAGAGGACGCAATTTGCGTCCAATTTGACTGCACGTAGTGTTTTGGTATCACTTTCAACAGCTGTGTTAAGTATGATTTAAATCGCTTCATAATCAGCTATAGCTGTCATATAAACCGATCTTGGATCTTGAATTCTTGAGCCAATAGAGCGCGCAATTCTCATCCGATATGGCTGAGATTTTGCATGAGGTGTTCTGTTATGACTTCCCATAGCAGTGCTAAGTATGGCGCAAATCGGTGCATAACCTGATATAGCTGCCATTTAAACCGATCTTCGGTCTTCACATCTTGAGCCTCTAGAGGGCGCAGTTCTCATCCGATTTGGCAGAAATTTTGTACAGCGCCTTCTCTTATGACCTTCAATATACGTGTCTAATATGGTCTGAATCGATCAATAGCTTGATACAGCTCCTATATAAACCTATGTCCCGATCTTGACTTCTTGAGCCTCTAGAGGTCGCAATTCTTATCCGAATGAACTGAAATATTACACAATGACTTCTGCAATGTTCGGCATTCATTTATGGTCCGAATCGGACTATAACTTGTTTCTTCTTAGCGTTGCAAACAAATGTTCAAATTTATAATACCCTGTACCCCAGTAGGGTATCAAAACCGCAAACAATGCAAATCAAGTAAAAAAAAACATAAACTCCAACATGAAAAACCACATGATATATTATCAACATTAGATTTCACCACCAACCAAAAAATGACACACACGGCAACGGAAAGTGCTTAAAAATATGCAACAGTTATTAAGAATAAAAATTAACATTTTGTGGTGAATTTAGAGAAGTCTGAAAAGGTGCAACTATATATATATGTTTTGCACTCCAAGAAAATAAATTTACAAAACTTTTGAAACAGTCGATTAGGCTATAAAGTGTTAAAATGACACTATTTTTATTTGGGCAAATAAGTTTCCTTCTTATATCTTTTGATTGTAAAGTGTAATTTTTTAGCTATAAATTTCTTGGGCACTATGTATGCGGGCCGTAGGCTCGAAATGGGGCCTGAATCCGAGGATAGTCCACTGGCTCTACAGGAGCGTGATAAGACCAATACTTAGTTACGCCTCAGTAGTTTGGTGGACTGCTATGGAAAAAAAGTGCAACAAAAGGACCATGCAACAGGTTCACAAACCATGTTGTCTTGGCATAGGCGGAGCAATGAGGACCACGTCCACTATGGCACTGGAGACTATTCTAGATATCCGACCCATTGACATACAGATTAAGTGTGCGGCAGCCACTGCGGCTATGAGACTTAAGGCGATGGGAGCATCTCTTACCATTGCGGTATAATTGAGGCGACGATAGGAAACCCGGCAGGAAGGGAAGAGGTTTCCGATTGGATACCTGAGTCGACACTTGAGTTCGAGTGCGAGGCACTGCTGCGAGCTCCACAGACTTGGACTGATGGAACCCTTGTATTGCCGTCTGGAAGATCTACATTGAGAACCCAAGGACTGAGATTTGTTTTACACCGCCTGACCATAATACGGTCCTGCCCAGTGATGACAACATTTTACCAACAAAAAGTGTAACCAAAGTTGTAAAAAGCGGAAATGAGATTTAAAACAAGTAAAAAGGCGTTAAGTTCGGCCGGGCCGAACTTTGGATACCCACCACCTCGGGTATATATCTAAACCACCTTTCATCAAAATCTGGTAAAAATTGCATAGCTTATGCCCCATAGCAGCTATATCGAAATATGTTCCGATTTTGACCAAATACTAATAAGCACAAGTCATTCTACAATTGTATATAACAAAATATTGGTCTTCTTAGTAGTTATATCTAAAAATAAACCGATCTGAACCATATACAACATGGATGTCGAAAAACGTAACATAAGTCATTGTGTCAAATTTCAGTTAAATCGTATTATAAATGCGCCTTTTTTGGGGCCAAGACTTTTAATCGAGATATCGGTCTATATGGCAACTATATTCAAATATCGATCGATCTAAACCAAATTTCAGAAGTATGTGGAGGGGCCTAACTTAACTCTCTGTCCCAAATTTCGGCAACATCGGACAATAAATGCGCCTTTTATAAGCCCAAAACATTAAATCGAGAGATCGGTCTATATGCAGCTATATCCAAACCTAGACCGATCTGAGCCAAATTGAAGAAGGATGTCGAAGGGCCTAACACAACTCACTGTTATAAATTGCGGCGACATCCGAAAATTAATGCGTTTTTTATGGCCCCAAAACAAAAAACCGAGAGATCGGTCTATATGGCAGCAATATCCAAATCTGGACCGATCTGTGCCATAATGCAGAGGTATATCAAGTGGATTAACTTAACGCACTGTCCCAAATTTCGGCGACATCGAACAATAAATGCGCCTTTTTTGGGCTTAAGACCCTAATTAGGAGGATCGATCTATATGGCAGCTATATCCAAATCTGGACCGATCTGGGCCAAATTAACGAAGGATGTCGAAGGGGCTAACACAACCCACTGTCTCAAATTTCAGCAAAATCGGATAATAAATGTGGCTTTTATGGCCCCAAGACCCTTAATCGGAGGATCGGTCTATATGGCAGCTATATCCAAATCTGGACTGATCTGGGCCAAATTGAAGAAGGATGTCTAAGGGCCTATCACAACTCACTATTCCAAATTTCAGCAAAATCACGTAATAGATATCGCTTTAATTGGCCTAAGACCCTAAATCGACGGATCGGTCTATATGGGGACTATATCAGGATGTAGTCCGATATAGCCCATCATCGAATTTTACCTGATTACGGACAAAAAAAGAATCTATGCAAAGTTTCAGCTCAATAGCTTTATTTTTGAAGACTGTAACGTGATTTCAACAGACAGACGGACGGACATGTCTAGATCGTCTTAGATTTTTACGCTGATCAAGAATATATATATACTTTATAGGGTCGGAAATGGATATTTCGATGTGTTGCAAACGGAATGACAAAATGAATATACCCCCATCCTTCGGTGATGGGAATAAAAATCTTTTGTTGGGAGCCATTGCAGAACACAATGTACAAAATTTCTGCCAAATCGGACAAAAATTGTGGATTCCATGGGCTCAAGAAGTCAAATCGGGAGATCGGTTTATACCGGAGCTATATCCAGATCTGAACCGATATGGGATTTACAATCCCCATCAACCTAAATCAATACAAAGTATCTGTGTAAAGTTTCAAGCGGCTAGCTCTATGCGTTCAACCGCTATCGTGATTTCGACAGACGGACGGGCATGACCAGTTCGAATCAGAATTTTGAGACCAGATCAAGAATATATATATACTTTATGGGGTCCTAGATCAACATTTCGAGGTGTTATAAACGGAATTACTAAATTAGTATACCCCCATCCTATTGTGGTGTGTATAAAAATTTTATATTTTGCATATTTTAGTAAAAAAAAATCTGTGCGATGATGGCATGCAAAGCTGTTGTTGTGCTATGCAGTTTTCTAAATCCATGTTGATGCTCGGCGAATGGAAATTCTCCTACGTGGCTCGGGAGGAGTAATGCCTCAAGCGTTTTTGCCACTGGTGAGAAAAGGGAGATCGGTCTGTATGGCTCCCCCAAACTCGGGTCCTTTCCAGGCTTTAGTAGCGGGATCACTCTGCCCGTTTTTCGGACATCGGGAACTATAAGCGTGTTCAATGACAGATTGAGGACAGTAGTAAGGTGAATCGAGATTCTTCAACATCAATATAGAGATTCCGTCGGGGCCCAACGCCTAATATGATTTGGCGCCACGGATGACATTCGTAACTTCGCCCACGCAAAATTGTGATGGCTGTTCATTGGCTCGGAGACCACGAATACGGCGAATGGCCCTTCTCCTTGCCTTGTCTATCTCGGGATGCACAATAAATTGACGGTTGAACAACCTGGAGCATCTCTTCTGTTCCATTACGGTTATTTCCCCAAATGTGACTGAGGTCTTGTCATCCTGTCATCCCGTCATCCGGGGTTCGAGAGTGACTTAACAGTAGACCACAGTTTGCCTACACCGGTGCCTAACTTAGATTGCTCCAAGTGTTCCAGCCACAAATTCCGCTTAGGTTCGTTGACTAACCTCTTTATTTCTAAATTCAGCTCGCTGATTCTGGGGTTAGTGGGGTCCATACCACGAATTCCATCACACTCCTCTGCGAGTTCCACTGTTTGCGCCGGGAAATTGAGCCGCACATGGGGTATTCGACCGGCTGATATAAAGCGAGCGGCTGCTGCGTTAATGATGTCTCGGAATTTCCTCTCGGCGACTATCACTTCCGAGCGGGGTGGCAGTTCACTGAAGCGGCGATTGGTATACTCTCTGAAGCCAGCCCAATCGACCTTCTAATGATTGATAAACGTGCGGCGCTCAGAGGTTATGAAGTCGGGTGGTCGGTCGATGGTGAGTATTATGGAGAGGTGGCCTGACCCCCAAAGAGATGACGGCTTGCCGGAATACTTCTCTCAGGAGATCAGAGGATGCAATGGAGATGTCTGGCGAGCTGCTGCACCTCCTCGTAATCCTAATGGGGGCATCCTCATTCACCTCATTCCCCGAGAATTATGGGGACGTGGTCTGACCCCAAAGAGATGACGGCTTGCCAGGATACGTCTCTCAGGGGATGAGGGGATGCAATGCAGAAGTCTGGTGAGCTGCTGCACCTCCTCGTAATGTTAGTGGGGGCATCCTCATTCACCGTGCAAAACGTGGAGCTTTCAATCTGCTATGCCACGCTGGTCGCTACCATAGGGGGATGCCATGAAGTGTGATGCGCATTAAAGTCCCCTAGAACCAGACGATTAAGGCCAGATAGCAGCCCACTTATATCGGGGTTGTAAGCATGGCCATTAGTCGGGACACAGCTACCAACCGGTGTTATGTTCACTTTGTATAGCTCTATCTCGGCAGTTCCGGCCTGACTCCCCATGCACTCTCTGTAGGGGTCACTAGCGCCAGGCGCAGGAGAGATACGTCTATATTGCACGGAATGTTGTATCTCGAAGGCCAATCCCCCACCTCCATTCCTTGAGCGATCCTTACGTAGCACATTGTAACCATGACAACTGTGCCAGCTGCAGGTGTTGGTCAGCTTTGTCACCTGGATCGCTGCGACTAATATGCTCTTCCGACTCATGCAATTCACAATCTCATCGATCTTGCAGTTTAGCTGCAATAACGATACTCTTCCCGGCACTGGCCTGATAATATTTGGGCTGGGATGCTGCCGCGTTTACCGCGTTTAATGACGTACAGGAGAGGTCGGAGGGTCACATAGTCTGACGACAAGGACGCAGAAGATGACGTCACTTGTGACCCACTGCTGGCTATGTTCGCACAGCACCTTGCGACCATAGCACCAGTATGACCATACTCCCGTAGAGAAGTGAGGCCAGAGCAAGATCGGAAATGTTCTCACTTCATGCACCATTTACACCGGTTCACCGACACCGATCGATGATGGAGGTGGTTTTGGCAAACCGAACAGAACCAGGGTGCGAGTTCCTTTTCAATCCCGTGCGGAGAAGGCACTCCGGGATGTGCCTCTCCCATGACAAAAAAAAGAAGAACACGTACACTAAGGCGACAGCCCTTGCCGATGAGAGTTCCATCGGGTCAATCCGGTGCGTTCAACCGGCAGCCATGGGATTGCAATCACCAAGCATCATTAATTTCCTACAGCAATGCAGCATATTAAGATCTTCGGGACTGCTGCTGATACTAAAAGGCCACCTAAAAAGAAATTTCATTTCGCTTGCATTTAAGCATTTTCTCCAACTCATTCAAATACTCAGCTGTTAAAGACATCTCCAAAATGTTTGGATAGCATGTTAATCCTGCCAAAAATCCATTAAAGTTAGGCTAACAGAAACAATAGGTTGTCACTTCAAATACTCAGCTGCGGCTATTCACCTCAAAAACAAAAAATAGCGAAACCATACAATAGCGTTGAAAGAAACTTTCCACCACAAACTAGAGCAAAATATCAATGGACAATAAATGCGAGTATTGATATCAAATTATCGGAGATTCGTTATAAATCCCCAGCACGTTTAACGTATAACACCTTGTTAATAAAGCCAAAAAGTAAAAAACAAAAAAAAAACAGTTGAGCATGTCATGAAATAGTTCCTTCTCCATGGACATCGTTGTGGCGTTGCACTGGCCTAATGAAATAAGATTTTAGTATTTATGTCACATGGCCAAGACAGAGAAAAAAACAAGTGTTAGACCACAAATAAAACATCCAAAAAGATACAATACTCGCATACTCGAACATGGCCACATACATACGACTCGTACCTGAAACCCAGGCTTAGAGTAAAATTGGATGGAGCACAACCAATGGAGCAGCCTAGAAAAACCCAGACAAAAGCAATCATCTAAATCCACAAAAATAAAGCAAAAAAAAAATGTTTTTAGCCAAAATCCATATAAACAATAAGCGAAGCTACTAGTCAAGTTTTAATGATTTCTTATTTCAAGCACCACCAGACATGCGAAGAAATAATCCACATTTCTAGTGACGTCTTGTGACTGCCGTTGTGCAGTGCTGAGGAAATACTTGAGAAAATAGTAACACAACAAAAGGCGAATACGAAATTTATGCAAGTATTTTTCCAAGACAACAATTCGGTTCGGTTCGCATTTTCTTTGAATGTTAACGAGAGGTATTTCGTTGTGATTGCAACGTCCACAATAAAATGTAACATAAACTTTTAATATAAAAATAATACTAAAAAACACCTGTATTTAATTAAATAAGCAACTATGATATATTTTTTTGCCTGTTTTGGTTTTGTCCAAAAGAAATGCGTTGTGTAAACAAAAAATATTTAAATAATTTTTGTCATTTAATGGTGTGACTACGCCACAGAGCATTGCTGGGCATTGTGAAATGCACAACGAAAACCAACTACCATTAAATGTTTTAATTAAAAAAGTATTAAAACAAAATTTCAAATAAAGTGCACTAGCATATACAAAAAATGCCCATATCAACCTATCTCACACACACACACACACACATTTGATTATACGCAGCAATCTACTTTGTGTTTCCTGTTAGATTAGAGCTCACACTGACAGCGATGATGATGATGATGATGATGGTGGTGGTGGTGGTGGAGCAGCTGATATGACAAACAAGTTTGTGTCTTAAGTCTTTTGTGTTTTGCATTTGGCAGTCGAGGGATTTCACAAATTAACATTGTTTAAATGATTAACATTAAATATCAATTGTTGTCGCTTTTGATCGCCACATCTAAGCATATTCATTGGATTTTATTCCAGTCAAATAGTGAATGAATCCAAAGAATGTTTTTGATTTTTAACCGCTAGCAATTATCGCTGACGACAATAAACACATTCAATTTATTTGAAGAAATTGCGAAAAAAATAAACTCATGCTGCAAATACACAATACATACATCCACAATCCAATGAGAATTTCCAAAAGAATTCATAGGGACCCAGTTTGTGTTTAATCATTAGCTTTTGGCGTTTAATATTTAGTTTAATCAAAACTAAGGGGTTTTTTTTGCAGATATAAGCAGCATTCTGTGAAGAATTTCCCATGCTAAATTCTAACGTATTATAATTAAAGTTTAATTTTTTTACGAGAAGCTTTTTTAGCTAGACATTTCGTTTGCAACACCTTGAAATTTTCGTCTAAGACCCCATAATGTATATATTGGGTTGTCCAAAATGTAATTGCGGATTTTTTAAAAGAAAGTAAATGCATTTTTAATAAAACTTAGAATGAACTTTAATCAAATATACTTTTTTACACTTTTTTTCTAAAGCAAGCTAACAGTAACAGCTGATAACTGACGGAGGAAAGAATGCAATTACATAGTCACAAGCTGTGAAAAAATTTGTCAACGCCGACTATATGAAAAATCCGCAATTACTTTTTAGGCAACCCATATATTATTGATCGTTTCGACGTTCTGAGTCCATCCAGCAATGTCCGTCCGTCCGTCTGCCGAAACCACGATAGCGGTCGAAAGCGTAAATTTTGCACTGGTACTAACTATTGATGTAGGTTGTTGGGACTTCAAATGGGTCATATCGGTTCAGACTTAGATATAGCTCCCATATAAGCCGATCACCCGATTTGATATCTTGAGCCCATGGAACCCGCAATTTTTGTCCGTAGTTCGGTTAGGTTGAAAAGAGGGTGCAGATACTTATCCGTCCAATGCCACTATGGACATACACCTAAGCCAGTAATCGGCTTGTTGTGCGTTCTAAAACTTCCACCAAGTGTGCCAAACAAGCTCCAAACCGGTCTATAACCTGATATAACTCCCATATAAACTGATATGCTGTTTTCATTTACTACTTATAATAACTGTACCAAGTACGGTCCAAATCAGTCTATAACCTGATATAGCTCGCATATAAACCGCTCTCTCGATCACCTTTGTTCGCTTCCTAGAAGCTTTAATTTTTGCTGCTTTGACAGAAGTTTGGTATGTAGAATAGAATTATGCCGTTTCAACTAAATCTATTTTGTATAAATTTTTAGCAGAATCCATGGTAATGGGTTCCCAAGATTCGGACCGGCCGAACTTAGCACGCTTTTACATGTTAAATTTGTTAAGGTTTGGTAGAAAAGCGGATATTTTTCCGCCCTATGCCACTATGGCCAATGGCAAAAGTTGGGGTTTTAGACCGCGTGTCATGCATTGGGTATATACTGCAGTTGTCAGATTAATGCTATATGGTGTTGTGGTCTGGTGGACATCGGTTAAGTATTGCTCAATACTTAACCGGATCCAAAGGATGGCTTTTTTGTACATCATAGCCGCACTTAGGACGACACCAACTGATGCACTGAAGTTAATGCTACATTTTATGCCTCTGGACATTGTGGATAGCCAAATTGCAGCGACCGCTGCCGTGAGGTTAAGGAAGCTTTCTCATTGGTCATGTGGGGAAACGGACACAGTGTACTCCCGATTTGACTTCCTGAGTCCTTGCAAGCCGCAATTTTGGCTGAAATTTTGCATGCGGTGTTTTGATATAGTTTTCAACGACTGTGCCAAGTACGGTTCGAATCGGTCTATAAGCTGATATAGCTCCCATATAAAGCGAACTCCCTATTTGACTTCTTGAGTCATTACAAGGCGAACTTTTTTTCCGATTTGGCTGAAAATTTGCATGCGGGCTTCTAATACAACTTCCAACAATTGTGCCAAATACGGTTCAAATCAGTCTATAACCTGATATAGCTCCAATATAAACCGGTCTCTCGACTGTCGCCCGCCCTCGACTGTCGCAGATCTCTCAACGAGATGGCTGAGCAGTTCAAAATTCACCTGTTCTGGGTGCCTGGCCACAGAGATATCCCAAGGCATTGTAAAGCGGACGAGCATGGAAGACTGGGAACTATCCTACACGTTCCAGGGATACTGGAATCTGTGGGTATACCTCTAGCGATATGTAAGTTAAGTTTTCAGGACACGGTCCGAAGGACAACGAATGATAGATGGTTACAAAGAGAGATGGTGAGGACATCGAAGAAGAAGAGACTATAGAACAACTTCTGTGTATGTGTCCCGCACTAGCAGTCAGAAGGAGTTCCACTTTAGGTTCTCATTTCTTTTTGGACTTTTTAAAGCGATCTGAATGGTTCAACGGTATGAACTATTGTAGAAGGCATCTTCCTTCTTCTGTTCCTGTGGTAGCACAATGGACGAAAACGTCTAAAGGAGTCTGATGGCAGACTGCCACTTAAACCTAACCTACATCCATTTAGTAGTAGCCTAGTCATCTTATGATCCGGATCACCCCTATATTTTTGTCGTGCTACAGACCGTTTTGCTGTTTCATAGAGCTACATGCATGTTAATCGCCCACGATCTTAACTCGGACTGCGTCGACCGGAGAGGCTTCCAGTTAACCAGCTTTATTGACGGCAGTTCTCTGGTCTTCACTGTCAAGTTGTCTGCTCTTTCATTACCCCTTACTCCACTATAACACGGCACCCAAACGATGCAGATTGTGCCATTCGCAGAAAAGGGGTTAATCTCCTTCTTACACTCCAAAAATGTTCGTGCCGTTACCGTTCTGGTTGTTATGGCCCTGATGGCCTGTATACTGTCCGTAAAGATGTCCAAACTCGACGTCCTCACGTGAACACCACACCACCTCACGCATAGCATGGTCCGGCACCCAAACAGTGCGAATCGTGTCATCCTCAGAGAACGATGGCTTTCCAAGACTGTTCGTGGCCTTACCGCCCTGATGGCTATTTTAGTATCCCTAAAGATGTTCACACTGGACATTCTTGCGTAAACACCACACCACCTCACGCATTTTATGTTCGTCCGGATCTCCACCTGCAGGACCGTAGTATGATCAGGCAGTCGGAAACAGATGACTGGGTTCTCAATGTAAACACCATTCCCACTCTGTCTCCAAATTTTACTTTATCTATATGATAAACTGTGCCGCTGACAGCAGTGCCTCGCACTCGACCTCAAGTGTCCTCTCAGGTATCCAATCAAAAACCTCTCCCATTCACCTCGATTATACTACCATGGTATGGCTTGCTCCTATTCTCCATCCATTCTGCTATCACCTTTAGTCTTATAGCCGCAATGGCTGCCTTATATTTAATCTGTGTCTTTATGGTTTCGGATATCTAGAGTGATCTCCAGTGTCCTAGTGGACGTGGTCCTAATCATCCCGCCTGAGCCAAGACAACATGTTTTCTGCACCTGTTATACCTTACGTTGCACTTGTTCTCCATCGCAGTCCACCAAACTACTGAGGCGTAAGTTTGTATTGATCTATAAATGCTCCTGTTAAGCCAGAGGGCTTACGTCGAATTCAGGCTCCATTTCAAGCCTACATCCCCACTACATGGTGCCAAACATCTGCGAGTCTTATGAGTTCGCTCCCGAATGTGAAACATCCAGTGAAAATTCCTGTTTAAGAACACTCCTAAGTATTTGAAATTGTCTGATATTGAAATCGTCCTACAGACAAAATGTGGCGCATCAAATTGGCCCACCTTCGTCTTCCTCATGAACAGACTATATTCCGCTTTCTCTGGGCTAGCATTCATACCGTTAGGTTAAGCCCAGGTGTATGTCATCTTCAGGACAATTTCGGCTCTTCTGCATTGCCTTCAGAAGTATTATAACATCATCGGTGTAGCCGTTTCAAGCGCCATTCTGTTCAAACCCATCTTCAGTTAATTTCCTTAATATACTATTTTTGGCGGTTTGCCATAGATTTGGCCACTTCACTCGTTCCGTTATCGCCCGGATCTCCGCCTGCAGGACCATATTATGGTTAGGCAGTCTAAAACAGATCTCAGTCCCTGGGTTCTCAATGTAAACCCCCAGGCCCACTCTGTCCTCTAAATTTGATCCATCCGTGTAACATGATCTTTCAGATGGCAATACAAGGGGTTCCATCAATCCAAGACTGTGCCGATGTCAGCAGTGCCTCGCACTCGACTTCAAGGTTCATCTCCGGTATCCGATCGGAAACCTCTTCCCTTCCTTCCAGGTTTCCTATCGTCGCCTCGATTATACCGCGATGGTATGAGCTGCCCCCATCCTCAATCTATTCTCCCATTGCCTTAAGTCTCATAGCCGCAGTGGATGACTCACACTTAATCTGTATGGCAATGGGTCGGATATCTAGAATAGTCTCCAGTGCCCTAGTGGGCGTGGTTCTCATCGCTCCGCCTATGCCAAGATAACATGTTCTCTGCACCTGTTGTATGGTGCTTATGTTGCACTTTTTCTCCATAGCAGTCCACCAAACTACTGAGGCGTAAGTAAGTATTGGTCTAATCACGCTGCTGTAGAGCCAGTGGACTATCCTAGGATTCAGGCCCCATTTCGAGCCTATGGCCCCTCTACATAGTGCCCAACATCTGTGAGCCTTCTCAGTACGCTCCTGAATGTAATGCTTCCAATTCAGTTTCCTGTTCAAGATCACACCTAAGTATTTGACCTTGTCCGATATCGAAATCGTCTTATTGAGGAAACGTGGAGCGTTAAATTGGCCCACCTTCGTCTTCCTCGTGAACAGGCATATTTTAGTATTCTCTGGGTTAACATTGAGACCTCTGGGTCTAGCGCAGTCATATGCCATATGCAAGACCCTTTCGGCCCTTCTGCATACTTCGTTCGGATCCTTACCCCTTAGAAGTGTCATAACATCGTCTGTGTAGCAGACAGGTTCAAATCCCTCCTCAGTCAGCATCCGTAATAGGTCACCCATAGGAGTGGCCATCTCATTGACATAGTTGTCAACTTCTTTTAGGATTGGACAGTCTAAAGTATCTTGCACAAGTCTTCCTCTGAGTAGTCTTCCGAATTTTCTCTGGTCGCTTTTCGCCTTATTCCGAAAACTTATCGGTCTCGGCTCTCACCGTGCTATTCTTAACCTAATGTAGAGAAGAAATGCATCCAACCCAAAACTTTTTCGAAAATATTGTCACATCTAAAACCTACGCCCTGTTTCTGTTAGCAAAGGTAGCGGTGTTACCAATATTAACTGTTATTAGGCCATTAGTAGTTAAGAAATCTGAAGGGGTGCGGCCCCCCTTATAAATGTCAGCTATACGCTATGTAGGCCACCGTCGCGCAGAGGTTAGCATGTCCGCCTAAGACGCTGCAAACCGGGGTTCGAATCCTGGCTAGAACATCAGAAAAAAATTTCATCGGTGCCTATCCACTCTTAATGCTGGCGCATGAAGTGATCTCTGATATTGTTCACAATCTCCCTGCAACTGGAAGCATTTTGCTATGACAGTAGAACTACTGCTGTAATAGCAGCAAAATTAACGTCTTACAGTCAGCAAACAGTGTTTGCTATTATCAGCAGACTTTTTCCATGAGTGTAGAAATATTTGGCACATTTCAAAATACTTAAAGCATAAAACGCATAGTACTCGTACCTATCTTATGAGCGTAAAACTTTGTCACTCTTAAACTTATTTTCTTAATATTGGGTTGCCCAAAAAGTAATTGCGGATTTTTTAAAAGAAAGTAAATGCATTTTTAATAAAACTTAGAATGAACTTTAATCAAATATACTTTTTTTACACTTTTTTCTAAAGCAAGCTAAAAGGAACAGGTGATAACTGACAGAAGAAAGAATGCAATTACAGAGTCACAAGCTGTGAAAAAAAATTTGTCAACGCCGACTATATGAAAAATCCGCAATTACTTTTTGGGCAACCCAATACAATCGCAAGTCTTGCCACATAAAAGCAGATTTGTGTGATGCTTCATTACAATCCCTTAGCCATTTACTGGACCATAACATAACTAATTTATTAAAAAAAAAAATGTGTCTTAAGTCTTTTGATTTTCACTCATCGTCATAAACCAAATGCGGAAAAATCACTTTCTGTGATGGAATACATTTTCAAAAGTAACAAGTTTATCTACAATCTTAAAAGGCTGCAATCATATCGGTCACTTACAAGTGTCTAAGCCTTTTTATTGCCTTTAAGCCATCGCAACAATCCATCTCCCTTTTGCTTCAAAGCCGTAGCAAACAAAACGACAAATGCCGCCGTTGAGTGACCTTTTTCCCCATCAGGTTTCCGAACATGTTACTTACGGCACGTGCCCTGTTTTTAGCTTGTTTTCAGCATAAGGCCGCTTTGTGCCTTCGTTGTTGTTGTTATCTTCGGGGGGATGGGGGGAAGAGATTTTCTTCTAGTTTTTCTTTCGTCATTATCCATTTCTATTTTGGCATGATTTTTTGTGAGCAGCATGTATTTGCTCCAATTTTCCAGATATGTGTGTTATGAGTTTCGGTGGGTTACCTCGAACCTACGGCGGGCCGCAAAAAAAAACATAAAAAGTCATGTAGTCTTGGAATCTTTTTGTTTGGCGTTCGCATTGCTGCCGTTGTCTTCGCTATTGTTTGTGTCACTGTGTGTTAAAGAAATGTTTACAGATAACGTGCCTCGGGTTACGTGTATGATTTTTATTGACATGATCGAAACAACCACAGCTCATGCGACAACGTCGATGAAGGCACACTGTGACAGCCAAGCATTGACAACAGCTTTGGCAATTGCAGCAGCAGCCCCAGCATCGGCCAAGAAAGATCAAAAGTTAGATGTGGCCATCTATCTGCTGAGTTGGTCCATTGGATTGGTGGTTTGGCTGTTGGCTTGCAGGTTTAGAGTTTTAGAAATGCATTTCTCTGACATGTTGTAATACATGTTTCAAAGCCTTTCTTTTTCTGTGTATTTTCGAAGAAATTTCCTTTAAAATCAACTGAAACAATAACTCGTGGCAATATTGTTGCACTGTGCCACCACACCGCCGGTTCACTCAACCTCCCCTGCTAGTCTGCTGGCTATTCGTTACCATTTCCCAACATATGTCAATTGGTAGCGATTAAGTTAAAATTGTTACTTGGCGTTTGTTGATTTTGCCTTAAGATGACATCTAACATGACAGATACATTTGTTGGACGGTAGGTAGGTAAGTAGAATGAGAGTGAAAGAAATACACTCTTAAAAGATATGACCTTCGTAAATGGTTCCAAATGGATGGAACTGTATTCCGCAAGGTGACACTTTATTGAGAGAAGTTTTAAATTTGACTACCTTAGAATATTTAAGTTCTCCATGTAACCACCGTAGCAACAGACCAAGCCTCTATTTGGAATCGAACCCACCGGCACTGGTAATGTTAGCGGCTACCGGGTTGACCTGCCAGGAGGGGATAACCACCGCTGAAATTTTTTTCTGATGTTTAGCATTCGATCTCAAGCATTCAGAGTCAGTATTGGTATAGCCTTCTGCAAGTTTATCCTAAATAGATAGTTCGAAGCAAGACAAAAGAGTGGGACTCTACCAACACTGCTACCGGGTTGACCTACCAGCAGGGGATAACCAGCGCTGAAAATTTTTTCTGATGTTTTCGGAAGCATTCGATCTTTAGCGTTTAGAGTCAAAATTGGTATTGTCATCTGCAAGTTTATCCTACATGGATAATTCGAAGCTAGACGAAAGAGTGGGATTGAGGCTTTAAACTGAGGATATAGGCTCTAACATCAATTTCCAACTGCTTAACAATAATACGGTCCTGCATGCAGAGATATGGGCGATAACGGAATGTATAAGGCGTTATGCTGTTAATGCGAGGACGTGGAGTATCGCATGAACATCTTTACAGACATTAAATTGATCATCAGGTTTATAAAAGGACGGTTAAGTAAGACGCCGCATGACCAAAGAAAAAGCTCCATTAGCCTCACAGCATTGATCGCAATGGCCAGAGGTATTAGGTGTAGCATCGAATTTTGTGCATCACAGACATCCTCAGTAAGGGCTGTGATGCGCAACAAACCATCCTTTGGATCCACGAGTGCTTTGAACAATAGGTGAACTTTTGAAGCGCCGTCCACCAGAATACAACACCATTTAGCATTGTACGTCTCACAACTGCGGTATATATCAATTGCATGACATTTAGTCATTTCTGACATAGTATATATATTTAGGATCGTCGGAAAATTCTTGAGTGGGTCAAATCGGACCATATTTGGATATAGCTGTATATATAGATCGATCTTCCGATAGAGGGTCTAATGCCCATGAATGCTTTATTTTTTAACCGATTTCGCTGAAATTTTAAACAGTAAGTAGTTATAGGTCTCCCGACATCTAGCCCAAATACGGTTCCCATCGGACTATATTTAGATATAGCTGCCATATAGACCGACCTGCCGGTTAAGGCTCATAAAAGCTGCATCTATTACTCGATTTCGCTGAAATATGAAATAGTGAGTTATTTTAAGCCTACCGACACCCGGCCTAAATATGGTTAAGATTGCACTATAGGTAGATAAAGCTGTCATATGGATCGATATGCCGACAAAGGGTCTGAACCCCATAAAAGCTTTATTATACCCTCCAGCATAGGATGGGGGGTATACTCATTTCGTCATTCTGTTTGTAACAACTCAAAATATTAGTCTGAGACGATCTAGCCATGTCAGTTCGTCCGTCCGTTCGTCCACGCTAACTTCCGAAGAAGTAAAGCTAGCCGCTTGAAATTTTGCACAAATACTTCTTATTAGTGTAGGTCGGTTGGTATTGTAAATGGGCCATAGCGGTTCATGTTTCGATATAGCTGCCATATAAACCGATCTTGGGTCTTGACTTCTTGAGCCTCTAGAGTGCGCAATTCCTGTCCGATTTAAATGAATTTTTGCACGACGTGTTTTGTTATGACATCCAACAACTGTGCCATGTATGGTTAAAATCGGTTCATAACCTGATATAGCTGCCATATAAACCGATCTTGGGTCTTGATTTCTTGAGCCTCTAGAGTGCGCAATTCTTATCCGATTTGAATGAATTTTTGCACGATATAGCTGTCATAAAACAGATCTGGGGATTTGACTTCTTGAGCTTCTAGAGGGCGCAATTCCTATCCGATTTGGCTAAAATTTTGCATGACGTATTTAATTCTTATTCTCTACAAATGTGTCAAATACGGTTCAAATCGGTTAATAACCTGATATAGCTGCCATATAAACCGATCTGGGATCTTGGGTTCTTGAGCCTCTAGAGGTCGCAATTATTATCCGATTTGCCTGAAATTTTGTACGACGGACCCTCTCATTACCATCAACATACGTGTTTATTATGGTTAGAATCTGTCTATAGCCCGATACAGCTCCCATATAAATCGATTTCTCTATTTTATTTCTTGAGCCCCCAAAGGACGCAATTCTTATTCGAATTGGCTGACATTTTCACAGGTCTCCAACATATACAATAATATAATTGTGGTCTTGATATCGCTCTAATAGAGGAGCAAATCTTTTCTTATATCCTTTTTTGCCAAAGAAGAGATGCCGGGAAAAGAACTCGACAAATGCGATCCATGGTAGAGTGTATAAAAGATTCGGCCCGGCCGAATTTAGTTTTGTTTAGAAAAAATTTCATTTAATTGTTTCTTTAGACAAAATCTTTTTTTTTTGGCGTGGGGGATACTGCCCCCTTCCCTCCTGGCGACTTCCCTGGTTTCCAGTATATATATGACTAGTTCTAAATCTTAAGAGTACACCCTAAAGCTCACCTGTTCATTTAGTTTGGAACCATCCGTATAGAAATCTATGTAACGACCGTTACCAGGGATATCGTAGTTCTATCAGGAATAATGCTACAGTACTTTTAGGATGTAATCCACACTGCCTGGTTCTATCAGGAATAGTGCTACAGAACTTTTTAATCAAAAAGCGGCTCAGGTAGGATGTAATCCACACTTCCTGGAACATCGAATATTGTATCAAGGAAAACACAGTGTTTGTAGCAGACACATTAGCAAAGAGAAAGCTCCCTTAACCTCACGGCAGTGGTCGCTGCAATTTGTCTAGCCAACATTTCCAGAGGCATTAGATGTAGCATTAAATTCAGTGCAATAGATTGTGTCGTACTCAGTGCGAATGTGATGCAAAACATGCCATCCTTTTGATCCGGTTAAGTATTGAGCAGTAGGTGGACTTTTGAAGCGCTGTATATGCCTTATGCATGACATGCGGTCTAAACCCCAACTTTTGCAAGAGTTGCCTTTCTTGCGCTTTCCAAAATGTTGGACTTAAAGTAAAATTTCCTGTCCAGCAAATAACCAAGGTATTTTGTTCTTTCTGTAAATGGTACATTCTTTCCTTCCAAAGTGACAGGTTCCACTGTAGGCAACCTGTATCTCCTGCTGAAAAGAACTACTTCTTTCTTGCACGTGTAAACAAATAATTTAAGAATAACTGTCCTACAGATACGTCTTTTTGATGCACGCTGGTTAAGTTCTTGAATGGGATAAATCGGACCATATTTGGATATAGCTGCTATGTAGACCGATGTGCCGATAAAGGGTCTGAAGCCCATATATGCTTAATTTTTTCACCCGATCTCGCTGAAATTTGAAACAGTGAGTAGTTATAGGCCTCCCGACATCTAGCACAAATATGGTTTAGATTGGACTATATGTAGATACTAGCTGACCCGGGCCCGCTCCGCTGCGACTTCTTTTACTTTATATGGGACAAAAGTTTCCTTGGAAAATTTATTTCCACTAACAGTTTAACAATATAAGTGCCTTTATCTGAATCCCATATGATCTTTATTGGTCTGCGAATTTAAGTTTGGATGTAAGGTGTACTCCATTCTTAAAATACTTCATTTCAGCCCGATATTCTCATTATGTCTGATTTAGTGGTGTTTTCGGGGGAGAGGTGGTTCCCCCAGATACTTGGCCCTGAAAAAGTATCAGCATCGTGCTCTTCTCTTGAATACCATTTATTTCAACCCCATATTGGCATTGGCTTAAGAGGAGTTTACAGTATGAGGCGTCCCTCACATTTAGTTATCAGATTCGTATTCTGCATTCAAATACCTTTGATTTAAGCCCCATATTCCCATGGTCAGTAAATAAGTCCTGTTTAGGGGGTGTTTTGGGAAAGGGGTGGACCCCCGGAAACGTGGTCCCACATTTGGATATCAGATTCGTATTCTACTCACAAATACCTTTCATTTGAGTCCCATAATACCATGGTCGATATATATGTCCGATTTAGGGATGTTTTGGGGGTTGGAGTGGTCCCCCTAGCACTTGGTCCGACAATTGAATATCAGATACGTTTTCTTGTCCTAAATACCTTTCTTTTGAGTCTCATATTGTCGTGATTGGTCTAAATATATGTTTGGTAGGTTTTAGGCTGGGGCAGCCCCCCTAGGTACCCCATCCGAAATTTGGATGCCAAATTTTTATTTTTAGGGAACTATATGTGAGCAAACAAAATTTCGCTTAAATCGCACCACCCATCTCCGAGATCTGGCGTTTATGAAAATTAGAGTAAGGAGGAGGGTCCGCCCCTCCTTCAGATTTCAAAAAATTTAGTACCCTATTTTCACCACGGGGTCATTATACACCGTCTGTTTCTGAGTCTATAAGGAACACACAAACATACAAACAAACACAAATTGATTTTTATACCCTCCACCATAAGATGGGGGGTATACTAATTTCGTCATTCTGTTTGTAACTACTCGAAATATTCGTCTGAGACCCCATAAAGTATATATATTCTTGATCGTCGTGACATTTTATGTCGATCTAGCCATGTCCGTCCGTCTGTCCGTCCGTCCGTCTGTCTGTCGAAAGCACGCTAACTTCCGAAGGGGTAAAGCTAGCCGCTTGAAATTTTGCACAAATACTTCTTATTAGTGTAGGTCGGTTGGTATTGTAAATGGGACATATCGGTCCATGTTTTGATATAGCTGCCATATAAACCGATCTTTGCATGACGTGTTTTGCTATGATATCCAACAACTGTGCCAAGTATGGTTCAAATCGGTCCTTAACCTGATATAGCTGCCATATAAACCGATCTTGGGTCTTGATTTCTTGTGCCTCTAGAGTGCGCAATTCTTATCCGATTTGAATGAAATTTTGCACAACGTGTTTCGTTATTATATCCAACAACAGTGCCAAGTATGGTTCAAATCGGTCCATAACCTGATAGAGCTACCATATAAACCGATCTTGGGTCTTGACTTCTTGACCCTCTAGAGGGCGCAATTCTTATCCGATTGGAATGGAATTTCGCACGACGTGTTTTGTTATGATACCCAACAACTGTGCCGAGTATGGTTCAAATCGGTCCATAACCTGATATAGCTACCATATAAACCGATCTTGGGTCTTGACTTCTTGACGCTCTAGAGGGCACAATTCTTATCCGATTTGAATGAAATTTTGCACGAAGTATTTCGATTTGATATCCAACAACTGTTCCAAGTATGGTTCAAATCGGCACATAACCTGATATAGCTGTCATATAAACAGATCTGGGGATTTGATTTCTTGAGCTTCTAGAGGGCGCAATTCCTATCCGATTTGGCTGAAATTTTGCATGACGTATTTTATTTTTACTTTCAACAACTGTGTCAAATAAGGTTCAAATCGGTTCATAACCTGATATAGCTGCCATATAATCCGATCTGGGATCTTGACTTCTTGACCCCTAGAGGTCGCAATTATTATCCGATATGCCTGAAATTTTGTACGATGGATCCTCTCATGACCATCAACAAACGTTGTTTATTATGTTCTGAATCGGTCTATAGCCCGATGCAGATCCCATATAAATCGTTCTCTCTATTTTACTTCATGAGCCCCAATGGGCGCAATTCTTATACGAATTGGCTGAAATTTTACACAGGTCTCCAACATATAATTTAATAGTGGTGCGAACCGGACCATATCTTGATATCGTTTTAATAGCAGAGCAACTCTTTTCTTATATCCTTTTTTGCCTAAGAAGGGATGCCGGGAAAAGAACTCGACAAATGCGATCCATGGTGGAGGGTATATAAGATTCGGCCCGGCCGAACTTAGCACGCTTTTACTTGTTATATATACAATAAGAAGGTAGCTGCCATATTGACCGATCTGCCAATAAAGGGTCTGAAGCCTCTAAAAGCCTTATTTATTACCCGATTCCATTTAAATTTCAAATAGTTAGTTGTTTTAAGCCTCCCGACATCCGAGCCAAATATCAGTCATATCAGACTATAAAGATATAGCTGTCATATAGAGCGATCTTCCAATTTGCATATATACCCGAGGTGGTGGTTATCCAAAGTAAGGTCCGGCCGTAATTAATGCCTTTTTCCTTGTTTTAATATTTGGGCAAACTTTTTTTTCGTTTGGAAAAGGAAAGCCAAAGATAGCAACACACACCAACCATGATGGGACGCGTTTCGTCTTTGGTTAGAAAATTTTTCAACCATATTAGGTGTGATGGCTTCAAGGGCCGTGCGTTGGTATGTTGTATTTGAATCGTATTAATAGCGAAAACGCATCTATGATACAATTACCACATTAACCAAGCTTGACAACCCTGCTTATTAGCTGTACTTTTCCCAATGCATGTATTTTTGTGTAATGGCAGACATTCTTTCTATGACAAATTACACTTCTTCCGTACTACACATGATTTTGTGAATCTGTTGGAAGTTGTATTGATGGCTTCGAACGCTAAGACAACGGCAATGGCTCTCGCTGTTGCTTTGTGTGCCCAGGTTCGAATCCTGGCCGGGCTTTGCCGAATATTTCATTTTTCAAGTTTTTTGCCTGTTTGGGCGAGATCATCAAACTTTGCGTCACAAATTCTTGCATGAATTTAAGAAGAACGACGCAAATTTATTGTAAACAAAATGTAAATGTTTTTTACTCAAGATAGTTATTTGTCAAATATTTCCTTTCTGTCTAATGAATTATTTTTAATGCGTGTTAATCGCTTAAGATTTTAACGAAGACCAAATATAGATGTCCCTAATAGGTTCGGAATTGATATTGCTAACAAAAATATAAAAATTTCTCTATGTGCTAACCTTTTCAAATCACTTTCAAAATGTTAGCACATATTCATGATTTGGCAATTAAAAAATTTGTCAGTCCTACTGCAAATTTATTACTCTGTGCCCCAGTTTCTTTTGTTTTTAATTTTTCTTTTCACCTCTTTTTTTCATTTTCAGTTTTGGACCTCAGACAAAGAGCACACCTCCACAATTTTTGAGGATTTAGATCGTTACTGCTGGCAGCAACAATCCAATTCATCTACAACAGCAACATCTGTTACGGTGCCAAGCAATGGCGCGCCCAACAATTCAAATAACAATACCAACAATTCCTCCAACCAAATGCATCATGTACCCTCACCTGCCAACTCACTGAATCCCCTGCACTCATCACTTGTCAATCCCACATCGCCACATAATCATCACTCACCTGTTACACCAGTGAGCACGACGACATCGTCGTCCTTGCCAACAACGCCGGTGTCACAGACCCAGCTGAACAGTGATGGTACCATCTCGAACATAATCAGTACGGATGGTCAAATCTATACGTTAACAGTATTAAATGGCAATGAGCCATGGTTGAAACGTGAAACGGATACGCAACTGCAGAGTACCTTGGACTTGGACAGCCTGTTGGGTACATTTCCTGGTTATATAAAATCGGAATATCCCTATGATGACAGTGGATTCAGTACCGATGGCTGTAAAGATCTCAACGGAGATTCTGCAAATCTAATGGGTTCGAGTAGCCAGCGTTTGCCATCATTAATAAATACCATCTCGTCGGTGACGAGTAGTGGAGGCATGGGGGGAGTGGGTGGTCTGGGCGGTGATGGTGCAGTGACAGCGCTTAGTATAGGTCAACAGTTGGATCAGTTTCACAATAACAACAATGATTGGCATATGACAGATCACAATAATGAACAGGTGAGCAAATACAGCTAATAGTTGATCAATAAGAAGATTTTATCTCTCCTCTTTAATAAGAATATTAATGAGATTAAAATCAAACTACAATGGTTCGAAATTATTGTACATCATCAGTTTTCTTGAGAAAAGGAGAAATTTTCATTGACTAGGATAGTTGGAAGGACATTGGATTTAAAGCACAATACTTTGTGCACTTCTTGCTATATATAGACTTGTATCAAGACCAAGGGAAGCTAGGACCACTAATATTAATTTAAACAAGTAAAAAGGCGGTACGTTCGGCCAGGCCGAACTATGGATACCCACCACCTCGGGTATATATATAAACCACCTTTCGTCAAAATCCTGTGAAAAATGCATACCTTGTGCCCCATAGCAGCTATATCACAATTTGTTCCGATTTGAACCAAATACTAATCAGTACAAGTCATTGTTCAATTGTGTAAAACAAAATATTGGTCTTTTTAGTAATTATATCTAAAAATAAACCCATCTGAACCATATACGATACGCATATCGAAAAGCTTAACATAAGCCACTGTCCCAAATTTCATTGAAATCGGATTATAAATGCGTCTTTTATAGGGCCAAGACATTAAATCGAGATATCGGTCCACATGGCAGCTCAATCCAAATCTGGACCGATTTGGGCCATGTTGCAGAAAAATGTCGAAGAGCCTAGCACAACTCATTGTCTCAAATTTCGGCGAATCGGACAATAAATGCGCCTTTTATGGCCCAAAAACCTTAAATCGAGATATCGATTTGGGCCGATCTAAGCCAAATTGAAAAATAATGTCGACGAGCCTTACAGAACTCACTGTACCAAATTTCACCAAAATCTGATAATAAATGTGGCTTTTATGGGTCTTAGACCCTAAATCGGCGGATAGGTCTACATGACAGCTATATCCAAATCTGGACCGATCTGAGCCAAACTGAAGAGGAAAGTTGAAGAACCTAACACAAGTCACTGCTCAAAATTTCAGCAAAATCGGATAACAAATTTGGTATTTATGGCCCTAAGACCCAAAATCGGCGGATCGGTCTATATGGGGGCTATAGTCCGATATAATCGGGAGATCGGCCAATATGGGAGGCTTGGCGGATTATGGACCGATTCATATTTGGCACGTATATTGAAAGTCATTGGAGAAGTCTTTATACAAAATTTTAGCTAGATAGGAGAAAAATTACGACCTCTAGAAGCTCAAGAATTATAAACGAGAGATCGGATAATTTGGAATATATCAGGTTATGAACCGATTGAGACTATACTTCACATAAACAACAAAACTCTTACAACATTTCAGCCAGATTGGGTAAGATCTGCGCCCTCTAGAGTCTCAAGAAGTCAAAATCCGAGATCGGTTAATGTGGCAGCTCCGTCAAAACGTAGGCCGATTTGACCCATTTACAATCCCAACAAATCTTTACTGGAAAGAAGTATTTTTGTAAAATTTCAAAGTTCTTAGCTTTCTTGCCTCGAAAGTTAGTGCACGTTCCACAGACGGGCGGAGAGATGGACTGAGATGGCTAAACCGCCTTAGAGCGCCAAGACGATCTATATATACTTTGTTTGGTCTCAGATGAATATTTCAATGTGTCACAATCGGAATGACGAAATAAGTATACCTCCATCCTATGGTGGAAAGTATAAAAACAAAATGTTGAACTAAAACTTTACACAGATTCTTTTCTGGTTCATAGGTTAAGTTGGAAGATGAGCTGCATCTGATTACATCTTCAGATAGCCCCCATATGGAACCATCTGCCGATTAAAAGTCTTAAGTCCATCAAAGCCGCATTTCACTGAAATTTGACACAGTCAGCTTTGTTAGGTCCTTCGATATCTAAGCAGAATGGAGGCCACTGTAGCGCAGAGGTTATCATGTCCGCCTATGACGCTGAACACCTGGGTTCGAATCTAGGCGAGACCATCAGAAACAAGCGTTAAGTTTGGCAGGGCCGAACTTTGGATACCCACCTCGGATATATATGTGAACCACCTTTCCTCAAAAGTGCAAAATTCATACCTTATGCCCCATAGCAGCTATGTTCCGATTTGGACCAGATACTAATAAGTAAAAGTTATTGTTCAATTGTATATAACAAAATATTGGTCTTTTTAGTAGTTATATCTAACAAGTAAAAAGGCGTTAAGTTCGGCCGGGCCGAACTTTGGATACCCACCACCTCGGGTATATATGTAAACCACCTTCATTAAAATTCGGTGAAAATTTCATACCTTATACTCATATACCTCATACCGATCATCATGAACTATATACGACACGTATGTCGAAAAGCCGAACATAAGTCACGGTGTCAAATTGCAGTGAAATCGGATTATAAATGCGCCTTTTATGGGGCCAAGACTTTAAATCGAGATATCGGTCTATATGGCAGCTATATCCAAATCTGGACCGATTTAGGCAAAGTTGCATAAACATGTCGAAGAGCCTAATACTAAGCACTGTCCCAAATTTCGGCGAAATCGGACAATAAATGCCTCTTTTATGTGCCCTAAACTTTTAATCCAGAGATCGGTCTAAATGGCAGCTATATTCAAATCTGGACCGATCTGGGCAAAATTGAAGAAGGACGTCGAAGAGTCTAACCAAACTCACTGTCTCAAATTTCAGCGACATCGGACAATAAATGCGTATTTTATGGCCCCAAAACCTTAAACCTAGATATCGGTCTATATGGCACCTATATCCAAATCTGGACCGATCTGTGCGATATTGCAGAAGTATGTCAAGGGGCTTAACTTAACTCACTGTTCCAAATTTCGGGGACATCGGGCAATAAATGAGCATTTTATGGGCCCAAAACCATAAATCAAGAAATCGGTCTATATGGCAGCTATATCCAAATTTGAACCGATCTAGACCAAATTGAAGAAATATGTCAAAGGGCCTAACACGTCTCACTGTCCCAAATTTCAGCAAAATCGGATAATGAATGTGGCTATTATGGGCCTTACACCATAAATCGGAGGATCGATCTATATGGCAGCTATATCCAAATCTGAACCGATCTGGACCAAATTAAAGAAACATGTCAAAGGGCCTAATACAACTCACTGTCCCAAATTTCAGCGAAATCGGACCATAAATGTGGCTTTTATGGGCCTTAGACCCTAAATTGGAGGATCGGTCTATATGGCAGCTATATCCAAATCTGGACCGATCTGAACCAAATTGACAAAGGATGTCGAAGGGCCTAACACAACTCACTGTCCCAAATTTCAACAAAATCGGATAATAAATGTGGCTTTTATGGCCTTAAGACCCTAAATCGGTGGATCGGTCTATATGGGGGCTATATCAAGATATAGTCCGATATAGCCCATCTTCGAACTTAACCTGCTTATGGACAAAAAAAGAATCTGTGCAAAATTTCAGCTCAATATCTCTATTTTTAAAGACTGTAGCGTGATTTCAACAGACAGACGGACAGACGGACGGACATGGCTAGATCGTCTTAGATTTTTATGCTCATCAAGAATATATATACTTTATAGGGTCGGAAATGGATATTTCGATGTGTTGCAAACGGAATGACAAAATGAATATACCCCCATCCTTCGGTGGTGGGTATAAAAATAACCCGATCTGAACGGATGTTCAAAAGCATAACATAAGTCAGTGTGTCAAATTTCAGTGCAATCGGATTAAAAAAGCGCCTTTTATGGGGCCAAGATTTAAAATCGAGAGATCGGTTTATATGGCAGCTACATGCAAATCTTGATCGATCTAGACCAAATTGTAGAAATATGTGGAGGGGCTTAACTTAACTCTTTGTCCCAAATTTCGGCAACATCGGACAACAAGTAAAAGCGTGCTAAGTTCGGCCGGGCCGAATCTTATATACCCTCCACCATGGATCGCATTTGTCGAGTTCTTTTCCCGGCATCTCTTCTTAAGCAAAAAAGGATATAAGCAAAGAGTTGCTCTGCTATTAAAACGATATCTAGATATGGTCCGGTTCGGACCACAATTAAATTATATGTTGGAGACCTGTGTAAAATTTCAGCCAATTCGTTTAAGAATTGCGGCCATTGGGGCTCACGAAGTAAAATAGAGAGAACGAGTTCTATGGGATCTGTATCGGGCTATAGACCGATTCAGACCATAATAAACACGTTTGTTGATGGTCATGAGAGGATCCATCGTACAAAATTTCAGGCATATCGGATAATAATTGCGACCTCTAGGGGTGAAGAAGTCAATATCCCAGATCGGTTTATATGGCAGCTATATCAGGTTATGAACCGATTTGAACCTTATTTGACACAGTTGTTGAAAGTAAAAATAAAATACGTCATGCAAAATTTCAGCCAAATCGGATAGGAATTGCGCCCTCTAGAAGCTCAAGAAGTCAAATCCCCAGATCTGTTTATATGACAGCTATATCAGGTTATGGACCGATTTCAACCATACTCGGCACAGTTGTTGGATATCATAACGAAATACTTCGTGCGAAATTCCATTCTAATCGGACAAGAATTGCGCCCTCTAGAGGCTCAAGAAGTCAAGACCCAAGATCGGTTTATATGGCAGCTACATCAGGTTATGGACCGATTTCAACCAAACTTGGCACAGTTGTTGGATATAATAACAAAATACGTCGTGCAATATTTCATATCAATCGGATAAGAATTGCGCACTTTAGAGGCTCAAGAAGTCAAGACCCCAGATCGGTTTATATGGCAGCTATATCAGGTTATGGTCCGATTTGAACCATACTTGGCACAGTTGTTGGATATCATAACGAAACACGTCGTGCAAAATTTCATTCTGGTCGGATAAGAATTGCGCACTCTAGAGGCTCAAGAAGTCAAGACCCAAGATCGGTTTATATGGCAGCTATATCAAAACATGGACCGATATAGCCCATTTACAATACCAACCGACCTACACTAATAAGAAGTATTTGTGCAAAATTTCAAGCGGCTAGCTTTACTCCTTCGGAAGTTAGCGTGCTTTCGACAGACAGACGGACGGACGGAAGGACGGACGGACGGACAGACGGACGGACATAGATAGATCGACATAAAATGTCACGACGATCGAGAATATATATACTTTATGGGGTCTCAGGCGAATATTTCGAGTAGTTACAAACAGAATGACGAAATTAGTATACCCCCCATCTTATGGTGGAGGGTATAATAAATGCGCTTTTTATGGCCCCAAAACCTAAAACCGAGAGATCGGTCTATATGGCAGCTATATCCAAATCTGGACCGATCTGAGCCAAATTGACGGAGGATGTTGAAGGGCCTAATACAACTCACTGTCCCGAATTTCAGCAAAATCGGATAATAAATGTGGCTTTTATGGGCCTAAGACCCTAAATTGGAGGATCGGTCTATATGGCAGCTATAACCAAATCTCGACCGATCTGGGCCATATTGACGGAGGATGTCGAAGGGCCTAACACAACTCACTGTCCCGAATTTCAGCAAAATCCTATAATAAATGTGGCTTTTATGGGCCTAAGACCCTAAATCGGAGGATCGGTCTATATGGCAGCTATATCCAAATCTAAACCAATCTGAGCCATATTGACGGAAGATGTCAAGGGGCCATAAGACAACTCACTGTCCCGAATTTCAGCAAAATCGGATAATAAATGTGGCTTTTATGGGCCTAAGACCCTAAATTTGAGGAACGGTCTATATGGCAGCTATATCCAAATCTCGACCGATCTGGGCCATATTGACGAATGATGTCGAAGGGCCTAACACAACTCACTGTCCCATATTTCAGCAAAATCGGATAATAAATTTGGCCTAAGACCCTAAATCGGCGGATCGGTCTATATGGGGGCTATATCAAGATATAGTCCGATATAGCCCATCTTCGAACTCAACCTGCTTATGGACAAAAAAAGAACCTGTGCAAAATTTCAGCTCAATATCTCTATTTTTGAAGCCTGTAGCGTGATTTCAACAGACAGACGGACAGACGGACGGACATGTCTAGATCGTCTTAGATTTTTACGCTGATCAAGAATATATATACTTTATAGGGTCGGATATGGATATTTAGATGTGTTGCAAACGGAATGACAAAATGAATATACCCCCATCCGTCGGTGGTGGGTATAAAAAATTTCTGCAGTGGCTTTCCCCTCCTAATGCTGGCAACATTTGTGAGGTACTATGCCATGTAAAACTTATTTCCAAAGAGGTGTCGCGCGGTACCCGGCACGCCATTCGGACTCTGCTATAAAAAGGAGGCCCCTTATCATTGAGCTTAAACTTGAATCGGACTGCAGCATCTCATAATCTTCCGCACATGCCCTACACATCACTTGTCGCTATTATTTTTCGCACCCATTTTGCACAAGTGAGCTCGTAGTCCTATGTGTCCTGTTATGGTACCGAAAGCTGTTTTAACTTTCTTTCAGCAATAGCCTAGTCTTCTCACTATCTGGATTTCCCCATAAGATTTTCGGCGCCCTTCCGAACGTTTCGCTGCTCAACACTGTTAAATGCACGTTCGTAGCCCACACCCTTAACATGAACAGCGTCGACCTGAAAGGCTTCGGTTTAACCAAGCTTTTCGCCTAGATTATAGCCAGAGAGTAGAAAACAGATCTCAGTCCTTGGGTTCTCAATGTAGACTCCCGGGCCAACTCCGTCCTCTAGCTTTGATCCATCTGTGTAGCATGATCTTCCAGATTTCAATACAAGAGTTCCTCCAATCAAAGACTGTGCCGCTGGCAGCAGTGCCTCGTACTCGACCACAAGTGTTGTCTCAGGTATACGATCGGAAACCTGTTCCATTTCGGCCAGATTTCCCATCGTTGTCTCGATTACACCGCGATGGTATGGCCTGCTTAATCCACTATCCCTTTTTCCATCGCTTTAAGTCTCATAGCCGCAGTGGCTGTCTCACACTTGATCTGCATGTCTATGGTGAACCACTTAGCAAATATTTTGACTTTACGCCATAAAGCAACAAAAGGTACCGTTATACAGAACATAAAACACATTTTTGTTACTGGTAGCAGTAAGTGGCATCCCATACACAAATTTTATAAAATAAAATTCGAGTAATATCTCTTTCTTTTGATACGATGCTTGCTTTATCCAATACTTCAGTGGTCCTATCCTGGTGAACCGCAGTGTGTGTAATCGTAACTAAAGACGATGGATATCCATTATTTTACGATATAAATGACATACCCCTAAACGGACATATAGAATGATTTTTACCATATCGGATCCTAATTTTTTATCTGACCCGAACAGAGGTTCCCTTTTTAAGCAGAGCATCTGAGTTTCAAATACCAATGAGAACACCAGAAAATGTTTTCAGTCGTGGTTATTCCCTCCTAGTTATGGTGGGTCTTGTGAGGTAATAACTTAAGGTAACCAGCCGTGTAAACTTATCTACAAAGTTCCTCTCTACAAAAAGTCGCAATACGGCAAGTCGTTCGGACTCGGCTGTAAAAAAGAGTGCCCTTATCATCAAGCTTGAACTTGTATCGCACAGCACCCATTGAAAGGAGGGAAGTATACCCACTAATCATGGGAAAATTTCCATTTAGTCTATTTCCACATACTACTCATATAAGTCCCATGCCCGTTTGGTGGGTAGGGGTTTCGGTTATGGGTAGGGGTATATATTACAAACAAAAATTCCCTTACATTTGTCCATCCATCTTTCATATATCTCGGATATATCGCAAAACATGCGGTTCGTCTTGCTTTAAGGCAATAATTGGTACAAAAAGTTTTGTCGTGAGAACCCCAAACCCTTTTGGGGTTTTGCTCTACTGACCTTATGCCATCCCCACAATGTAGAATTCCCCACCACTCAGATTGGAGCTGTACTGTTAAATTTCAATTGTTGTATTTCCTTCGTATTTAAAATAGAATGGTTTCACTCAAATTCAGAACCATCATCTGATAAATTTTTTCCGCAATTTTTCTATTTCGCCCTACAGAACTCTGCAGAATCCCTGCTGCGCAGTGCTCTGCAAGGTAAAGGTTACACCAAAGGACTCCACATGCACAATGGCATAACTTTAATGCCAACATCGCCATCAGTAAAAGATGATGATATGCGAAGGATATTGTTTCCAGTTGATGCGGTAAGTCCTAGACCTATCAATTTTCACATGTACTAACATGATTGTTTAGGCGCCCTGGTAGTAGGGCTGGCAAACTATCAATAATCGCAATATTCGATATTTTCCATATATATTTAATAATAATTATCGATAATAGCGATTGTCTATTGTTTATTTCCCATCAGCTTTATTTCAAACGAAAATAAGACTTGAAAATCAGGAGATCGATTTATATAGAAGCAATATCTATGCACAGACCGAATAAAATCAAATTTATCAAAGTCAATTGGAAGTCAGGGGCTAAAAAATGTTAGCCCAATTGGATAAAAATTGCGCCCTCTATAGGTGCAATGTATCTTATAGAATACATTCAGAGTCGGATTGACTATTTTTGTTCTATTTTACAAAACAACTGGACTTTGCCGATATTATCTATAGGAAAAATATCAATCGGTATTCAGACAAACAATTAAATATCGATTTTGCCATAGATATTTTGCCAGCTGTAATGTGCACCAACTCGAAGGCACAGACATTGGAGGGCCTTATACAACACAATATAGCTATGCCAAATTAGCGAACATCGGCTGGTAAATGCTACTTTTATGGGTCCAAGGGCTTAAATCGGGAGATAATTACTTATGGCACCAATATCAAAATATCTTCCGATCTTGACTTTACTCGGTACGGATATCGAGAGGCCTTACTCAACTGGCTGTTTAAAAATTCAGCGAATATCGATCATGACCATACTTCGCACAGGAATCCAGAGACGTAACATAGCTTAGTGTGCTAAACTTGAGAGAAATCGGGAAATAAAAGCTCCTTTTATCGGTCCATGAGCTTAAATTAAGAAATGGGTTTATATGGTAGCTGTATCGAAATAGAGTCCGATCTTGACTATACTCAATATGGATTTTGAGGGTTCTTATACAATTCGCTGTGCTAAATTTCACTAAAATCAGATATTAAATGCAGTTTTATAACCCCAATACTTTAAATCGGGAGATCAGTATATGTGGCAGCCAGAGAAGTAGCCTGGATTTTATTTTGGGGGATGTCTCATATTAGAACTCCAAGTGCCCATGAACATTAAATTAAGGAAAAGGGGCAAACTTCTCACATATCAGTGAGTGCAGTCCGTTTCAAGTTTTAAGTTCAATGATAAAGGGGCTCCCTTATTATAGCCGAGTGCGAACTACGTATCGAAATGCGACACCTCTTTGGGGAGAAGTTTTTGCATGGCAAAGTACCTTACAAATGTCTCCAGCACTAGGAGGGGATAACCAGCGCTGAAAAAAAATTTTTGATGTTCGCGTCATAGGTGCACGTGCTAACCTCTGCGCTAAGGTGGCTTCCATATTACAATTAATACTAATTCTACGATCGAACAAATAAAGTTATTACGTAGAAATTGGTAATAAATGGGGGGTGGCTATATAAATATCTATCCCACCTTCAAACTTAACCAGTTTTTGAAAAAAAAGAATCTGTGCAAAGTTTCAGCTCATTATCTTAATTTTTAAAGACTGTCGAGTGATTTCAACAGACAAACGGAGAGAATGATGAACGGACGAATGGACCTAGATCGTCTCAGATTTTTGCGACCACCAAGAGGTTAATATGCTCGTGTATAATATGCTCGCAGTCGTCCTACATGACAGTTTGGTGTTGTTTATATTAGGAGGAAAGGGTCGATTCACCCGACGATAAGACCCAAAAGACCATTTGTTTGAGTTCCTTATTTTCGCGATCTGCATGTCCTGCTGAACAGTAGGGTGTGACTTAAATACTTGGATCTTTATATAAACATTTGATTCGAACTCTACTGTCATAGAACTTTCTTTTAATTCCGATATTATCCCGATCGAATTACACGTCCTTTTGAAGGGTAATTAGTGGGCGGGCCCTCGAATTTAGTGAAATACCATGCAAACTTGACTAACAGTTTAACAATATAAGTGTCTTTATCTGAATCCCACATGATCTTTATTGGTCTACGAATTTAGGTTTGGATGTAAGGTGTATTCCATTCTTAAAACACTTCATTTCAGCCCGATATTCTCATGATGTCTGATTTAGTGGAGTTTTCGGGGTAGGTACTTGGCCTTGAAAAAATATCATCATCGTGCTCTTCTCTCAAATACCATTTATTTAAACCCCATATTGCTATTGGCTTAAGAGGAGTTTACAGGATGAGGCGTCCCCCAAACACATGGCCTCAAAATAGGTTTTCATTCGTTTTCTAATCTCAAATACCTTTCATTTGAGCCACATATTGGCATGGTCGAAACATTTTTTCCCTTTGGGGGTGTTTTGGGAAAGGGGTGATGCCCTAAATACATGGTCCTACATTTGGATATCAAATTCGTATTCTACTCCCAAATACCTTTATTTGAGCCCTATATTGCGATGGTCAGTAAATAATTGCTGTTTGTGGGGTATCTTGGGAAACGGGTAGACCCCCAGAAAATTGGTCCCGAAAATGGGTATCAATTCTTGCTCTACCCCCCAATTCCTTTCATTTAAACTCCACATTGACATGGTCGGTAAATATGCCCGATTAAGGGGTGTTTTGGGGGTTGGGGGGTCCCCTAAACATTAAGCCTGGAAAATATATTAGCAACGTGCTCTATTCTCATATATCTATTTATCATTTATTTGAACCCCATATTGCCATTGCCCTCAAAACTGGATACCAAATACGTTTTCTAATCTCATTGAAACTCCTTATTGCAAATATCAGCAAATATGTCCGGTTTGGGGTATTGGCCTTAAAAACTTTGAATATTTAGTTCCCCTCTCTTTAAGACCGAAATTGTCTTTGTAAGCAAATACGTCCTATTTGGGGGTTGTTATGGCGGTGGGACGTCCGCTAGACAGTTGGCCCCTAATATTGATATCAGATACGTGTTCTACTCCCACATACCTTTAATTTGAGCCCCATATTTTGGGGTGTTTTGGTGGTGTTTTGGGGTATGGGCGGCCTCTCAGTGAGTTGGCCTCGAAAATATTTATCGGATTCGTGTTCCACTTTAAAAACGTCCTTTCATTTTAGCCCCATATTCCTATGGTCGTAAATTTGTCCCCTTGCGAGATGTTTTTGGGGAGAGGCTATCAGAGGATATCAGATACGTATTCTACATTCAAATACCTTTTATGTAAGCCAAATATTCCCGTGGTCAGTAAATAAGTCCTGCTTGGGGGATGTTTTGTGAAAGGGGTGGACCCCCAGAAACGTGGTCCCATATTTGGATTTCAGATTCGTATTCTACTCGCAAATACCTTTCATTTGAGTCCCATATTGCCATGGTCGGTAAATATGTCCGATTTAGGGGTGTCTTGGGGTTTGGGGTGGTCCCAATAGCACTTGGTCCGACAATTGGATATCAGATACGTTTTCTTATCCTAAATACCTTTCATTTGAGTCCCATATTGTCGTGATTGGTCTAAATATATGTTTGGTAGGTTTTAGGGTGGGGCAGCCCCCCCTAGGTACCCCATCCGAAATTTGGATACCAAATTCTTATTTTTAGGGAGCTATATGAGAGGACACAATATTTCGCTCAAAAATCTCACTACCCATCTCCGAGATCTGGCGTTTCTGAAAATTAGGGTAAGGGGGAGGGTCCGCCCCACCTTCAGATATCTAAAAATGTAGTATCCTATTTTCACCACGGGGTCATTATGCACCACCTGTGAAAATTTCAATAAAATTGGTTCTGCCGTTTCTGAGTCGATAAGGAACACACAAACATACAAACAAATAAACACAAATTGATTTTTATACCCTCCACCATAAGATGGGGGGTATACTAATTTCGTCATTCTGTTTGTAACTACCCGAAATATTCGTCTGAGACCCCATAAAGTATATATATTCTTGATCGTCGTGACATTTTATGTCGATCTAGCCATGTCCGTCCGTCTGTCCGTCCGTCCGTCCGTCCGTCCGTCTGTCTGTCGAAAGCACGCTAACTTCCGAATGAGTAAAGCTAGCCGCTTGAAATTTTGCACAAATACTTCTTATTAGTATAGGTCGGTTGGTATTGTAAATGGGCCATATCGGTCCATGTTTTGATATAGCTGCCATATAAACCGATCTTGGGTCTTGATTTCTCGAGCCTCTAGAGTGCGCAATTCTTATCCGATTGGAATGAAATTTTGCTCGACGTGTTTTGTTATGATATCCAACAACTGTGCCAAGTATGGTTCAAATCGGTTCATAACCTGATATAGCTGCCATATAAACCGATCTTGGGTCTTGACTTCTTGAGCCTCTAAAGTGCGCAATTCTTATCCGATCAGAATGAAATTTTGCACGACGTGTTTTGTTATGATATCCAACAACTGTGCCAAGTATGGTGCAAATCGGTCAATAACCTGATATAGCTGCCATATAAACCGATCTTGGGTCTTGACTTCTTGAGCCTCTAGAGGGCGCAATTCTTATCCGATCAGAATGGAATTTCGCACGACGTGTTTTGTTATGATACCCAACAACTGTGCCAAGTATGGTTTAAATCGGTCCATAACCTGATATATCTGCCATATAAACCGATCTTGGGTCTTGACTTCTTGAGCCTCTAGAGGGCACAATTCTTATCCGATTTGAATGAATTTTTGCACGAAGTATTTCGTTATGATATCCAACAACTGTGTCAAATATGGTTGAAATCGGTCCATAACCTGATATAGCTGTCATATAAACAGATCTGGGGATTTGACTTCTTGAGCTTCTAGAGGGCGCAATTCCTATCCGATTTGGCTGAAATTTTGCATGACGTATTTTATTTTTACTTTCAACAACTGTGTCAAATAAGGTTCAAATCGGTTCATAACCTGGTATAGCTGCCATATAAACCGATCTGGGATCTTGACTTCTTGACCCCTAGAGGTCGCAATTATTATCCTATATGCCTGAAATTTTGTACGATGAATCCTCTCATGATCATCAACAAGCGTGTTTATTATGGTCTGAATCGGTCTATAGCCCGATACAGATCCCATATAAATCGTTCTCTCTATTTTACTTCGTGAGCCCCAATGGGCGCAATTCTTATACGAATTGGCTGAAATTTTACACAGGTCTCCAACATATAATTTAATTGTGGTCCGAACCGGACCATATCTTGATATCGTTTTAATAGCAGAGCAACTCTTTTCTTATATCCTTTTTTGCCTAAGAAGAGATGCCGGGAAAAGAACTCGACAAATGCGATCCATGGTGGAGGGTATATAAGATTCGGCCCGGCCGAACTTAGCACGCTTTTACTTGTTATATATAAGAAGATATAATTTTTCGATATCGTAAGGGGGACGAACCCTTCCCCTTATGCAAAAATACAACCCACAATCAAAAAATGACAGATCGGGACAATATAGGTATCAAATGAAAGGCATTGGAAAGTAAAATACGAATACGGTATGAAAATTTTAGTCTAAGTACCCGTCGGGCCACCCCAACCCCAAAACTCCCCCAAACAGACATATTGGATTTTCATTTCAATATGAGGCTCAAATGAAAGGTATTCGGGAGTAGATTTCGAATTTGGCATACAAAATCAGGTCGAAGTATAGGGGGTTACGCCCCCTCAAAAACTCCATTAGACCCATTATGACTATATGATACTTGGCTGAACCGATTTTCTTAAAATGTTCATAGATTTTGTACGTTTGTCTGTAAGGAAACATTGGCAATACATTTTTAGATATCGGGTAGGCGGATCCCCAAAACACCCTCCAAACGGTTCATATATACCGGTCAATATGGGGCTCAAATTAATAGGATTTTGGAAGTGCAGCACGAATTTGATATCCATATTTCAGTCGAAATGTCTGAGGTGCCATCGCTCCCCTAATGAGAACATTACACTAGGAAGAACATTATCACCAGGAACCGAGAAGGGGCAAATTCTCACACATCATGAGTGCGTTCCGATTCAAGTTTAAACTCAATGATAAGGGACCTTTTTTATAGCCGAGTCCGAACGACAACACCTCTTTGGGTTATATTTTTTAAACGACTATACATGGTATTGTACCTCGCTAATGTCGCCAACATTAAGAGGGTATAAACACCGCTTTGTCCGATTTTCTCACCAGAATTCGAATGAGTTCAGCGTCATAGGCATTTAGGGCGAAGTGTCCCTACCCTAAAAAGATATTAGAGAGTTAAAGAAGGCACAGCGGAGCGGGCCCGGTTCGGCTAGTAAAACATTAGTTCCAACCGAAGTTAATTGAGCGCATGCAACGCACCCCATCCATTTCTGGTCATGTTGAAAATTTTTCATTCAATTTTTGACTTTAATCTTTTAGTGTAGCACAAATTTAACTTAAAATGTATGCCACTTTTAAAATTATTAGTTTTCACAATATATAAAACCTTCTTTATTCATTTCTTTATTCCAGGATGGTTTAAATTTTCCGGATACTTCATTAAATGCGGCACAGATTTTCGATGATCCCCAAAGCGCCAATGGTCATAATACGCATATGATTGTGCCACATTCACCCGTAACCAATGGCCCACTAACACCAGTCACAAATCCCAGCAATGCTGCACACAACAGCAACAATAATGGGAGCAACAATAACAACAACAATCAAGCAAATAGTATGATGGTCGATGATATGTTCCTAACGTTGGAGAATGCTTTCAGCGATGATTTTGAGAAAATCAAACAATTTTGTACCACAGCAACTGCCAACGATTATCATCATGGCAATGAGGTGATGATGCAAATCTCGCCCAGTATAACAGGTGGCAGTGGTGGTGGCGTGACACAGACATCGGCCACTTCAATTAACCCAATGTCTGTGACAACGGCACAGCAACAATTACAGGCACTTCATGCGGCCTCATCAGCAGCAACTTCCACCAATGCCATAGTTAACATGCCAGGGAATCAAGTGTTGCAACAGCAGCAAAAGCCGCCCGCACAACCATTGAAGCCGGAAGTGACCACCTCAAATCAGAGGATTGTGACGACAGCGAAAGTTACCAAGAAATACAAGCGTACACTGTCCTCCCATAGTACCGGCAGTGGTGGTGGTGGTGCTGGTGTTAGTAACAACAACAATAACAACAATCCCAATGCTATTAATCACAATAATAGTAATAACAACAGTAATAACAATAACAGCTCGAGCAATTTGAGCACCTCCAAAGGTAGCGGCAATTTGTCTTTGACTAATGGAGCTGGTGCCAATCGTAATGGCTCTGCCTCAAGTGGCAGCAGTACAACGAGCAGTAATAGTCCAACACATTGTAATGGTAATATAGGTGGTGGAGGTGGTGGGGGTGTGGGTATTGGTAACTCCTCCAGTTCTACTACCACTGGGGCAGGTACACCGTCGACCTCATCCTCCTCCTCCTCCACCTCTGGAGGTCAACGTAAGGAACGCTCCTTGCACTATTGTTCGATATGCTCGAAGGGTTTTAAAGACAAATACTCCGTGAATGTCCACATACGCACCCACACAGGCGAGAAGCCCTTTGCCTGCACACTGTGTGGCAAAAGTTTTCGTCAGAAGGCACATTTGGCCAAACATTATCAGACACATATGGCCCAGAAAAACAATGGAAGTTTGGTTAAAGGCAACTCCAATAAACATCATCGATCTTCTTCGGCCTCCGCATCGGCGGCAGCGGCAGCAGCTGCTCAACAACAACAACAGCAACAAGGCCTAAATCCATCAGTGCCAGTTCATAATCATGTACGTCCCATGAGTGCCAACTCGGCCGCACCCACCACACCAACACTGCCCCATGGCTTGGGTTTAGTCAATGGTATGTTAACTACCTCAGCTGGCTTGGCTTTGGGTGTGCCCCAACAGCCCTCCTCACTGCCGCCTACACCCAGTACACCTACAGCAATACTGCCGCCAGCAAATGGTTTGCTTGCCAACAGGTAGAAATTACTTAACGCGGTCCTCGAAGGACCCTAGATTTTTGCTTCCTTATATTAAGTTACCACTGTCTTCTTAGAATCTCTTGTTCCTAATTTTGATTGCGCTCTTTTTTGTCAATTGCCTAACTTTTACTCGTACACCTAAAAGCTATTTACACTTAACTATCGTTTTTATTGAAAAATGTAAGAAGAATTTCCCAAAAGATCCTCCAAGGATAATTTTGTGTTATTGCCTAAACTTAGAAATACTCAAAGAAAATACTGTCCACAAGAAAGAAGTTTCTCAACGAATTTATACATATACTCTACACTACACTACATTACTATGTTTATTATGTACATTAAGGAACTATTTATTTATTTTGTTTTGTTAATCTATTATTTTTTGTAGTAAAATCTTTTGAAAAATCTTCTATTCCTAATGGGTAATTTGAGAAAGTTTTTGGGTTAATTTGATTCGATAGATTATTAATTTTTATACGTTAAATTTGCTTGCAATTAAATCCTTATTCAACTCTCAAAATTCTATATGAACCGTTTAGCAAAAAATATTCAAAAAATTAAATAAAATTACTTTGGGCGAAGATAATTTTATTTCACAGTTTTTTCGTTTCTTTCTCTTTCGAGACTTGCACAATGAGTTTTTATAGCCTACACCACTACTGTGGTACAGGGTATTATAACTTAGTGAATTTGTTTGTAACAACCAAAAGTAAGAGAGATAGACCCATTGATAGGTATACCGATCGACTCAGAATCACTTTCTGATTCGATTTAGTTATGTCCGTCAGTCCATGTTAATTTGTGTACAAAGTACAGCTCGCAATTTTCATCCGATCGTCTTCAAATTTGGTACAGGCATATTTTTCAGTCTAGAGACGAAGCCTTTTGAAATTGGAAAAAATCGGTTCAGAGTTGGATATAGCTCACATATATATGATTGTCCGATTTTCAGTAATAATGCAATAAAATTATCATTTGTTAACCGATTCTCTCGAAACTCAAAAAAATTGTCCAAAATTAGATAAATATATCGCCCAATCGTGACTCCTAGAGCCACTGCAAGCGCATTTATTGACGAATCTTCACAAAACTTTATACGACGCTTTCCTCAACGACTTTCACAGTCACTGAAAAGTTTGCTCGAAATCTGTTCAGATTTGGATATAGCTCCCATATATATGTTCATCCGAGTCTTTTGTAAACCCATTCTCTCGAAATTTGGCAGGAAGGATTTTCTCTTGACTCTCGACATTACTGGCGAATTTCATGGAAATCAGTTCAGATTTAGATATAGCTCTCGATTTTAACTTCTAGAGTTCACAGCGTGCGCAGGTATTGACCCATCTTGCCAAAATTTTGCATAACGCCTTCCTCGATGACTGCTCTCTTAAAGCTCGAGAAGTAAAATCGGGCGATTTGTTTATATTGTAGCTATAGCGGGTAATAATTGCGCCTGTAGAGGCTCAAAAAGTCAAATCGAGACCGATCTAGACCATACTTGGCATAGCTGTTGAAGTTCAAAACCAAACATTACGTGCAAAATTTAAGCCAAATGAAACAAAAATTACGCCCTCTGGAGGCTTAAGAAGTCAAATCGGGAGATCGGTTTAAACGGCAGCTATATCAAGTAATGAACCGATTTGGACCATACTTGCACAGTTGTTAGAAGTTAAAAATAGACACCTCAAGCAAAGATGTAGCCAAACCGGACAAGAATTGTGCTCTCTAGAAGCTCGAGATCCGATATCGGCCCATTTATAATCCACACCAACCTGCACCGATAGGAAGTATTAGCGCAAAATTCCAAGCGCCTTCAAAAGTTAATGTGCCTTTGACTGACAGACGAACGGACAGGTCTAAATCGGCTTAGAATTTCAAGGCGATCAAGAATATATTATTTGTTGGGTCTCAGATCAATATTGCAATGGAGTACAAACGGAACGCCATTAGTACGGCGGTATGAAAAACGCCCCATTGCAATGAAGCCCCAAACGGAAAATGTAAAAAAGGCACAAAAATTTTACTTTTTCATACCCTCCACCATAGGATGGGGCTATACTAATTTCTTTATTCTGTTTGTAACTACTAGAAATATTCGTCTGAGATCCCATAAAGGATATATATTCTTGATTGTCGTGACATTTTAAGTCGATCTAGCCAGGTCCGTCCGTCTGTCTGTAGAAAGCACGCTAACTTCCGAAGGAGTAAAGCTAGCCGCTTGACATTTTGCACAAATACTTCTTATTACTGTAGGTCGGGGTTGTAAATGGGCTATATCGATCCATCTTTTGATATAGCTACCATATAAACCGATCTTGGGTCTTGATTTCCTGAGCGTCTAGAGGGCGCAATTCTTATCCGATTGGAATGAAATTTTGCACGTAGTATTTTGTTATGATATCCAACAACTGTGCCAAGTATGATTCAAATCGGTCCATAACCTGATATAGCTGTCATATAAACCGATCTGGGGACTAGACTTCTTGAGCTTCTAGAGGGCGCAATTCCTATCCGATTTGGCTGAAATTTTGCACGACGTATTTTATTCCTACTTTCAACAACTGTGCCAATTAGGGTTCAAATTGGCTAATAACCTGATATAGCTGCCACATAAACCGATCTTGGGTCTTGACTTCTTGAGCCTCTAGAGGTCGCAATTATTATCCGATTTGCCTGAAATTTTGTACGACGGATCCTCTCATGACCATCAACATACGTGTTTTTTATGGTCTGAATCGGTCTATAGCCTGATACAACTCCCATATAAATCGATCTCTCTATTTACTTCTTGAGCCCCCAAAGGGCGCAATTCTTATTCGAATTGGCTGACATTTTACACAGGTCTCCAACATATAATTTAATTGTGGTCCAAACCGGACCATATCTTGTTATCGCTCTAATAGCAGATCAAATCTTTTCTTATATCCTGTTTTGCCAAAGAAGAGATGCCGGGAAAAGAACTCGACAAATGCGATCCATGGTGGAGGGTATATAAGATTCGGCCCGGCCGGGCTTAGCACGCTTTTACTTGTTATCTTTTGCAGTTAAACAATAATGGCCTAGGCCACCAAATTTTTTTCATTTTGTCCGTCAATTCGTTTGCCAATTCATTGAAAACAGCTGATTTTATAAAGGGGAAACAGCTGTTTTCAGCTGTTGATTTGGCGAACGAATCGAGTGACAAAAAGACAGAATTATTAGTGGTCTAGGCAGTAAGTTCTTTCAATCAATTTTTTGCTGAATCGAAAACTTTTTTAAACCCAAAAGCACTGTTATGACTGTTCACTTTTGAAAAAATCTAGACGCTCCTAATTTCGATAATTATTTTATGTGTAGGATATAAAACTCCCACAAAAAACAGTCTTGCCACTAGCTTCTTAAATTTCTAGACTCAATTCACATAATGCACATAAATGGCAAAACGGCTTTTTAGCATTAATCTAACTATAACATATTCTAGATAAAAGCTCTAGAAGCTCAAGATCCGAGATCAGTTTAATGGCTGCTTCATCAAAACATGGACTGATATGGCCCATTTGCAACCCCAATCAATCTTCAACAACAAGAAGTACTTGTGCAAAATTTCAATCGCCTAGCTTTACACCTTCGAAAGTTAGCGTGTGTTCTTCAGACAGAAGGACGAACATGGCTAAAAGGCTTAGCATTTCAAGAAGATCAAGAATATATATAACTTGTTGGGTCTCAGATTTTCAGTAAATGGAATACCCTCTGACCCTATACGGATTAATGCTCAGACCAATTTCGTCCATCTACTTGATCTATACTACAGTAACAAGTGTGGAGGCTAGAATCTTCAGAAGCCTAGATGTCACCGATTCATCTTTTACGGAGCTGCAGAAGAATTTGAATTGAGCTTTCTTAAGAGATAAAACTCGTATCGTACAGTACTCTTTGATACGAGAGAAGTATTCCACGGTGTTCCTAGCATACCCCTATAGGAGGGCTTATTTCAATAGACACAGACGATCTACATCGGTTGTAGGCCGGGGGAGATATTGGCATGGGCATACGCGGAGTTGAAACTCGAGTGTATGCGGGTCAAAACTCCTCCAGGAACGTTCATATAACTAGGTGTATCTCATCTCTGATATCATAGTAACAAAGGTAACGCAGTTTCTTACACTGGCTTTCCTTATAACACAACTTTTTGGGAGGTACTCAATCAACATAACCTATCTTCGAATATCTAGGGCCATACTGCCTGCTAAATATTATTAGTTATTTTTCCTGTCAAAGCAAAATGATTGCAATTTCAGAAAAGCAGTCTGAGTAAACTGTTGTTGGCTGACCATTTTATGACGGCGTTGTTGGGAACGGATTGAATGAGTCAAAACTTTATGACAATTTTTAGGCCAGATAATGTTAAGAGTAAATAAAGAAATATGTTAAAGCGTGCTAAGTTCGACCGGGCCGAATCTTATATACCCTCCACCATGGATCGCGTTTGTCCAGTTCTTTTCCCGGTATTTCCTTTTAGGCAAACAAAGGATAAACGCAAATAATTGCTATGCTATTGGGGCTATATCGAGTTATGGTCCGATTCGGACCATAATTGAACTTAATGTTGGAGACCATAGTAGGAGTCATTGTGTAAATTTCAGCCAAATCGAATAAGAATTGCGTCCTTTAGGGGCTGAAGAAGTAAAATTGGGAGATCGGTTTATAGGGGAGCTGTATTAGGCTAAAGACCGGCTCAGACCATATATGATACACATGTTAAAGCTAATGGTAAAAGCTATTGCACAAAATTTCAACCAAATCGTATAGTAATAGCGGCCTCTAGAGGCTAAAGAAGTCAAGATCCCTGATCGGTTTATATGGCAGCTGTAACAGGTTAAGGGCCGTTATGAACCATATCTGGCAAAATTGTTAGAAGTCATATCAAAACACGCCATGCTACATTTAACCCAAATCGGATAAGGATTGGGCCCTCTAGTAGCTCAAGAAGTCGAATTTCAAAATCGGTTTATATGGCAGCTATATCAAGTTTTTCTAACCATACTTAGCACAGTTGTTGCAAGTCATAACGTCACACGTCATGCAAAAATTTCAGCTAAATCGGATAGGAATTGTGCCTTCTAGAGGCTCAAAAAGTCAAGATCTCAGACCTGTTTATGTCATATATGGCAGGTTTATATGGAAGCTATATAGGTTTATGGACCGACTTAAACTACGCAGTGAGTTTTTCTGAGCATCACGATATCCGACCTTAATATTGTTCAGATTGGTTTGTAATTGGATACATCTTGCAAAGAGACCAATACTTTGTTCAACAAAATTGAATAGTGACATATATAAAGGGTGATTTTTTTGAGGTTAGGATTTTCATGCATTAGTATTTGACAGATCACGTGGGATTTCAGACATGGTGTCAAAGAGAAAGATGCTCAGTATGCTTTGACATTTCATCATGAATAGTCTTACTAACGAGCAACGCTTGCAAATCATTGAATTTTATTACCAAAATCAGTGTTCGGTTCGAAATGTGTTCAAATTTTGACAAATTTTGTTCAGCGATGAGGCTCATTTCTGGTTGAATGGCTACGTAAATAAGCAAAATTGCCGCATTTGGAGTGAAGAGCAACCAGAAGCCGTTCAAGAACTGCCCATGCATCCCGAAAAATGCACTGTTTGGTGTGGTTTGTACCCTGGTGGAATCATTGGACCGTATTTTTTCAAAGATGCTGTTGGACGCAACGTTACGGTGAATGAACACATTTCGAACCGAACACTGATTTTGGTAATAAAATTCAATGATTTGCAAGCGTTGCTCGTTAGTAAGTCTATTCATGATGAAATGTCAAAGCATACTGAGCATCTTTCTCTTTGACACCATGTCTGAAATCCCACGTGATCTGTCAAATACTAATGCATGAAAATCCTAACCTCAAAAAAATCACCCTTTATTAGACCAAATATTCACCGGATTGCGACGAAGTGGGTTTTACATATATACCCAAGGTGGTGGGTATCCAAAGTTCGACCCGGCCGAACTCAATGCATTTTTACTTGTTTTTTAAATTTTGAATAACAAATTTTGTTGATGGTAGTTGGAGATAGCGAATTTTAGAACCGCTTAGACAACAACTCTTTAGGCGGTGTATCTGCTGGTGTGAAAAATTATACATAAACAATACCGCGTAATTTCAAGAGCAAACTGGAACGCAACATAACCTATTGATTGTGTTAGCATGCATCCCATGATTTCTTAGATGTGTTGTTTTGGGTGCATCAATATCTTCAACTGTATCGCTCCCTATGTCCATTAGCAGAACGAAGTAAGATTTTAAATATGTTTTTAATAAAAAGTAAGTGCTTAACCTAGAATCAACAATTCATTACTTTCTCAAATTATCATAAGCTTAGTATAAATTTCTTATTCTCTTCAACAAAGGAAATAAGACAACAAAGAAATTAATAATACCACAAAAGTTGTACTATAAAATGTGCCAAATAAAAACAAAAAAGAAAAAAAGAAAAAAACAATTACGATACGAATAATTAAAATCCCACAAAAAATGCAATGAAGTGATAACTATGCAAACATCCATGTATCCCATAATGAATTAGTCTAACATTTAAGGAAGAAAAACAAAATATTTTTTTACAAAAAAAAATAAAAGTATTGTGTTAGAAAATGAAATTAGAAGTAAATGAAGAGATTGTTTGATATAAAGTAGTTAAAGCTGTATTATGAAAAGAAAAAACTTAGACAAATTTATATGTAAATACTTGCCATTTTTAAGTAGCGTTGTAGTGTCGATATGTAAAAAGAAAACTTTTATATAAGCGCTCTTTATAACACAATAAGAAGAAATACATTGCCACATAGTGTATCTAGAGAGTGGTAAGTTTTTCTTGAAAATGCCAAGTATTTTTTTTTTATTTTAGTTTTAAATTTTAATTACAGTTATCCTTTTCAAAGCATTTCCATTAATATTGGAAACGATTTAAAGTGTGATCTTCAACTTCCTATACTAATGACTACAACTATTGTTTATTGAACCCTCTGCTGTGAATGTTGAAAATCTGTGTTTTTCTCAAAAAGTATAAAAAGAGAGAGTGTTCCATATCCTTGCATATACAACTAAGCCCGTAGTCGCTTCTTTTTGGACAATAGCTATATAATGGAACACCTTCAATGTTTATTCTGGAAATTCTGTGCCTGGTATATAATAATGAAGTTTCTAAAAGTAAAGAACAAAATAAATCTTTCCAAAATCTTCGATCTTGCACTTATGGCAAATTTCAAACATTACCTTGATCGTTCTATCAATTCTTCAAAGGCATCACACATGAAAATTCCCAATTTCAGAAGAAGAGAAGACTTTGAAGTTATTTTTGATGATTTTACTAATTTTTTGAAACCTTTATTTGATGCCAAAGAATATCAAGTAGATTGATATCTTTTGGAGTTTTCCCTTTTTTTGGTTCAAATAATTTATAAATCAAAATTTGTTCACATAATTGCAGATGTATTGAGAAAACGACATCAACTTATAGTTTTTTGTTGCACTGAGGCGGCAGCCCTTGCCGCTTAAGGACTTCATCGGGTCAATCCGTTACGTTCAACCGGCATCTTATGACATATCGTTTTGTTTTGAATGATTGGATCGACGGAGCCTTGATGACAGCATACCACACCGACGCAATGATTTTCAATTGCTTGCTTCAAATGATGAAATGTGACATTTTAAAAACTTTAATTAATGTTTCCTTTTTCTAAAATGATCCAAGCAGTCTTCTGCTCTGATCCAGATAAGAACATTGTAGTATCACTTTCTTGAAAACTTCAATATTTGGCTGTGCTCTTCAACGGTTTACATTGTTCTTAAAAGTTTTGTGTTTATGTGGTACCTGGTTATATAAGGTGGTGGATTAGTTCAGATTATACTGGATTGACACGAAGTGTTACCAATTCAAACGACCATAATTTTTGTGAGAATATCTTTTATTGATTCAAATATGTAAAGAAGTAATTTTCGAACCCAGTCATTCAGTGTCAGAGGCGAACATAATTACCCTGAGCTGACCTCCATCAAAAACATTCGACAAATTCAGACATCGATCAGAATTTCTTCCGAACTGTCGGGAAAAAATGTCTACCGAAAAAAAAGCGTCCCACAAAAACAAGCACAAATAAAGAGGCAAACGAAATACGACACAGAGTTTAGAATTCGTTCCGATTTGCATCAGAAGTGTCAGAAGAAAAATTCCTAACGGCTCAAACAAATAAATATGGGAAAGAACAAGCACAAAAAAATAGAAACTTCCAATACGGAGTTCGAACATCATTCAGAATTCCTTCCGAACTATCGGAAGAAAAGACATCGTTTCGAATTCTATCAGAACTGACGGAACAAAAATTCCCACAGAAAAAACATTGCAGAAATAGTTCAAAACTTCTTCCGAACTGTTGGAAGAAAAATTCAAAAAGAATTCAGAATTTTTCAAAACTTTAGGAAACACACTCTGTAAGTTCTTGTCGGAAGACTTCAGAAATTTGTTCAGATTTTACATTGACATTTGGTTCGCTGGCCAGTGTCGTTATAACGTTTATGGTACGATACACAACATTGCGTTCGTTTAAAGTATTTGAGTTAGCAAACAAAAGTAGGTGGTGATTTTCAAGCGTTATATAACGCAATCACACTGTTTCTCCAACAGGACGGGGCCACAAGTCACACAGCGAATGTCACAATCAGTTTATTGGAAACCAAGTTTGGAGAACGCATTATCTCACGGTGTGGTCCAATCGATTGGCCACCTATTAGAATGTTTCCTGTGGGGCTACGTCAAGTCCATGGTCTATGCCAACAACCCAGCGACGATTGGTGAACTTCGTACGAATATCGAACGTGAAATTGCAGCAGTATCGATCGATTTATGCTTGAAAACCATTGAAAAGTAGGTTCAGCGTCTGGACTTGTGCAAACATGCGCTTGGGGGCAATGCAAACGAAATCGAGTTCCATACATTAAGGCATCGAACGTACTTTTACAGGAATAAAGAATTTTATTAATATTCACAACAGTTTTTGTTTTATATAAAAAAAACTTTTGTAGCGCTTTTATTGAAAGACTCTATAGATGGAAGTCCTCCGACTCTTACTCCTCACCGGCATGATAATGCGTTTTATATGTTTCTTATAATTTAAGACCGTCCGTTACCTAACCTTCCTGGCTGTTATAGTCCCGAGACACTCCACGATCTCAGATCGGACCGTGCCAATTTACGCATTACTTGGTCACCCTGATTATCACCTGCTGAGCATGTTACGGTAAGGCAGCCGGAAGCAGAAATCAGTCACTTAAAGAATACAACAAGACTTGATTTTATTCTAGCTTTTCTAAATCAGTGCAATTCGGTAATACCAGAGTTTCGTCAACCAAATAATGTACCGCTGCCCTTAGTAACTGGAACTCGACCTCAAGTGTTGTGTCTGTTATCCAATCAGAAACTTCGTCCAATCCATCCAGGGGCCGACTAAGGGCATACGTGATCGAGAAAAACCGTTGACATTTAAGAACGCGAATGTTTAAGTAGATCATAATTTATAAAAAAATTATATTGAAATGTTTATAAAAATGGTGTAACATCCATTAAATACGAGATGAAATTTCATTCGATTCGAAAGCGCACTTGAGCACGTATGCTGTAAATCGTCCCAGGTCTTTTAAAGTTACCTCCATTATCTCGCTTTGATATGATCTGCTCTTATCATCCATCTACTCTATCATCGTCCTAAGTCTCAAAGCCGCAGTTGCTGTCACATTCCTAATTATGCATCGGACGACTGTCTCCAATGCCATAGTAGGGGTGTTTCTTATCTAACACGACATGTTTTCTAACCCTATTGTAATGTACTTACGTTGCACTTCTTCTCCTTCGCCGTTCACCGAACTACCGAGAACTAAATTAGATTGGTTGAATTGCGCTTCTGTGGAGCCAGTGGACTATGCCCGAATTGAGGCACCATTTCCAGCCCACGGCCCGTCTAAATACTGCACAGCATCTGTGAGCCTTCTCAGTACGCCACTGAATATTACACTTTCAGTTCAGTATACCATCAAAAATCATTTCCATGTATTTGACCTTATTGGCTATTGAAATATTTCCGTTGAGGAAAATTAGGGCTTCGAATTGGCTCACATTTAGCTTCTTGGTAATCAGGCAGATTTCAGTCTTCTATGGGTTAACAATCAGATCCCTAGGTCCAGCCCTGTCGTTTGCTATTTTCAATGCGCTTTTGGCCTTTCATGCATAGTTGATGCGGACGCCTGCCAGTTAGAATGAAGGAACAACATCTGTTTTCCGTCAGTGTTCGTAGTATGCGATATATGGTGTTCGCCGATAGGAGTGGTGATATTATGCCCCAAATGGCGAGCCCTTTGCCAACTGATTTCATATTCTCTTTTCATGAGTTCCACTGTTTTCCCATCTGTTCCTTAGAATATCCATTACCCAAGGTTCCGGTCATCCAGTACTGCTCTAAGGATTGGATCAGTGTATCGGACATCACTTTGTTATAAGCCCCTTCGTTATCGTATATATCTTGGTCTAGACCAATTCTTCTATTCTATGCTCAACCTCATGCAGGGCTGTACTCAAAGAAATGCTATGTTTGTGAAAATTGTTATTGAACCTATCTAATTAAGCCTGACTTCCACTTGATTATGGATTTCCGTTATATTTGGTATGAGGTTTAAGCTATATGAGTCGCACTGACCAAGTCCACCAAATTTGTTTAGATTTAGTTTTTTCTACCATATGCTCATAATGCTCAATGTACGTCTTTAGTTTAGGTATATTCAAAGAATTCTTTATGAAAGGGGTTAGCTCAACTTACCATTGGACTGGGATTCCTTCTTTGCCACCTTGTCTCTCAAGATATCAACAAACGGTAGACAGTCGGAATTACCATTGAAAGATGGATTTAACACCGCAAAGATGTTTTTGGTAAGGATTCTCGAAAAAACTTTCGATGCTGGTTTCTTTTGTTATATTGCACATCCATGCCACTTATGCTTCAAATCAGCCTAGGATGTCTACAAACCGATCTCGGAATTGATCGCTTACATTGCGCGGTTTATATTCTAATTGGAAGAACATTTTTGAGAGGACCTTTCTTCTGAGTTCCGATGTAATGTCAATTATAGTCGTAAAGAGTTCATATTGAAAGAATCCGTAAAGTAACAACGTAACGTAACGTAATCTTATACATAAAAATCAATTAGTGGTTGTTTGTCAGTTTGTGTATTCCTTCTAGACTCAAAAACGGCTAAACCGATTTTCTTGAAATTTTCACAGATGGTGCATAATGATCCTGTGGTGAAAATAGGGTACTACATTTTTTTTATATCTGAAGGGGGAGCGGACCCTCCCCCTTACCCGAATTTTCAGAAATTTTGTTTATTCACTTATAGTAAACTATAAACAAAAATTTGATATCCAAATTTCGGATGGGGCACCTAGGGGGGCCGCCCCACCCCCAAAACCAACCAAATATACATATAGGCCAATCACGACAATATGGGACTTAAATGAAAGCTATTTAAGATAAGAAAACGTATCTGATATCTAATTGTCGGATTAAGTGTTTGGGGGACCACCCGAACCCCCAAAACACCCCTAAATCGGACCTATTTACCCACCATGGCAATATGGGTCTCAAATGAAAGGTATTTACAAGTTAAATACCAATTTGATATCCAAATGTGGGACCAAGTTTTTGGGGATCCACCTCCCCCCAAACATGACTTATTTACTGACCATGGCAATACGGGGCTCAAATAAAAACTATTTGAGTGTAAAATACGAATCTTGTATCCATATGTGGGACCAAGTGTTTGGGAGGGCCGCTCTCAAAAACATACCGTAAAGAGGACAAATTTACGACCATATCAATATGGGGCTGAAATGAAAGGTCTTTGGGAGTTAAGCACAAATCTGGTATCAATCATCGGGAAAAAGTTTCAAAAAACCATCCAAATAGAAAGTTTTTGCTGTCCATTGCAACATGGGGCTCAAGTAATAGGTGTTTTAAAGTAGAACATGAATCTGATATAAATTTTGAAGGCCGAGTCACTGAGTAGCCGCCCCATCCCCCAAACCGATCATATTTGCCGACTATGGAAATATGGGTCTCAAATAAAACGCATTGGGGAGTAAACCACGAATCTGTATCAACTTTCGGGACCAACTGTCTAGGGGAAGTTCCAACACCATAAAAACCCCCAAATAGGACGTAAATGCTCACCAAGACAATTTGGGTCTTCAAGACAGAGGAGCTCGATATTGATAGTGTTTTGGAGCCCATACGTACATATTTGCTGACTTTTGCAATAAGAGGCTTAAATGAAAGGTATTTGAGATTAGAAAACGAAATTGATATCTAATTTCGAGGCCAATGCCAATATGGGGTTCAAATAAATCAGATATAGATATATGAGAATAGAGCACGTAGCTGATATTCTTTCAGGGCTTAGTGTTTTTGGAGGACCACCCCACTCCCCAAAACACCCCTAAATCGGGCATATTCACCGACCATGACAATGTGGGGCTCATATGAAATTGATACCCACTTTCGGGACCAATTTTCTGGGGGTCTACACCTCTTTCCCAAAATAGACCACAAACTGCAATTATTTACTCACCATCGCAATATGGGTCTCAAATATAGGTATTTGGGAGTGGAATACAAATATCCAATTGTGGAACCATGTATTTGGGACACCGCTCTTCCCTAAAACCCCCCAAAAGTGTTTAAAATTTGCCGACCATGCCATTATGTGGCTCAAATGGATGGCATTTGAGATTGGAAAACTAATTTGAAAACCAATTTTGGGGCCAAGTGTTTGGGGGACGCCTCATCCTATATACTCTACTTAAACCAATGGCAATATGGGGTTTAAATACAAGGTATTTGAGACAAGACTGACGGACAGACGGACAGACAGACGGACGGACAGACTGAGGGACGGACGGACGGATGACGAAATTAGTATACCCCCATCCTATGGTGGAGGGTATAGAAAAGCGGTTCAGATTTGGATAGAGCTCCCATATATATGTTCGTCCGATTTGCAATAAAATGGTCATTTGTTATATGGGAGCCGTCAGAGACAAGAAAACGTATCTGATATCTAATTGTCGGATTAAGTGTTTGGGGGACCACCCGAACCCCCAAAACACCCCTAAATCGGACCTATTTACCCACCATGGCAATATGGGTCTCAAATGAAAGGTATTTACAAGTTGAATACCAATTTGATATCCAAATGTGGGACCAAGTTTTTGGGGATCCACCTCCCCCCAAACATGACTTATTTACTGACCATGGCAATACGGGGCTCAAATAAAAACTATTTGAGTGTAATATACGAATCTGATATCCAAATGTGGGACCAAGTATCACCTCCTCAAAAACATGTCCCAAAGAGCACAAATTTACGACCATATCAATATGGGGCTCAAATGAAAGGTCTTTGGGAGTTAAGCACAAATCTGGTATCAATCATCGGGAAAAAGTTTCAAAATAGAAAGTTTTTGCTGTCCATTGCAACATGGGGCTCAAGAAATAGGTGTTTTAAAGTAGAACATGAATCTGATATAAATTTTGAAGGCCGAGTCACTAAGTGGCCGCCCCATCCCCCAAACCGATCATATTTGCCGACTATGGAAATATGGGTCTCAAATAAAAGGCATTGGGGAGTAAACCACGAATCTGTATCAACTTTCGGGACCAACTGTCTAGGGGACGTTCCAACACCATAAAAACTCCCAAATAGGACGTAAATGCTCACCAAGACAATTTGGGTCTTCAAGACAGAGGAGCTCGATATTGATAGTGTTTTGGAGCCCATACGTACATATTTGCTGACTTTTGCAATAAGAGGCTTAAATGAAAGGTATTTGAGATTAGAAAACGAAATTGATATCTAATTTCGAGGCCAATGCCACTATGGGGTTCAAATAAATCAGATATAGATATATGAGAATAGAGCACGTAGCTGATATTCTTTCAGGGCTTAGTGTTTTTGGGGGACCACCCCACTCCCCAAAACACCCCTAAATCGGGCATATTTACCGACCATGACAATGTGGGGCTCATATGAAATTGATACCCACTTTCGGGACCAATTTTCTGGGGGTCTACACCTCTTTCCCAAAATAGACCACAAACTGCAATTATTTACTCACCATCGCAATATGGGGCTCAAATATAGGTATTTGGGAGTGGAATACGAATATCCAATTGTGGAACCATGTATTTGGGACACCGCTCTTCCCTAAAACCCCCCAAAAGTGTTTAAAATTTGCCGACCATGCCATTATGTGGCTCAAATGGATGGCATTTGAGATTGGAAAACTAATTTGAAAACCAATTTTGGGGCCAAGTGTTTGGGGGACGCCTCATCCTATATACTCTACTTAAACCAATGGCAATATGGGGTTTAAATACAAGGTATTTGAGACAAGAGCACGATGCTGATATTTGTTTGTAAGGAACAAGTGTACCACCTCACCCCCGAAAACACTCCTAAATCGGACATCATCGGAATATCGGGCGGAAATAAAGTATTTTTAGAATGGCATTAAACCCTCCGAGCGAATTCGTGGTCCCATAGAGATCATATGGAATTCAGATAGAGGCACTTATATTATTAGTAAAGCGATATGCATATACTTTTTTCGTAGCATGGCATATCACTAAAAGCTCTTTTTTGTCGAAAATAAATATTCAAAGGATAATTTTGTTCCATATAAAGTAAAAGAAGGTGCAGCGGAGCGGGCCCGGTTCAGCTAGTGTATCATATTTCTTATATTGAAAGCTACTTATACAGCATTTGATCCAGCCCATTTGACTGGCTTCTACATTTCTTATTTGAAACTAGAATTTATTGAACGAGGAAATACTCAGATGAAGACAACTAATCCCAACAGTGTTGTTGGCATCTAATATTATTTAGTTGCGTTTTATCCCATAGATGGTGCTGAAGAAATTCCATAGATGGCACCTTAGATGAGGGTTACTTCTTCAGTTGACAAGACTTCATAAATTACCTCTTTTAGTTTTCCACATCAGAGGGTCAATAAAGCATAACCAAATTCAAACTGTTATTATGGCAAATGGTGGGGGCTCTACTCAAAACACTACCACTACTACAACTATCACTACCACTACTATTACAACCTAAGTCTTACAATCATTGTATTTTTTTAAAATTTGTATACAATATAGTATGAGTAATTAATAAGATCAAACACCTTTTAGTTATTTATTATGTGTCCTGTTTAAAGTCTTTCTGATTAATCCATAATTCATAATTTTAATTGATTAGAATGTAAATACTATATTTTTTTTTTTAGTTCAACAAAATATTGCAATAAGCTAAAGAAAATGAAAAAAAACAAAAACATAAACACTGCACAAAACCCTGTTCAAAGAAATAAAATTTTAGTTTTATTATCCTATTGTAATTAGCATAAATTCTTCTACTGTCAAAAGATTGTTTAATGTACATTGAATTTGTTTTTGTACTTTTCTCTCATAATAATTATTTCAATTTGTTTAAATGATCTTTAGTGAAACTAAAGGTGATTTGTGTGTAAGATGTCTACTTCTTTGTGTTGTTGTTCAAATGGAATACAATCATCGATAAATATTTGTAGTTTATTCAATTCTCTGCAATTCCATTAAGCAATGTGTGGAGAATTATTATTAGTTGTATTAAAAGCCTTAAATAAATATATAAATTGTTATTAGCCAGTTTTTTTTTTTATATACTTTGAGATTAAGTTTTTTTTTATAATATTTAAAAGTATAATTTTTTATTGATAAAACGATTACGCGAACAGTTTTTTTTATTACATTATTTGCATTAATAAACACTTTTGCAATGATATCATATTAAACAGTTTTAGTCTCCATTTTTGCTTTTAATTATGTCATACATTTGTAGTTCTGAGAACAGGTGAGTAAGAGCTTTAACCATTTCAAATTTGATTTGTTTAAATAAAGAATGATATCCATATGTTGTGACGAAAATCAAGCTCTGGCCCAGAATCAAACCTAATTCTACAAAACTAAAAAGAAAATCGGTAAGGAAAGGCAAAGTCGGGCGGTGACGACTATATAATACCCTACACTTAACCTATAAGTACAGTGTGGGGCTATATCCAATTCTAAACCATTTTTGATGGACCTCGGCGAGCAAATATGTTCAAACTGTAATAAATACGGTTGACAAAAGGCAGCATTATTGCAAATTGCCCAAAATCCGACGAGCATATATATGGGAGCTATATCTAATTCTGAACCGATTTCGAGCAAACTTCTCAGATAATGTGGCAGTCCTCGAGGAAAGCGTTGTGCAAAATTTTGGCAAGATTGGTCAATATATGCGCTTGCAGTGGCTCTAGGTGTGAAAATCGGGCGATATATATGAATATGAGAGCTATACCCAAATCTGAACCGATTTCTTTGAAATTCACCAATAGTGCCAGAGTCATAAGAAAATCCTTCCTGCTAAATTTCTAGAGAATAGGTTCACAAATGATAATTTCATTGCAGTATTTCTGCAAATGGACGAACATATATATGGGAGCTAAATCAAAATGTGAACCGATTTCAAGCAAACTTCTCGTAAATTGTGGTAGCCGTCGAGGAAAACGTTGTGAAAAATGTTGGGAACATTGGGCAATAAATCCACTTGCAATGGCTCTAAGAGTGAAAATCGGGCCATATATATATGAGAGCTATATCTAAATTTGAACCGATTTCTTTGAAATTCACCAATAGTGCCGAGAGTCATAAGAAAATCCTTCCTGCAAAATTTCGAGAGAATTGGTTAACAAATGACCATTTGATTGCAGTATTACTGCAAATCGGACGAACATATATATGGGAGCTATATTCAAATCTGAATCGATTTCAAGCAAACTTCTTATAAATTGTGGTAGTCGTCGAGGAAGGCGTTGTACAAAGTTTTGAGAAGATTGGTTAATAAATGCGCTTGCAATAGCTCTAGGAGTGAAAATCGGGCTATATATATATATATATATATATATATATATATATATATATATATATATATATATATATATATATATATATATATATATATATATATATATATATATATATATATATATATATATATATATTTGACAATGACAATTTTATTGCAGATCGGACGAACATATATATGGGAGCTATATCCAAATCTGAAGCGATTTTGAGCAAACTTCTCATATAATGTGGCAGTCGTCGCGGAAAGCGTTGTGCAAAATTTTAGCAAGATTGGTAAATAAATGCACTTACAATGGTTCTAGGAGTGAAAACCGGTCCATATATATATGAGAGCTATATCTAAATCTGAACCGATTTCTTTGAAATTCACCAATAGTACGAGAGTCATAAGAAAATCCTTCCTGCTAAATTTCTAGACAATCGGTTAACAAATGACCATTTTATTGCAAATCGGACGAACATATATATGGGAGCTCTATCCAAATCTGAACCGCTTTTCTATACCCTCCACCATAGGATGGGGGTATACTAATTTCGTCATCCGTCCGTCCGTCCCTCAGTCTGTCCGTCCGTCTGTCTGTCCGTCTGTCCGTCAGTCTGTCTGTCGAAAGCACGCTAACTTCCAAAGGAGTAAAACTAGCCGCTTGAAATTTTGCACAAATTCTTTTTATTAGTATAGGTCGATTTGTGTTGTAAATGGGCCAAATCGGCCCATATTTTGAAATAGCTGCCATATAAACCGATCTTGGGTCTTGACTTCTTGAGCCTTTAGAAGGCGCAATTCTTATCCGGTTTTATTGAAATTTTGCACGTTGTGTTTTGGTATCACTTCCAAGAACTTCGCTAAGTATGATTTACATCGGTCCATGTTTTGATATAGCTGCCATATAATTCGATCTTGGGTCTTGACTTCTTGAGCCTCTAGAAGGCGCAATAATTATCCGTTTTTATTGAAATTTTGCATATAGTGTTTTAGTATCACTTCCAACAACTACGCTAAGTATGGTTTACATCGGTTCATGTTTAGATAAAGCTGCCTTATAAATCGATCTTGGGTCTTGAATTCTTGAGCCTCTATAGGGCACAATTCTCCTCCGATTTAACTGAAATTTTGCACGTAATGTTTTGGTAGCACTTTCAACAAATGTGCTAAGTATGATTTACATCGGTCCATGTTTTGATATAGCTGCCATATAAACCGATCTGGGATCTTGATTTCATGAGCCAATAGATCGTGCAATTCTCATCCGATTTGGCTGAAATTCTGCATGAGATGTTTTGTTATGACTTTCAATAACTGTGCTAATTATGGCGTAAATCGGTATAGAACCTGATATAGCTGCCATATAAACCGATCTGTGATATTAACATCTTGAACCTCTAGTGGGCGCAATTCTCATCCGATTTGGCTGTACAACGGCTTTTCTCATGACCTTCAGCATACGTTTCTAATATAGTCTGGATCGATCAATAGCTTGTTACAGCCCCCATATAAAGCTATCTCCCGACTTAGCTTCTTGAGCCCCTACAAGGCGCAATTCTTATCCGAATAAACTGAAATGTTACGCAATGACTTCTACTATGTTCAGCATTCATTTATGGTCCGAATCAGACTATAACTTGATATAGCTCCAATAGCATAACTGTTCTTATTCAATATTCCATGTTTATCTAAAAAGAGATACCGCATAGAACTCGACAAATGCGATCAATGGTGGAGGGTATATAAGATTCGGCCCGTCCGAACTTAGCACCCTCTTACATGTTTCCAGTTTCAATAGGCTTCGTCTCTAGAAAAACATGCCCATACCAAATTTGAAGACGATCGGATGAAAATTGCGATCTGTAGTTTGAACACAACTTAACATGGACAGATGGACAGACAGACAGATGGACATAGCTAAATCAAATCGAAAAGTGATGGATCGGTATGCTTATCAATGGGACTATCTCTCCTCCTTTTGGGTGTTATAAAATAATTCACTAAGTTATAATACCCTGTGTCACAGTAGTGGTGAAGGGTATCACAATGATATAATCATCATCCTATTTTATTATAACTCAACTACTATGTCGGTAATTATATCCTAATCGGAAGTACAAGGCTTAAATCAACTCACAACTTAATATTTCAGACCCTTAATCGGCATATCGGTCTATATGACCGCTCTACAGTCCGATCTTATCCATATTTGGATCAGATAGCGGGTGGCTTTAAGCAACTCACTGTTTCAAATTTCAGAGAAATTGGGTAGTAAATTCAGCTTTTATATGTTCCAAACCCTATATTGCATCTATATTTAAATATAGTTCGATTTGAAACATATTTAGAGTGGATGTCGGGAGGCTAAAAATAACACTTTGTTTCAAATTTCAGCGAAATCGGGTAATAAATAAAGCTTTTATGGGCTTCAGACCCTTTATTTGGAGATCGGTCTACATGGCAGCTATATCTAAATATAATCCAATCTGAACCATATTTAAGTCACTTATCGGGAGGCTTAAAATTGTGCACTATTCCAAATTTCAGCAAAGTCGGATAAAACAAGTAAAAAGGCGATAAGTTCGGCCGTGCCGAACTTTGGATACCCACCACCTCGGGAATATACGTCAACCACCTTTCATCAAAATCCGGTGAAAATTGTATACCTTTTGTCCCATAGCAGTTATATCAAAATATGTTCCAATTTTGACCAAATACTTATAAGTACAAGTCATTGTTCAATTGTGTATAACAAAATATTGGTCTTTTTAGTAGCTTTATCTAAAAATAAACCGATTTGAGCTACATACGACACGGATTTCGAAAAGCCTAACATAAGTCACTGTGTCAAATTTCAGTCAATCGGATTAGAAATGCGCCTTTTATGGGGCCAAAACTTTAAATCGAGATATCGGTCTATATGGCAGATATATCCAAATCTAAACCGATTTAGCCCAGGTTTTAGAACAATTTCAAAGGGCCTAACTCAACTCACTGTCCCAAATTTCGGCGAAATTGGACCATAAATGCGCCTTTTATGGACTCAAAACCCTATATCGTGAGATCGGTCTATATGGCAGCTATACTTAAATCTGGACTGATCTGGGCGATATTGCAGAAGGAAGTCGAAGGGCTTCACCTAACTCACTGTCCTGAATTTCGGCGACACCGGAAAATAGATGCACCTTTTATGGACCCAAAACCTTAAATAGAGAGATCGGTCTATATGGCAGCTATATCCAAATTTTAACCGATCTGTGCCATATTGCAAAATTATGTCGAGGGGCTTAACTTAACTCACTGTCCCAAAATTCGGCGACATCGGACAATAAATGAGCATTTAATGGGCCCATAACTTGAAATCAAGAGATCGGTCTATACGGCAGCTATATCCAAAACTGGACCGATCTGCACCAAATTAATGAGGAATATCAAAGGGCCTAACACAACTTACTGTCCCAAATTTCAGCAAAATCGATCTGAACCAAATTGACGAAAGATGTTGAGGGGCTTAACGCAACTCACTGTCCCAAATTTCAGCAAAATCGGTTAATAAATGTGGCTTTTATGGGCCTAAGACCCTAAATCGGAGGATCGGTCTATATGGCAGCTATATCCAAATCTGGAACGATCTGAGCCAAATTGACAAAGGATGTCGAAGGGCCTAGCACAACTCACTGTCCCAAATTTCAGCAAATTCGGATAATAAATGTGGCTTTTATGGGCCTAAGACCCTAAATCGGAGGATCGGTCTATATGGCAGCTATATCCAAATCTGAACCGATCTGGTCCAAATTGACGAGGGATGTCCAGGGGCCTAACACAACTCACTGTCCCAAATTTCAGCAAAATCGGATAATAAATGTGGCTTTTATTGGCCTAAGACCCTAGATCGGCGGATCGGTCTATATAGTGGCTGTATCAAGATATAGTCCGATATAGCCCTTCTTCGAACTTAACCTATTTTTGAAGACTGTAGTGTGATTTCAACAGACAGACGGACGGACATGTCTAGATGGTGTTAGATTTTTACGCTGATCAAGAATATATATACTTTATAGGGTCGGAAATGGATATTTCGATGTGTTGCAAACGGAATGACTAAATGAATATACCCGCATCCTTCGGTGGTGGGTATAAAAATATTTTGAGTTGGTGACATTTTTTTTTCTCTCATGCTATAAACCAATGCTCCAATACTTTTCCAAAGCACTGTCAACAACTGATACCATATTCATTTATAAATCATTAAGTTTGGTTGACAAGTGAATTTAATTGCATTAGTTGTGCCAGTTGTTGTGAACACTGCTCATTGATTCCCTAAAGACTTCATTGTTTAGAATTTGTTTGTTCGTTCTCAACCCTTCAAATGGGTGGTGAACTTTAACAACCAACTCAATTGCAGGTCCTTTATTAGCTTTACATGCATGCTTTGATTGATTTAATTTCCTTATCTTATTTATATGTAGTATGTCATTCGTACTGGAACATTTTATAAACGCTATTTCCAGTATTCTATTGAGCATGGAGGTAGTCGAATGGTTTGTGGAAGATCAAATTAGCGAAACGAAACCCACAAATTGGACGGAATTAGAAAAAGAATTTTTAAACTAACATTTGTACCAAAAGTTTTTTTTTTATAAAATAAAAAATATATAAATGTGTGTTGTCATTGTTGTGTTTAATTTCATCTTACAGAAAAGCTGTTCAAAGACGATGTCGTACTTCTGCCGAAAATTAAAGTAAATGGTTAACTACATATTTTCAACGACGATTTCATTCAAGTTTTAATCAACTCATAACTTAACGGCCATGATCATTTCTAATCTTGTTATCAAGACCAGGTTTCCGGCACATACCGGAACACCGGAACACTCCTCCGTCATCCGAACAAAAAACCGTCCAGAGATCTCATTCCAAGATGCCCAAAAGCCTTGAGAATTCTCAATATATCGCAATACCAAAACCGATATTTGCTTTCCTCAATCCTCAAAATACCAACGCCTCAGAGTCCCTGAATACGCTTCAACAGACCGAACAGTGCACTGGCGCCATTCCCTCCTTCTCCAACCTCTCGAACTCAGAATCGAATTCCCTAATGCAAGCCATTACGGACAAAAGGTTCCTTCCAAAATATGCGTTACAAGAATCGGCAACAGTCCCCCCACGTCTACGCACATCCTCCATAACAGGACAAGATCCCCTAGAAGGCCCAGCGCCAAATGATCGCGTTCCAAAGGACTCACAGCTCGGTCCACCCATAGGGCGGGGCCAGTCTGTAGAAGTCCTATGTGCTATCGAGAAGCCGAGGCATACAAAAACCCTGTGCTCAAATTACCCAAAAGAATAGATCAAGCCCTAGATTTTTCATATGCCTCTTGATTCCTCCGAGTAACCCTCGCTAGAAAAAGCTATGCACATAGGACAGGAGCGAGAGCTTGCCGTATGGCCAGCCACATCGCAATTAGAACACCGAAGCTGACTTTCCCCAGCATCGGCAGATTTATCCTGCCCCAACAGCATCCTCTTCCTTCGAAATCACTTACCAGGCCCATGTGAACCAGCACATTTCACAGCGATACCTCATCGTCCAGTTTGCCGATACATACGAAAAACGCTAACAAATGAAGCGACGAATGTTTCCATGACGCGACGAATGTTTCGAATGATAAATGGGTGGTTCGTTTGGGTAGGGACTACGATATTAAAAGGTTTTATATAGTTGGTCTCATGTTTTCCTGTAGAGTGAAGATGCGAAAGTGCAAGGGATGTGAAGTGACGGATGTAGTTAACACGTCAGCAGAAGTAGATGCCCTAGTCGGCGGGTCGTCTTTTTCTCCATTGCCTTCTTCAGCTAGAGCAAGTTCAACATCATCAATCGCCATATCTGGGTATTCGGCTACGCAGGCAGCAATTTCATTATTTCCGCCACTAGAAAGAAAATTTCGTAGCAAAATCTATTCCTCCGAGAGTTTGTGAATAGTAATTCTGAGTACATGAATTTGCTGTCGGTACTCATCTGATCCAGCCTGCGCATGACGCGCTTGATCAGTGAAGCTATTATTGGCCAATTTCAATATCATGTTGTCGTAAGCATCATCGGATTCATTGCTTACGCCATCTTTTTGCCTCTTCCTCATTTTTTTCTTTGTTAGGGACGACTTTGTCTCAGACTTTGTCTTGTATCGGCCAGTTTTCTGCTTTGAATTTTTTCCAGTTGGATTTTTGTTGGGTTTGCCACTAGAGCCTGAAGAACTCGGTTGACCAGACGGAAGTCGATCTACTGGAATTTCGGCTGCAGCAACGGCTTCCTCACGTCCACCGTTGCAAGCGCCAAAAATAATTGGTAATTTCTTCCCGAACTCCAATTCACCGCATACTATGCGGTTCTCAAAGATACGTGTAAGCAATAAAACTTTTGCTCAGCACTGCTGCTGTGAGATCTTAGTCGGCGCTGACCTGAATGCCAGACACGTCGAGTGGGGCGGCGGCGCTACTTGCGGCAGAGGGAGATTGGTACGCGAGTTTTTGCTCCGGTGTTCCGATTTGGACGTAGTTCCGACGGACGGGTCAACCAGGTTCGGTAGGGGGTCTGCCTACTACATCGATATCTGCTTGGCATCGTCCGGCGTTGCAGTGTCCGGTACGCGTGGTAGGATGATCGGCACTCTGGACTATGAGTCTGATCGTAGGGCTTTGGAGATCCTTGTCTCCGGTGTTCGCCCGGATACGAGGGAACCTGCTTTGGTCTATGACTACGATAGAATGGACCAACGCAGGTTCTACAGGGTTCTTGCCGACAATCTGGGTGAATGTTCTCTGCCGGTAGACCGAAATGTTACATGCGAGGAGATCGATGCGCGCATTGATTCCCTGAGTGGGGCACTTCGTTATGCCATGGAGTCCTCCATAGTAAGGGTACGCCCTAGGCGTGGTGGCTCTCGGAGACTTCCTCCGGAGGTTGTGGAACTGTTCGGACGAAGAAAAGGCTTAGACGCGCTCTTCATTGGACCACGGATCCTTTCCTGTACGACTTGTATATAGGATGGAGATCCGGGGTTTGGACCCGATCTTGCGTGAGAAGATACGACGGTACGATGAGTAGCGCCATGCTCGTTATCTGGCAGGTATAAGGGTAGACGATAGGGTTTACTCTAAGGTTAGGGCCACTGCCGGCATTAAGAGAAGGGTTCCGATCCCTGATCTTGTCCGGGCGGACGGTTCTGTCGTCTCGGATGACCGTCATAAGGCGGACATGCTGGCGAATCATGTCCAGGGTGACGTGTGGGAGATGGCCGGGAGGGGACTCCCGGCCACCGAGTTGGTCAGTGGTGGAATTTTCTGCGGCCCTGGCAGCTGATAGTTCCACTGGAGGCGGCTTTGCGGACTGGCGCAGGGCCGATTTGTTTCAGCCGACGCGGTGGGAGGTTCCCTTCGAGCTAGGCGTAATCGTAGATCCTGCGGTTTGGACGGGGTTCCTGACATCGTCCTTAGGAGGACGGACAGGAGGGCCTGGAGTGTCATCGCGGTCCTATTTAACCACTGCCTTAATTTGGGTTATTTCCCGGCGTCTTCGAAGGAGGCCATTACGGTCCCCATCCTTAAGCCAGGGAAGGATCCATCTAGGGGCGATGGTTACAGACCGATCAGCTTGCTCCCTTTGGGCAAGCTTTTTGAGTTTTTCATGCTTGAGGGCATCAGGGAAACTCTCGATGACATGGCGATTCTGCCTGACTGCCAGTTCGGTTTCAGGCGGGGTCTCTCCACCTCCCATGCCCTGACTGTATTCGGGGATCATGTTTCTAGAGGGCTCAACCGGCGACACGTCACGATTGCCGTGAGCCTCGATTTCTCCAGGGCGTTTGATGAGTATCCTGGGTTTTGACACAAGTCTCTGCCGGTTGGTCAGAGATTTCCTTAATGACAGAACCTTCAGGATCCGAGTAGGCGAGACTTTGTCGGGCAGTGGAGACGTATGGACCGGGGTACCCCAGGGGTCTATCCTGGGCCCGATTTTGTACAATATCTTTGTGTCTGACACTCCGGAACCACCCGCTGGAGACCTGCTCCTTGCTTATGCCGATGGCATTCCCATTGCGGCATCGTGAGCAGGCGCTGCGGTTGTGGATGCCAGAGTGAACCACTACCTGGAGCAGCTCCCTGTCTATTTTGACAGATGGAGGCTGAAGCTTAATGTTGACAGATTCGAGGGCATGATCTTCAAGGGCAAGAGGCGGATCTTGTACCCCCGTTCTCGGGCGTACGAACCCACTCTTGCCATTGGAGGTCAGGCCATCGCTACCCGCGACAGCATTAAGTATTTCGACATTGTCTTCCAGGAAAGGTTCACCTTTGTCAGACACATTGATTATCTGCTCAACAAGGTCAAAGGGGTCTTCTTCTCCTACCTGAGGGTCTTTAGAACCTCAGTGAGTCTCAGTAGGGGTGTGAAGCTACTGATCTATAAACAGATCATCAGGCCTATCACCGCCTACGCCTTTCCGGTATGGTTCAACATCACGTCCCATCAGATGGAAAGGTTAAGGATCTGGGAGAGGAGGATCCTCGTCTCTTGTCTGGGCTTCAGACCTGCTATGGGCCCCGATGGGGTACTGCGCCGGCCGTCCTGTGAGACGGTCTACCCCATGTCGGGTCTGTAGAGGATCGATGTGTTCCTTGTCAGGTGGGTTTCTTAGGGAAGGCATCCACTGTGGACAATGATTTGGTGAAGCGATGTCTGCAGGGCGGTATAAGTTCAATGCATTTGTTGGAGGTGCCGCACCTGTCCGCCGGTGTGCCTTGCGGATTTGGAGGAAAAGGGTCTGCTCTCTAGGGATGGCAGGCTCCTCTTCTATAATAGGAGGTTGGGATTCACCGATACTGAGGACCTGGTCTACAACACTGCCCAATAGGCTGCGGAGGCATTGGGCTCCTTTTGTGGATATGTATATAGTCTCTAGTTTTTAAGTGTCATTATTTTAATTTAGTTTACAAGTATTATTAAATATTAATTTTCCTTACAGGTACTATAGTTTATAGAATAAAGTAATAGTTATGTGCTATGGCTGCGTAGCACCCTTTTGAGAAAGTGAATTTATTTAGATAAGTAATGATTTTTTTACGCTAAATTTATACGTATACAGACAACATTACTATAAGATTGTTTCTACAATGATTGTATTAGCTATAAGTGTTTTCTGAAAATAAATAAAAAATGCCTTCTCTTGCTTCTCAAATAATCGAGCACCTCAACACAAAAATCTTGGAATTTGCCAGCACTGGCTACTACTATCACTTGAGGTGCAATGGAAGGGGGGCGATCTCGAAAGACTGCATTCACCCGGCAACTATTTACCGCATCTACTACCGTGTCTGCATGAATGCTGTTTAGGCCCGCTTGATACGCCACTTGATCTAGAGGTTCTCTCTTATAGCGCTGAACCTCACGCTCTTGATCATGCAGATCTACTTTAAGGTTTTCGGGCGGTGGATACCTAACCACAACACGATGATTTGGATGGTCTCTGCGATAACAGCCCAAAAGGTATTGATTAGACAGTATGTAGTTATGTCTTCGCGCTGGTAGGATCTTTGTCTTCTGATGGAGGTGGTCCACATGAGAACTGAGGAGTCAACCCGTCGCAGTTCGGAGGGCGGCATTCTGACAAATCTGAGCATAATTCCACTGCGTGTCACAAAGCTGACGAGACCACACTGGCGCTGCATAACTTACCACAGACCGGCCAATTGCTTTGTACGTGGTCAACAAGATTTCTTTGTCTGAGGAGCTTGTTTCTACTTTTGAATCTATCGCAAATTGCTGTGGCATGTGGGGAGAATGTGTAAGACCTGTCAAATGTGGCACTAACTATTTTAGTACACTTGATGGTCGGAATCATATCTCCATCACAGTCAGCTCGGCATCCACCATCACAGTCAGCGCGCCATTCACCTCACGCATATTTGTAGTGAACAATGTGGCTGAAAACTAGGTGGCAGATATCTTCAGATTTCTAACAGCAAAATATGAGGCAAGTTCCTTGAGGTAGACGTTCAAGCTATCGCAGACGTCAACAATGGGTGACGTGATGCCATGATCGTACAATCGTCCGCATATGATACAATTTCTATGACGTCTGGAGGGGGCGAAATGGAGGATAGGTAGAGGTTAAACAGTATAGGAGATATCATTCCGCTTTGGGGAATTCCCTGTTTCACTCTACGTTCGAGACCCTGCGTTCCCGGCCTGGCTGGAGGGACGTGTTGGCGATGTCCTCAAATTCAATAGTTTGGCATGGCTGATGATGGCATGCAAAACAGTTGTTGTGCTATGTAGTCTTCGAAATCCATATTGATGCTCGGCGAATTCTTCTACGAGGTTCGGGAGGAGTAAGTGTCTTTGCTACTGGTGAAAGATCTTGACATTAAATAGAATCAAGCAGACGAAAGACAGAACACAACAAAACGCTCTAGGTGTTCACTGGTCAAGCACTCAACTCAAAAAAGCGATCAAGAGCCTTTAACGCCGCCTAACTTTCAATATGCATGTCTGACTGGTCGATTTTCCTTAACAGCACAATTCCAGAAGTTTGCAAGTGCATAGTTTTGCGCAGTGAGCTCTTTATCCATACTAGGACGAACTTTAGGTCCGTACCATAGGGCTTGTACCGGCAGCCAAGTGTTTCCCATTCTAAGCAGCCTTTAACAAATCAACTATTTCATTGAAACTATTCTTGCATGGGTTAGAGTTCATAAGACCATTTCTTTGTCAAGCTGCTCAAGTATACGAAGTCTTAAAGCTTTTAGATAGCATACAAACGACACTGACATTGTAATCGTGCCCGATCAATGATCATAATCCACATAAAGAAACCCATTAACTGCACCAGCACTCATACGTTTTAAAGCCGCAAGCTTGCCACACATGAGCCTTATTTTGCTCTGCTCTATTCTATTCGCTATGCCAATCGAAAAAAAACTCTTAGCCCCTTTTGACATAGAGTAACACCGCAGCCAACGGATGAATTCATATGATCTATGATTTGACCACAAGCGGCAGCTCCAACAAAAGCGGCCAATATAAAAAGCTACACTGAACTAAAAACAAGATGAAACAGAAACGAAACAACAGCCCAGACACACTCTCCCAAAGAGTTCCTGTACGGCTCATTGCAGTGTGCAGCAGCTAATGTGGCACGTTTGCGTTGAAACATTAGACAGACGCACGTTTTGTACCGTTGCCAATGGTGAAGTTGGCGCTTGTGCCATGGATGCCGTTGTTGTTGTACCATTTTTAACCTTAAAGTTCAACATTAAAAGCAATTAAGACGCGTGCTTGTAAGCGCCTCATTGACTCTGGCCAAGTGGAATGAACGTACGAATGTATGTATGTAGCAACTAAGTATGTGTTTGAAATGTTCCAATATTGAGCTTTAACTATGTTGACTTGTAATACCCAGGGGTATGTGTGTTAACTGGATAAAAAGAAGAATACCCAAGCTAAAATGTCCGTTAACTTTTGAAAACTTGTTGTTCCCAAATGTCAACCCCAGCCATCGATCAGGAGCCATTAGTCCAAGTGGTTCTATTATCGAGTACTTCCACAAAATTCTAAAAGCCTAAGGAACTTCTGATTAGATGTAAGAACATGGTGGATGTGATTAATACTCAAAGTCACGGAAGTTTCATTTTCAATCGGGTGAACTTAATCTATAGAGTAGAATGAGGAGAACAAGTCCAAAGGCTTAGAAGGTATATGTTCACCGAAAGTTATGTTACATTTTCATATCAAGCTCCTTTAGGTGCACAAGCTTATTCTAGTCCAAAGGACCAATCGCCGTGGGAACAGCTTGGCTATTTAAAGGAGCCACCATTGGCTCCTATTGGTTATTTAAAGTTGCCACTAACTCGACTTGTCATATCGAGCATCATACGCCCTGAGTATTTGTGCAAGAGCCGGCACCGCCCGACCTCACTGAGACTTTCGGTCACTGAGACTCTCTGCTCGATACCGTTGATTGTTCGCGGCTGCCGTCGCAGCTACTCCGTATGAAGCATTCCGCTTTCCGCAACCTTTGCACGCGCCTGGTAGCTCGCAGCTAAGCTTCTCATAACAGCAGTGAATAACACACAGATCGGACCTCAATGTTCTGGCATGTGTGGTACTCACAGCTATCCCGTCCCGGGACCGAAAGCTATATTGGCCTCAATAAACACGTGCTAATATCGATGCCGAACGTGCTAATATCGATGCTGAACTTGCTAGTACCGATATAATACGGCTTAATGCGGACACATCTGCAAATTCGCCGAGATCGCCTCCCTAGAATGGAAAGCTTATGCCCCTGTAGACCCGGGCATGAGCAGAGCAGGTTTTCGATCGTCTCCACCTCAAGACAAGACATCGTTCAAAGTTGTCATTCTGCAGGACTCCCATGCGCGCGGCCATACGCCTTATTGCATAGTGCACGGTTACGACTCCTGTAATCCTACTCAGGCATCCCTTATCAAGGGCCAGCAACTCCTGGGAATACCACATCCATCCGCAGACCTACTTTGCCGCCACCTCCGGCAAAGTCTTTTACTATGTTCAATCGTTCGGCAAAAGGCACGTATGCTAGACTGGCCCTGGTCTGCCTACCGTGGAGGATCCCCTTCTGGGATACCCGTCCGCCTTCTCATTTCCCATATGAGACCGGTAACCCAGCCCAACATAACATTATGAGACAGTAGCCCCCAAACATTTCCTACGCTCTTCGACCTCAACGTCCTCGAATTCAAGGCCTTGAGGCCGCCATACTGTCCACATATATCCAAAGTTTCGAAGTGACAAGTCCATCCTCCTGATCTTTTTTTACGGCCAACGTAATGCCACACACCTCAGCCTGCAAAACAATACACTCTTCCGGCAGCCTTACCGACATACCGATGCCGAATGTTTCTAAGTAGATTCCCAATCCCGTCCCTGACTCCTTCTTGGAGCCATAAGTGAAGAGCGAGATCTTATCCCCTTAAAAACGCAGTATCCGCCTCTCCCCTCGAATTGACCTCCTCGGACTACCGCCCGCATCGATAGTACCCAGAATAGAACCATAGCCCCACACCAGTGTTCCTTATGTCAGCACTTGTCTCTTCATGGCCGTGTACATCCAGTATATTATCTTCGGGAATACTTTCCATCGATCATCCCTCTGCAAGAGTAGAAGGCGCAAACCTCTTTCGGCACCTTTCCTGCGTATTCCTTTTTCAGGACAGTTTCAAATTGAGAGGCCAAGACCTAGTTATTTCGCTTTCGTTGACAACTGCAACTGCACAGTCTCATCCAAAGACGGGAGTCTGAAATCCGGTATCTTATATCTCCTAGTCAAGCGCACCAACCCCTTCTTGCTTGGGTTGGTCCTCAACCCATTATCTCTATCTCGATTGCCTACACAGTGAACTTTCTATTATCTCGATGATCGTCAACAGAAATCTGCTTAGAATCAATAGGACGACATCATTCGCATACGCAATCAGCCTCACACCATCCACGTTGAGGTCTAACCGGACTTCGTTTATCACCAGATTCCATAGAATCGGCGAGAACACCTCCCCTTGAGGCGTTGGCCTTGCCCCCCGCCCTCTTACCAAAAGGGCTGCTACAGCCTACAAATCCATATCGGATGAATGATATATATGGGACCAATATCTAAATCTGATCCCATTTTGATGAAATTTTGTTCAAAACAACAGGGTTTATCCTTGTGCAAAATTTCATGACAATCGGACAATAAATGCGATCTCTACCTTGATCACAAAACTACATAGATAGACAGACGGACTAACGGACATAGCTAAATCGAATCAGAAAGTGGTTCTTAGCATATCGGTATACTTATCAATGGGTCTAGCTCTTCTCCTTCTTAGCGTTCCAAACAAAAGCGCAAGGTTACAATACCCTGTACCACAGTGGTGGTGTAGGGTTAAAATATGATATTGCAGCCGTATAAAAACTTCTTCCCAAAGAAGTGTCGCACTTAGGCATGCCGTTCGGACTCGGCTCTAAAGAGGAGCCTCTTTATCATTGAGCTTAAACTTTGTTTATTTTTCCATCCTTGGGGATAAGTACCACCCTGGCCACCCACCAACCCATCGGCGTGTAAGGCAATGCCATGCTCGCCCTGAAAATCCTTTCTACAATAGATAAGGCAGAGTAATGACCCCAGGGGATTCTTGAAACATCGCCGGCAGTATCCCGTCTTATTCGGCCTATTTATATTTTCTCATCATGAACGGTGTTACCGACGAGATCTTCCATGGATACAGGCATTGTGAGTATAACGATGTCTTGATCGTCGTCCTCCTTATGTGTCTCCATCAATAGTTGCATCGTCTCTCCTGGTTGTTCTCGGGGTGAGTTCCATCTTTTCTCCCAGCTTGGCGAGCTAGGATACTTCCAGAGCGCTTTACGCTATCTAAATGCCTCACTAATGTCCTTTAATTCTCCGCACAATTTCGCCTAGGAACTCCTTTTCGATCCCAACGTCTCCTTTTTGAACCTGTCCAGGGCCTCATGATATTCGTCCCAGCCCTCTGCGGTGTTCTCCGTGCCATATATCGTGGAATGTGTTTGCGTCACCTCCAAGTATAAGGTCTTGCCCCTTGACAACGCACCGTCCAACCAAGACCCAGACCAGACCTGAATGCCATGACAAGTAGTAGTTTACCTGACCTTTCCAGGACTACTACCGTTAAATCTTAACAGTATAAAACGGTTAGATTCCGATCCATATTTTATACGATACAACTTCTAATCTTATCTTCAGTTGGGGGAGAGGGGAGTTTAAGATTGTATGACCTGAGTCTTCGAACTTTATTACCTCGTAACCATGATTCCTGAACCAGGGCCATAATTCTGAGCAGCTCGTCGGTGGCTGCCTCTGAGTGGTGCAGATTTATATGCACTTACTGCAGGCAGCCCATATTTCGTAATTCCTTGGGCCTATTAATTGAGGAATTTTCCACTGAAGTAAATAAGAATTCCAAAGTCCAAACACGATGTACCAAATGATTGTTATGTAATTTTCTCAAAATATGAGCTATTTAAAAAGTATTTTTTTTTTCAAACAAACCTTTAAGAAAATGCTAAGTTGGAGTATTCAGCATTTTTCTTTGAGTGTAAATAACAGAATAGAATCTTTAACCATCCTGACCAAAGTAATCGATAAAAAAAGCTTAACATTTCAGCGAAAAAAAGTTAATAAATAATAAAAAAAAAACAGTGGAAATGTTGTGTTTTGAAGCCAGAGGGAAAACAACACCTGTGTTAAATAAACCACTATTTGTGCTGGTAAGAAAGATGAAAAGCAAAACATTGACATCAATAGCTGAAATGACAGAAGAAACGTGGTCAACAGGTTGATCTTATTAGGACGAAGCCAAGTCATTAAGAAGCAAAAGTGGTTGTCAATGGGGACATAATTTCTTTTTTACCAAAATTTCCCATATAATAGAATTTTTATGCATTACTCAGAAATTTAATAAAAAAACAAGTAAAAAGGCGTTAAGTTCGGCCGGGCCGAACTTTGGATACCTACCACCTCGGGTATATATGTAAACCACCTTTCATCAAAATTCGGTGAAAATTTCATACCTTATACTCATATACCTCATACCGATCTGAACTATATAGGACACGGATGTCGAAGAGCCAAACATAAGTCACTGTGTCAAATTTCAGTGAAATAGGATTATAAATGCGCCTTTTATGGGGCCAAGACTTTAAATCGAGATATCGGTCTACATGGCAGCAATATCCAAATCTGGACCGATTTGGGCCAAGTTGCATAAACATGTCAAAGAGCCTAACACTAAGCACTGTCCCAAATTTCAGCGAAATCGGACAATAAATGTGGTTTTTATGGGCCTTAGACCCTAAGTCGGAGGATCGGTCTATATGGCAGCTATATCCAAATCTGGACCGATCTGGACCAAATTAAAGAAGCATGTCAAAGGGCCTAAGACAACTCACTGTCCCAAATTTCAGCGAAATCGGCCAATAAATGTGGTTTTTATGGGCCTTAGACCCTAAGTCGGATGATCGGTCTATATGGCAGCTATATCCAAATCTGGACCGATCTGAGCCAAATTCACAAAGGATGTCGAAGGGCCTAACACAACTTTATGGGCCTAAGACCCTAAATCGGCGGATCTGTCTATATGGGGGCTATATCAAGATATAGTCCGATATAGCCCATCTTCGAACTTAACCTGCTTATGGACAAAAAAAGAATCTGTGCAAAATTTCAGCTCAATATCTCTATTTTTAAAGACTGTAGCGTTATTTCAACAGACAGACGGACAGACGGACGGACATGGCTAGATCGTCTTTGATTTTTACGCTGATCAAGAATATATATACCTTATAGGGTCGGAAATGGATATTTCGATGTGTTGCAAATGGAATGACAAAATGAATATACCCCCATCCTTCGGTGGTGGGTATAACAAGTAAAAAGGCGTTAAGTTCGGCCGGGCCGAACTTTGGATACCCACCACCTCGGGTATATATGTAAACCACCTTTCGTCAAAATCCAGTGCAAAACTCATACCTTATGTCCCATAGCAGAAATATGTGGAGGGGCTTAACTTAACTCTTTGTCCCAAATTTCGGCAACATCGGACAATAAATGCGCTTTTTATGGCCACAAAACCTAAAACCGAGAAATCGGGTTATATCCAGATGTGGACCGATTTGTGCGATAATGCAAAAGTATGTCAAGGGGCTTAACTTAACTCACTGTCCCAAATTTCGGCGTAAGACCACAAATCGGAGGATCGGTGTATATGGCAGCTATATCCAAATATGAACCGATCTGAGCTAAATTGACGGAGGATTTTAAGGGGCTTTACACAACTCATTGCCCCAAATTTCAGCAAAATCGGATAATAACTGTGACTTTTATGGGCCTAAGACCCTAAATTGGAGGATCGGTCTATATGGCAGCTATATCCAAATCTGGACCGATCTGACCCAAATTGACGGATGACGTCGGAGGGCCTAGGACAATGTACTGTCCCAAACCGCAGAAATCGCTCTACGGGTGACCTTATGGCACTACTGTCGGAACGTTGGAGTCGCTCAATCCACCAGTTTGGTGAGAGTAAGATTGTGGCTCTGGATATCTGCAAGTCATTTGATAGGGTCTGGCACGGTGCACTACTATCAAAGCTTGTCGCATTTGGTGTCGGTAACGGATTCGTTCGATTTATTACGAGCTTTCTCAGAGATCGCACTATTCAAGTCGTCATAGATGGGTTTTCATCCAATGGGAACAAATTGACCGTAGGTGTACCCCAGGGCTCTGTTCTTCCTCCTTCTCTTTTTCTAATTTTCATCAACGATCTGTTGGGTCAAACATCGAAACCGATCTACTCATTTGCGGATGACAGTAATCTCTGTCATTCGTACTCATTCGACCATAGGCCAAGTCTTCGAGAGATTGAGGACAAGAGGCGGATTATGGACCATGCACTCTGCCAGGATTTGCTGGCCATTTCTGAGTGGGGTCGAATGAATCGAGTAGATTTTAATGCACGGACGACTCAGTGCTGCTTGTTGTCACACAAACGACTCGCTGACCCATTAAGATCATCTTTGTCTATCAACGGTGTGGATGTTGTGCAATCAGAAGCTCTTGATGTTCTGGGCATGAAAATAAAGTGATGTCCGTTGGGCTAAACATGTATTCGAAGTGTCGAAAGAAGCATTCAAGTGTTTAGGCTTCCTTAAACGGTGTAAGAATTACTTCACTCCGTCTGATCTTCTTAACATCTATACCACTTTCATAAGGCCGAAAAGAGAGTACAACTCACATGTATGGGCTGGAGCTACTGAACCGTGTACAGAGGAGTGCGATGGCGTCTATTAGGGACAGTGGGGTATCCAATTCTATTGCTTCCCTTCATCATCGTCGCAATGTGGGTTGTTTGGCGCTGTTCTATCGGTACTTTCATGGTTTGTGTTCGTCTGATATTCTTCTTCTTATTGCTGATATAAGGATGTATATCAGGGATACTATACATTCCAGGAACTCACACCCGTTTGTAATTGATAGGAGAGCGGACCGCACAATGCATTATAGAGAGAATTCTTATTTCGCCCGAACCCTTTTCAGACAGCCAGAAAGTCAATAAATCTCTGGGGAACATACTTCTGAATTCAGGAACCGATCTCGACTGTAGCATAACTCTCAAAGTGATGGCCGAAAATTTCGAAACTTACCTGTTCTGGTTGGCAAGCCAAAGAGATATCCCAGGGAATAGTAAAGCAGACGAGCTTCCGAGGCTAGGAACTACCTTACACCTTCAAGGTTAACTACAATCTGTGGGCATGCTCTAGCGACATGTAAGCTACGACATCAGGATCAGGCCCAAGGGGCAAGACATGACAGACGTTCAGGAATTGCGAGTTGTAAACACTCCAAATGTATGTGCCTAAATCTAGACTTGCAGAGGTCGCCGCTTTGCTGTCGCTAGCTACCTAGCTAGAATATTGTGGACATTCACAATTTGTTGGGTTTTTTAAAGCCATCTGGATGTTTCAGTGGTAGGAACTAGAAGGTATCATCCTTTTCCTGTTGCTGTGGTATCACAATAGACCAAAACGTCTAAGTGGTTCTGATGGCAGACTCCCGCTTAAACCTAACCCAATACGGAACTTTTGCTATGATTGCGAAAGCGCATTATGATCCGATATTTAACCTTAAACAAATTTTTTTCAATGTTGTTAGATTGCGCTTACAGTGTCCCGTTAGCTGTTGTTGTAGTGAGTATGGAGCTCGGATTATCTGTGCAGTGGTTATTTGGTTTCTACTTTGGCATCACCATGGACACAATTGTCCATTAGGGTTTCATCTAGGAATAACACTATAACCTTATCTAATATTAACTTAAATATTACTTGAATGACGTGATTGAAGGTTTATAATAACGGAATTTATGGGGAAGGAATCCTTGAGGAGCTTCAAACCATTTAAGTCGCCCGGACCTGATGGAATATTTCCGGTGTTACTGCAGAAAGAGGTAGACTATCTGGCGCCTCGTCTGGCCAAAATTTTCACAGCGTGCCATATATACTCCGAAAGCCTTGCAGGAGACAAGGGAGTTGTTTATACCCAAGCCCGGCAAGGCAAGTTATGCGACACGAAAGGCCTTCAGACCCATAAGCCTTACGTACTCAAAACCATGGAACGTATTGTGGACACTATGATAAAGAGTAGGACATCCAGCGAACTGCTCAAATACAAACAGCATGCCTATGTCAAGGGAAGATCGGTGGAGAAAGACCTGCACGAGGTTGTGCATAAAATAGAAAAAGCCTTCGATGCCAAAACGTACACACTGGCGGTATACATTGACATCGAGGGGATTTTAACAATGTGCGGACCGACACACTAATCGAATCCTTAGACCAGTACCTGGTGGACCCGGTCCTTAGAGACTGGATAAACCATAAGCTAAGGAAAAGGTGGATATATTGTATGTCCCATGGCATAAATATAAGGGAGAAAGTGGCACAGGGCACGCCACAGGGGGGCTTTTTATCGCCACTCCTATGGGTGACCACCATAAATGACCTATTACGGATGCTGACTAAGGAGGGATTTGAACCCGTCTGCTACGCGGACGATGTTATAATACTTCTAAGGCGTAAGGATCCGAACGAGCTATGCAGAAAGGCCGAAAGGGCTCTAGCATATGGCATATGACTGGGCTAGACTCAGAGATCTCAATGTTAACCCAGAGAAGACTGAAATATGCCTTTTCACGAGAAAGACGAAGGTGGGCCAATTTAATGCACCACGTTCCTCAATAAGACGATTTCGATATCTGACCAGGTAAAATACCTAGGTGTGATCTTGGACAGGAAACTGAATTGGAAGTGTCACATTCAGAAGCGTACTGAGAAGGCTCACAGATGTTGGGCACTATGTAGATGGGCCGTAGTCTCGAAATGGGGCCTGAATCCTAGAATAGTCCACTGGCTCTATAGGAGCGTGATAAGACCAATACTTCCATACGCCTCAGAAGTTTGGTGGACTGCTATGGAGAAAAAGTGCAGCATAAGGACCATACAACAGGTTCAGAGAACATGTAGTCTTGGCTTAGGCGGAGCGATGAGGATCAATCCCACTAGGGCACTGGAGACTATTCTAGATATCCGACCCATTGATATACAGATTAAGTGTGAGGCAGCCATTGCAGCTATGAGACTTAAGGCGATGGGAGAATGGATTGAGGAGCAGCAGCTCATACCATTGCGGTATAATCGAGGAGACGATAGGAAACATGGATTGAAGGGAAGAGGTTTCCGATCGGATACCTGATATGAACCTTGAAGTCGAGTGCGAGGCACTGCTGCCATCGGTACAGTCTTGGATTGACGGAACCCTAGTATTGCTATCTGGTAGATCATGTTACACGGAAGGATCAAAGCTAGAGGACAGAGAGGGGTTGGGGGTTTACATTGAGAACCCAGGGACTGAGATCTGTTTTAGACTGCATGACCATAATACGGTCCTGCAGGCGGAGATCCGGGCGATCACGGAATGCGTGAAGTGGTGTGATGCTAACGCGAGGACTTCGAATGTGAACATCTTTACCGACAGTAAAATTGCCATAAGGGCAATAACAACCACGACGGTAAGGTCACGAACAGTCTTGCAGTGTAAGAAGGAGATTAACGCCTCCTCTGAGGATGGGAAAATCCGCATAATTTGGGTGCCGGGCCATAACGGAGTAAGGTGAAATGAAAGGGCAGACGATTTGGCGGTGAAGCCCAGAGGATTGCCGTCAATAAACTTGGTTAACCTGAAGCCTCTCGGGTCGACGCAGTTAAGGTAGTGGGCGACGAATGCGCATTCAACATTGTGGAACAGCGAAACGGTCGGTAGGACGGCGAAAACTCTATGTGGGGATCCAGATCGTGAGAAGACGGAGTTATTACTGAAATGAAGTAAGAAGGAGGTCAGTATAGCTAATGGTATCATAACGGGACATATAGGACTACAAGCTCACTTATGTAAAATCGGTGCGGCAACTGATAGCATGTGTAGGGCATGCGGGGAAGATGATGAGACGTTGGAGCATTTTCTTTGTCATTGCCCGGCTTTCGCGTTCAACAGATACCGGTCCTTAGGTGGAGACACAATATCAGACATGAACCAACTTTGGGGAGTGGTATTGAAAACAATTAAGGATTTTTGTAAGTAGCACGGAATTTCCAACTTAAAATTTTCTTTTTAGAGGTTACTTTATAGTTTTTGGACCACTCAACAAGCCGATTACTGGCTTAGGTGTATGTCCATAGTGGCATGGGGCAGATTAATATCTGCACCCTCTTTTCAACCTAACCTAATATTACTTGAAAACCTACAGAGTCCTCTTATAGTTTCCAAGATATTCGACATTCGACAATAATTATTATTTTTCACAGCTATAACAACACAGCAATTTCCGCTGGACCTGATGTTTCAAAACACTCATGTAGTATATGAGTTAAGCATGTGGCAGAAACACTTAAAACATGTTTCAAAACTCATTAGCGGTTAATTATTTAGCATCAAGAGTTAATAAGCCCTTATACCGAAGCTTCCACTCTGAAACGAGTTTTGGTTGCTTAGTTTGTTTAACTCTTTATTGAAATATACCTACAATCAAATTGGAGCAATTTTTTTAATAGGACCCCTTTGAGCAGACGGTAGCTTTCTAACGGTTCTTTTCATATTCAGGCCCATTTAAGTCATCGCCACCGTCACCTTTGATTGACCATCCTCATCAGCGATTGTGGTATTCATTCATCCAGAACATGGTCCATTGTCCAAATGGAGTGCGTGTGAGTGTGATCAGGCTTTTGTTGTGGATTTTTATTTTTATTTTTTTTTTTTTTTCGTAACATACCCATACCTTTTATGCCCCATGAGATGTTGATAAAGGGGGCTGTAGCGGCTGCTGCATGCTACTTAAGCTATGATGATGTCCATGTCCATGTCAATGATGGAGATGACTGTGACGACAACGATGATAATGATGAAAAATGTTAATTGAAGCAAAATGCAGACACAAGATCAAAATCAACATGCCGCCACTCCAAAACAACAAACGATGAAAAAGCGACATCAACAGCAGCAACAACCACAACAACACCAGCAACAAACAATAACGGCTACATGAGTGGAGCAAGATGCATCATAGTAGAAGCTGGGGAAGACTAAGCGATTTCTTTCTGACAACGTTGCTGACATTACGTTAATTATTTTATCGGTGTTCCGCTAAACAAAGGCCAACCACCAATGAGTCAAGAAGGCCACAGCAGTGCAACGTAACATAAAATATAACGAAAAAATCTATTTAAGAAAAAAATGCAACATGTAATGGTCGATGACTTTAAAAAAAAAAAAAAAAACAGCCAAAAACCAACAACTGGCCAGAACCAAAGATGATGGAGGCCAGAGCCTGCCACTTAACAAAACACATAAATGCTGTTGTTAACAGCTGCTCTTGACTGTTTGGTAGCACCGTCGCAAAAATTCACACATTAAGCATATCGCAAACTATTCTATAGGGGCAAACGTCTTTACGATATCAAAGAGAAAGAAAAAACAAGTAAAAGCGTGCTAAGTTCGGCCGGGCCGAATCTTATATACCCTCCACCATGGATCGCATTTGTCGAGTTCTTTTCCCGGCATCTCTTCTTAGGCAAAAAAGGATATAAGAAAAGAGTTGCTCTGCTATTAAAACGATATCAAGATATGGTCCGGTTCGGACCACAATTAAATTATATGTTGGAGACCTGTGTAAAATTTCAGCCAATTCGTATAAGAATTGCGTCCATTGGGGCTCAAGAAGTAAAATAGAGAGAACGATTTATATGGGATCTGTATCGGGCTATAGACCGATTCAGACCATAATAAACACGTTTTTTTGATGGTCATGAGAGGATCCGTCGTACAAAATTTCAGGCATATCGGATAATAATTGCGACCTCTAGGGGTCAAGAAGTCAAGATCCCAGATCGGTTTATATGGCAGCTATATCAGGTTATGAACCGATTTGAACCTTATTTGACACAGTTGTTGAAAGTAAAAATAAAATACGTCATGCAAAATTTCAGCCAAATCGGATAGGAATTGCGCCCTCTAGAAGCTCAAGAAATCTAATCCCCAGATCTGTTTATATGACAGCTATATCAGGTTATGGACCGATTTCAACCAAACTTGGCGCAGTTGTTGGATATAATAACAAAACACGTCGTGCAAAATTTCATTTCAATCGGATAAGAATTGCGCACGCTAGAGGCTCAAGAAGTCAAGTCTCCAGATCGGTTTATATGGCAGCTATATCAGGTTATAGACCGATTTGAACCATACTTGGCACAGTTGTTGGATATAATAACAAAACACGTCGTGCAAAATTTCATTTCAATCGGATAAGAATTGCGCACTCTAGAGGCTCAAGAAGTCAAGACCCAAGATCGGTTTATATGGCAGCTATATCAGGTTATGAACCGATTTGAACCATACTTGGCACAGTTTTTGGATATCATAACAAAACACGTCGTGCTAAATTTCATTCTGATAGGATAAGAACTGCGCACGCTAGAGGCTCAAGAAGTCAAGACCCAAGATCGGTTTATATGGCAGCTATATCAGGTTATGGACCGATTTGAACCATACTTGGCACAGTTGTTGGATATCATAACAAAACACGTCGTGCAAAATTTCATTCCAATCGGATAAGAATTGCGCACTCTAGAGGCTCAAGAACTCAAGACCCAAGATCGGTTTATATGGCAGCTATATCAAAACATGGACCGATATGGCCCATTTGCAATACCAACCGACCTACACTAATAAGAAGTATTTGTGCAAAATTTCAAGCGGCTAGCTTTACTCCTTCGGAAGTTAGCGTGCTTTCGACAGACAGACGGACGGACGGACAGACGGACGGACATGGCTAGATCGACATAAAATGTCACGACGATCAGGAATATATATACTTTATGGGATCTCAGACGAATATTTCGAGTAGTTACAAACAGAATGACGAAATTAGTATACCTCCCATCTTATTGTGGAGGGTATAAAAATAAGTAAAAGTTCGGCCGGGCCGAATTTTATATACCCTCCACCATGGATCGCATTTGTCGAGTTCTTTGCGCAGTATCTCTTTTTAGACAAACAAGGAATAATGAATATGGACGGAGGAGGAGAAGGAGCTATATCAAGTTATAGTCCGATTCGGGGCTCAAGAAGCAAAATCGGGAGATAGGTTTATATGGGAGCTGTATCAAGCAATAGATCGATTCTTGCACATATTGCACACGTGTGTTGAAAGCCATGGGAGGAGCCGTTGTACAAAATTTGAGCCAAATCGGATGAGAATTGCGCTCTCTAGAGGCTCAAGAAGTCAAAACCCAAGATCGGTTTATATCGCAGTTATATCAGGTTATGAACCGATGTGAGCCATACTTCGCACAGTTGTTGGAAGTGATATCAAAACACTATGTGCAAAATTTCAGTCAAATTGGGCGAGAAGTGCGCCCTCTAGAGGCTCAAGAAGTCAAGACCCAAGATCGGTTTATATGGCAGCTATATCAGGTTATGAACCGATTTAAAAAATACTTAGCACAGTTGTTTGAAGTGATATCAAAGCACTTTGTGCAAAATTTCAAATTTGATGAGAATTGCGCCCTCTAGAGGCTCAAGAAGTCAAGACCCAAGATCGGTTTATATGGCAGCTATATCAAAACATGGACCGATTTGGTCCATTTACAATCCCTACCGACCTACATTAATAAGAAGTATTTGTGCAAAATTTCAAGCGGTTAGCTCTACTCCTTCAAAAGTTAGCGTGCTTTCGACAGACAGACGGTCGGACGGACAGACGGACGTAGGGACATGGCTAAATCCACTAAGAATGTCAAGACGATCAAGAAAATATATACTTTGTTGGGACTCAGATCAATATATCGATGTGTTACAAACAGAATGACTAAATTAGTATACCCCCATCCTATGGTGGAGGGTATAAAAACAGTGTGCCAAGTTCTGCCGTACCAAATCTTATATACCATCCACCATGGATTGCATTTGTCAAATTTTTTGCCTGGTATCTCTTTATAGGCAAACAAATGATAACGAATAAGAATTACTATTGGTTTATATGGGAGCTATATCAGCTTATGAACCGATTTAGACTATGCTTGGCATAGTTGTTACGAGACAAAACAAAACATTTTACGCATTTCAGTCAAATCGGACGTATGGGACGTAAGGTCCATAGCAGTTATATCGAAATATGTTCAATTGTGTATAACAAAATATTGGTCTTTTTAGTAGCTTTGTCTACTAAACCGATCTAAACCATTTACGGCACGGATGTCGAAAAGCCTAACAAATTTCAGTGAAATCGGATTATAAATGAGCCTTTTATATGGCCAAGACTTTAAATCGAGAGATCGGTCTATATGGCAGCTATATCCAAATCTGGACCGATTTGAGTGAAATTGAAGAAGGATGTCGACGGGCCTAACAGAACTCACTGTCCCAAATTGCAGCGATATAGGGCAATAAATGCAAATTTTATGGGTCCAAAATCTTAAATCGAGAGATCGGTCTCCAAATCTGAACCATTCAGGGCCAAATTGAGGAAAGGTATTGAATGGCCTAAAACAACTCACTGTCTCAAATTTCAGCAAAATCGGATAATAAATGCGGCTTTTATGGGTCTAAGACCCTTAATCGAAGGATCGGTCTATATGGCAGCTATATCCAAATCTGGACCGATCTGTTCTATATTGCAGAAGTATGTCAAGGGACTTAAAATAACTCAATGTCCCAAATTTCAGCAAAATCGGATAATAAATGTAGCTTTTATGGGACCAAGACGTAATCGGAGGATCGGCTTATATGGCAGCTATAACCAAATCTGCACCAAATTAAAGAAGGATGTCGGAAGGCCTACCACAACTCATTGTCCCAAATTTCAGCAAAATCGGATAATAAATGTGGTTTTTATGGGCCTAAGACCCTAAATCGGTGGATCGGTCTGTATGGGGGCTATATCAAGATATAGTCCGATTTAGCCCATCTTCGAACTTAACCTGCTTATGGCCAAAAAAAGAATTTTAAAGACTGTAGCGTGATTTCAACAGACAGACGGACGGACATGTCTAGATCGTCTTAGATTTTTACGCTGATCAAGAATATATTATATGCTTTGTACGGTCGGAAATTGATATTTCGATGTGTTGCAAACTGAATGGCAAAATGAATATACCCCCATACTTCATTGGTGGGTATAAAAAGAGAATGCGATACAGAGTTCAGGCATCGTTTAGAATTCTTAGCGAACATTCGGAAGAAAATTAAAAAACAAGTAAAAAGACGTTAAGTTCGGCCGGGCCGAACTTTGTATGCCCACCACCTCGGGTATATATATAAACCACCTTTCATCAAAATCCGGTGAAAATTGCATACCTTATGTCCCATAGAAGTTATATCGAAATTTGTTCCGATTTGGACCAAATACTAATAATAAGTACAAGTCATTATTCCATTGTGTATAATCATCATTTTAATAGCTATATCTAAAAATAAACCGATCTGAACCATATACAACATGGACGTCGAAAAGCCTAACATAAGTCACTGTGTCAAATTTCAGTTAAATCGGATTATAAATGCTCCTATTTTGGGGCTAGGACTTTAAATCGAGATATCGGTCTATTTGGCAGCTATATGCAAATCTTGATCGATCTAGACCAAATTGCAGAAATATGTGAAGGGGCTTAACTTAACTCTCTGTCCCAAATTTCGGCAACATCGGACAATAAATGCTCCTTTTATGGGCCCAAAACATTAAATCGAGAGATCGGTCTATATGACAGCTATATCCAAATCTGGACTGATTTGAGTGAAATTGAAGAAGGATGTCGACGGGCATAACAGAACTCACTGTCCCAAATTGAGGCGACATAAGGCAATAAATGCGCTTTTTATGGCCCCAAAACCTAAAACCGAGAGATCGGTCTATATGGCAGCTATATCCAAATCTGGACCGATCTGTGCCATAATGCAGAAGTATGTCAAGGGGTTTAACATAACTCATTGTCCCAAATTTCGGCGACATCGGACAATCAATGGGCCTTTTATGGGCATAAGACCCTAAATCGGAGGATCGGTCTATATGACAGCTATATCAAAATCTGGACCGCTCTGAGCCAAATTGACGAATAATGTCGACGGACCTAACACAACTCCAAATCCCAAATTTAAGCAAAATCGAATAATAATTGTTGCTTTTATGGGACTAAGACCCTAAATCGGAGGATCGGTCTATATGACAGCTATATCCAAATCTGGACCGATCTGAGCCAAATTGATGCAGGAAGTCGAAGGGCCTAAAACAACTCACTGTCCCAAATTTCAGCAAAATCGGATAATAAATGTGGCTTTTATATGCTTAAGACCCTAAATTGGAGGATCGGTCTATATAACAGCTATATCGAAATTTGGACGGATCTGAGCCAAATTGACGAAGGATGTCGAAGGACCTAACATAACTCACTGTCCCAAATTTCAGCAAAATCGGATATTAACTGTGGCTTTTATGGGCCAAAGACCCTAGATCGGAGGATCAGTCTATATGTCAGCTATATCCAAATCTAGACCGACCTGAGTCATATTGACGGATGATGTCGAAGGGCCTAACACAACTCACTGTCCCAAATTTCAGCAAAATCGGATAATAAATGTGGCTTTTAGTGGACTAAGACCCTAAATCGGAGGATCGGTCTTTATGGGGGCCATATCAAGATATAGTCTGATATAGCTCATCTTCGAAATTAACTTGCTTATGGACAAAATAATAATTTGTGCAAAGTTGCAGCTCAATATCGTTATTTTTGAAGACTGTAGCGTGATTTCAACAGACAGACGGATGGACATGTCTGGATCGTCTTAGATTTTTACGCTGATCAAGAATATATATACTTTATATGGTCGGAAATGGATATTTCTATGTGTTGCAAACGGAATGACAAAATGAATAAACCCTCATCCATCGGTGGTGGGTATAAAAATTAAAAAAAAAAAAAACATACGACACGATGTTCAGGCAACGTTCAGAATTATTTCGGAAAAAAGATTCCTACAGTCAAGCACTCCAGTAATCGTTCCGATTTCCTTTTGAACTGTCGGACGGAAAATTTGAAAGAACTCCTACGACAAGACGTTCAGAAATCATTCAGAACTGTCGGAAAAAATACCTTGAAAATCATCCAGAATTTGTAACGCTTTCAGTAAGATCTAGTAGCAAGACATTTTCAGGTACTTGGAACACTATTCTACGTTCGGCTAATGGGAAAAATGCTCTGTCATAGTCAATTTGGGTAAGTAATTAAGCGTATGATATGCTGTGTCTCCGATTCCCCGTAGTCTTGAGTAGTTTAAATCCAGGAATTCTTAGTGCATGAACCAGACCTCTACACACCTATGCATCCTGGATAAGAACCACGTCAAATCCTCCTACCATCAGAAGGACCTTTAGTGCCGCCGATGCGTCTTTACTATGAGGGAGATTTATCTGCAAGAACAAAACCATAGTCAGGATTCAGAATTTCCACAGCGGTTGCGTTAGCTTTGGCTTTTGAGTAGAACCACTCAGGTTCCACTGCTTTCGCAGGACACCTGACACTTGCGGTGTGGACGATTTTACCATAGATGCTTCACTAGATTCTGCTGTCGAAGTACCTGTTGAGTTCCGTCCTTCCCCGCCGGCGCACACCTTGAGCCCAATCCAAACGGATAACCCACCCTCACAGCTTGTCGGGTCCAGTTTCGACGCCTTCGCTTCCTGTCTCGATTGTGGCTGGTTTCTCCTGCAATCCGTCAGATTTAACCTCGAAGTGTCTCAGACAAATATTCCGCAACAACTGCTGAGTCGTCTCCCGATTTCCCAAGCCCACCGTTTCTATATACGTTCAGTCTCAACTTGTTAAATCCGTAGAATGCAACTCCTTCCGACTTGTTGTGGTATGCAAGACATTTGAAATTTAATAAGAATACTCATCTCTGCGGTCACTATAAACCTCAATCAATCTAGCAGTCAGTAGTTGGAAGATTGAGGTTACAGTTCCTTAGTCTCCCAAGTATGCATTGAGGATCTAAGGGAATCCTTGATATCCAAGCGTGTGCCATTAGTTGAGAATTAATATCTTCCCTCTTGACCAAAACCAGTGCTGCGCCTGGCCAAATCTCGTGATATTTTTTTAGATATAGCTGCCATATAGACCGATCCCTTGATTTAAAGTCTTGGCCCCACAAAAGGCACATCTATAATCCGATTTCGCTGAAATTTAACACAGTGACTTATGTCTGGCTTTTGGACATCCCTGTCACATATGGTTCAGTCTATATTTGTATATGGCTACAAAACTACCAATATTTTGTCTACAAAATTAAGCAATGACTTGTACTTGGACCACTCAATATCCGTGTCGAATTTGGTCTAAATCGGACCCTATTTCGATATAGCTGCTATGGGGGCATAAATTATGTATTTTTCCCCAGATTATGACGAAAGGTGTTTTAGATATATACCCGACGTGCCGGGTATCCAAAGGTCGGCCAGGCCGAACTTAACGCCTTTTTACTTGTTACGGAATACCACAGAAGCTGATTGCCTAAGTTAAATATCTGACAAATGTTGCCAGCACTAAGAGGAGATAATCACCGCTGAATACGTTCAGTGTCTAACATGTAACATGTCTAGCTGACATGCTAGGTTAGGTTAGGTAAGGTTGAAAAGAGGGTACAGATATTAGTCCGTCCCACGCCACTATGTACATACACCTGAGTCAGAAATCGGCTTGTTGTGCGCTCTAAAAATTATAAAGTAACCTCTAAAAAGAAAATTTTAAGTTAAAAATTCCGTGCTACTTACAAAATCCTTAATTGTCCTCAGTACCACTCTCCTAAGCCGGTTCATGTCTAATATTGTGTCTCCACCTTAGTGCCGATATCTGTTGGACGCGAAAGCCGGGCAATGACAAAGAAAATGCTCCAACGTCTCATCATCTTTCCCGCATGCCCTACACATCCTAGTACTTGCCGCACCGATTTTACATAAGTGAGCTCGTAGTCCTATGTGTCCCGTTATGACACCAATAGCTATACTGACCTCCTTCGCACTTCCTTTCAGCAACAGCTCGTCTTCTCATGATCTGGATCCCCCCATATGATTTTCGCCGTCTTACCGACCGTTTCGCTGTTCCACAATGTTGCATGCGCATTCGTCGCTCACTCCCTTAGATCGGACTGCGTCGACTTGAAAGGCTTCGGGTTAACCAAGTTTATTGACGGAAGTCTTCTGCCCTTTCATTTCCCCTTACTCCATTATGGACCGGCACCCAAACGATGCGGATTGTGCCATCCTCAGAGAAGGCGTTAATCGCCTTCTTACACTGCAAGAGTGTTCGTTATATTACCGTCCTGGTTGTTATTGCCCTTATGGCAATTTTACTGGCGGTAAATATGTTCACACTCGACGTCCTCTCGTTAGCACCACACTACTTCACGCATTCCGTGATCTCCCGGATCTCCACCTGCAGGACCGTATTATGGTCAGGCAGTCTAAAACAGATCTTAGTCCCTGGGTTCTCAATGAAAACCCCCAGGCTCACGCTGTCCTCTAGCTTTGATCCATCCATTCCAGATGGCAATACTAGGGTTCCGTCAATCCAAGTCTGTGCCTCTGATAGCATTGCCTCGCACTCTTCTTAAAGGTTCATCTCAGGTATCCGATCGGAAACCTCTTCCCTGCCTTCCAGATTTCCTATCGTCGCCTGGATTATACCGCGATGGTATGAGCTGCTCCCATCCTCAATCCATTTTCCCATCGCCTTAAGTCTCATAGCCGCAATGGCTGCCTCACACTTAATCTGTATGTCAAGGGTCGGATATCCCATTTCGAGCCTACGGCCCATCTACATAGTGCCCAACATCTGTGAGCCCTTTCAGAACGCTCCTGAATGTGACACTTCCAATTCAGTTTCCTGTCCAAGATCACACCTAAGTATTTGACCTGGTCAGATATCGAAATCGTCTTATTGAGGAAACGTGGTGCGTTAAATTGGCCCACCTTCGTCTTCCTCGTGAAAAGGCATATTTCACTCTTCTCTGGGTTAACATTGAGACCTCTGGGTCTAGCCCAGTCATATGCCATATGCAATACCCTTTAGGCCCTTCTGCATAGCTCGTTCGGATCCTTACTCCTTAGAAGTATTATAACATCGTCTGCATAGCGGACGGGTTCAAATCCCTCCTCAGTTAGCATCCGTAATAGGACATTTATGGTGGTCACCCATAGGAGCGGCGACAAAATGCCCCTTGTGGCGTGCCCTGTTCCACTTTCTCCCTTATATTTATGCCATGGGGCACACAATATATCCACCTGTTCCTTAGCTTATGGTTTATCCAGTCTCTAAGGACCGGGTCCATCCGGTACTGGTCTAAGGATTGGATCAGTGTGTCGGTCCGCACATTGTTAAAAGCTCCCTCGATGTCAATGCATACCGCCAGTGTGTACGTTTTGGCATTGAAGAATTCTTCTATTTTATGCACAACCTCGGCAGGGCAGTCTACACCGACTTTCCCTTGGCATAGGCATGCTGTTTGTATTTGAGCAGTTCGCTGGATGTCATACTCTTTATTATGGTGTCCACAATACGTTCCATGGTTTTTAGTAGAAAGCGCGTAAGGCTTATGGGTCTATAGGCCTTTGGTGTCGCATAACTTACCTTGCCGGGCTTGGGTATAAACACCACCCTTGCCTCCTGCCAGGCTTTCGTAGTATATGAAAGTCCTAGGCATGCTGTGAAAATTTTGGCCAGATGAGTTGCCATATAGTCTGCCTCTTTCTGTAGTAACGCCGGAAATATTCCATCAGGTCCGGGTGACTTAAATGATTTGAAGCTCCTCAAGGATTCCTTTACCATAAATTCCGTTATTATAAACATTCGATCAACGTCATTATTGCAAGATTGACATGCTAGCCTCTCATCTATGTCGCATTCTTGGCTTCAGGAGCTTCTCAGCGCTAAAGACCAAAACAGAATGAGCGCATTGAGCTTTGCTTTTGAGGGTTAAGTTGAAAAATGCAACTCTGCCAACAAATCCCACACAAGCAATACGCGAAAGCTAGAGCCGAAGCGAGATCGTGTGCAAAATTTCAATGCCCCAGATTGTCCATGCGCCTTTTGGCAGGTCTGTTGTTTATTCTCAGCCATTTTCATACATGAGCGCATTGAGCTTTGTTTTTGAGGGTTGAGTTAAAAATGCAACTCTGCAAACAAATCCCATACAAGCAACACGCAAAGGCTAGAGCTGAAGCGAGATCGTGTGCACGACGTGTTTTGCTATGATATCCAACAACTGTGCCAAGTATGGTTTAAATCGGTCCATAACCTGATATAGCTGCCATATAAACCGATCTTGGGTCTTGACTTCTTGAGCCTCTAGCGTGCGCAATTCTTATCCGATCAGAATGAAATTTTGCACAACGTGTTTTGTTATGATATCCAACAACTGTGCCAAGTATGGTTCAAATCGGTTCATAACCTGATATAGCTGCAATATAAGCCGATCTTGGGTCTTGACTTCTTGAGCCTCTAGAGGGCGACATTCTTATCCGATTGGAATGGAATTTCGCACGACGTGTTTTGTTATGATACCCAACAACTGTGCCAAGTATGGTTCAAATCGGTTCATAACCTGATATAGCTGCCATATAAACCGATCTTGGGTCTTGAATTCTTGAGCCTCTAGAGTGCGCAATTCTTATCCGATTGAAATGAAATTTTGCACGACGTGTTTTGTTATTATATCCAAAAACTGTGCCAAGTATGGTTCAAATCGGTCCATAACCTGATATAGCTGCCATATAAACCGATCTTGGGTCTTGACTTCTTGAGCCTCTGGATTGCGCAATTCTTATCCGATTGGAATGAAATTTTGCACAACGTGTTTTGTTATGATATCCAACAATTGTGCCAAGTATGGTTCAAATCGGTTCATAACCTGATATAGCTGCCATATAAGCCGATCTTGGGTCTTGACTTCTTGAGCCTCTAGATTGCGCAATTCTTATCCGATTGGAATGAAATTTTGCACGACGTGTTTTGTTATGATATCAAACAACTGTGCTAAGTATGGTTCAAATCGGTTCATAACCTGATATAGCTGCCATATAAACCGATCTTGGGTCTTGAATTCTTGAGCCTCTAGAGTGCGCAATTCCTATCCGATTTAGCTGAAATTTTGCACGACGTGTTTTGTTATTATATCCAACAACTGTGCCAAGTATGGTTCAAATCGGTCCATAACCTGATATAGCTGCCATATAAACCGATCTTGGGTCTTGACTTCTTGAGCCTCTAGATTGCGCAATTCTTATCCGATTGGAATGAAATTTTGCACGACGTGTTTTGTTATGATATCAAACAACTGCGCTAAGTATGGTTCAAATCGGTTCATAACCTGATATAGCTGCCATATAAACCGATCTTGGGTCTTGACTTCTTGAGCCTCTAGAGTGCGCAATTCTTATCCGACCAGAATGAAATTTTGCACGACGTGTTTTGTTATTATATCCAACAACTGTGCCAAGTATGGTTCAAATCGGTCCATAACCTGATATAGCTGCCATATAAGCCGACCTTGGGTCTTGACTTCTTGAGCCTCTAGAGGGCGCAATTCTTATCCGATTGGAATGGAACTTCGCACGACGTGTTTTGTTATGATACCCAACAACTCTGCCAAGTATGGTTCAAATCGGTCCATAACCTGATATAGCTGCCATATAAACCGATCTTGGGTCTTGACTTCTTGAGCCTCTAGAGTGCGCAATTCTTATCCGATTGAAATGAAATTTTGCACGACGTGTTTTGTTATTATATCCAACTGTGCCAAGTATGGTTCAAATCGGTTCATAACCTGATATAGCTGCCATATAAACCGATCTTGGGTCTTGACTTCTTGAGCCTCTAGAGTGCGCAATTCTTATCCGACCAGAATGAAATTTTGCACGACGTGTTTTGTTATTATATCCAACAACTGTGCCAAGTATGGTTCAAATCGGTCCATAACCTGATATAGCTGCCATATAAACCGATCTTGGGTCTTGACTTCTTGAGCCTCTAGAGGGCGCAATTCTTATCCGATTGGAATGGAATTTCGCTCGACGTGTTTTGTTATGATACCCAACAACTGTGCCAAGTATGGTTCAAATCGGTCCATAACCTGATATAGCTGCCATATAAACCGATTTTGGGTCTTGACTTCTTGAGCCTCTAGAGGGCACAATTCTTATCCGATTTGAATGAATTTTTTCACGAAGTATATATAGCTGTCATATAAACAGATCTGGGGATTTGATTTCTTGAGCTTCTACAGGGCGCAATTCCTATCCGATTTGGCTGAAATTTTGCATGACGTATTTTATTTTTACTTTCAACAACTGTGTCAAATAAGGTTCAAATCGGTTTATAACCTGATATAGCTGCCATATAAACCGATCTGGGTTCTTGACTTCTTGACCCCTAGAGGTCGCAATTATTATCCGATATGCCTGAAATTTTGTACGATGAATCCTCTCGTGACCATCAACAAGTGTGTTTTTTATAGTCTGAATCGGTCTATAGCTCGATACAGATCCCATATAAATCATCCTCTCTATTTTACTTCGTGAGCCCCAATGGGCGCAATTCTTATACGAATTGGCTGAAATTTTACACAGGTCTCCAACATATAATTTAATTGTGGTCCGAACCGGACCATATCTTGATATCGTTTTAATAGCAGAGCAACTCTTTTCTTATATCCTTTTTTGCCTAAGAAGAGATGTCGGGAAATGAAGTCGACAAATGCGATCCATGGTGGAGGGTATATAAGATTCGGCCCGGCCGAACTTAGCACGCTTTTACTTGTTTATTATTTTTTTCGATTTTTTTCCACTGTGCGGTGGTTGGTGGCATGGTCAAAGTTAATTCTGCATATCTAATAAAAAAACTTCATATAACAGTGCCAAAAATTTGTTTTATTAAGCGTGATCACAATTAAATAACATACGCATAAAGTCAAAAATTATCAAATCTTTAAAATTGTAGAAATTAATTCTAATCCCAAACTCTTCACCCATCTACAAACTTTTGTTTATTTTTTCGAAAACCATTTGTAAGTTTTCGCAACCTCTCTCCATGGTAATACACAATAAGTTCTAGGGCAAAGACTACAAGGACAATCACTAGCATCATCGCCAGGAATATGAAGATGTACATCAAGTCCTCAACTTTCATGGCATGAAATTCCTTTTTCTTACTTAAATCCTCAAGCTGCAACTTTTTAGCTTTGATTAATTCCATGAATCCATGCTCCATCCACATGTTTGTCAATCCCGATTCCGATATCTCCAGAATTAGTTGATACAACGTGTCCATGAAGGGGGAATTCTCATGAACGGGAAAACCCATGGGAATGTTATTTATAAAGCAGAAACTCGAACTCTGACGAAAAAGTGGCGTTGTAAAAATTTTCTGCTGCTCATTTATGATGGTCCACTTGGTGGTGGGCACCACATAGCCATAGTCGGTGTTGAATGATTCGCGTAACTGAAGATATTTCTGGTAACTGTCTTCGAGTATAAACATTCGAGAGTATTTTTGCCTGTCCGCTAGCCGGCCGAATACCTCATTGAATTCTGGACGCCAGGCAATGGACTTCAAGCCAGACGCCAATATATCATCCAGATTGTTCAGGGTTGCCGATTTAGGTGCTTGTGTCACATAAGTAGAGAAGTAGGCATTGTAAGCCGTGGTCAGCAATATGCCCAAGACACATATCTCTAAATATATGGCACGCACAATTTTGGGCGCTTTCGGCAGTTCAATGAACGATTGTCCCAAAATGCCACGCAGACAATTATCGTGGCAGATGATATCCAAGATATCCACACTATGGCCATGGATATACATGGCAAAGCTTAAAGCCATGGACAGTAGCACCAAACTACCGACAAACAACATGTAGCTTTCACCCTTAAACACAGACGTGAAGAATTTGTAACCCGGAATGTCAGCCTCCACTGGAATCATTATGCACCAGTTAATCATTTCATAGGGATAGCTCCCACCCTTAAAGGGTATAGCAGGAAATGTAATGCCGGCAGACCACTCTACTGTGCCGTTTTGAACCGCTTTCACTAGTTCCTGACTTGGGAGCGGTGATTTGGGATTGAACGGCAGAGGTTCGACAATTGTGCAATTGAATTTTTTGGCAAAGGCCCATATGAAGTGACCTACAAAGCCTCCGACGAATTGTTTGCCATTCACATCATACGCAATAATCCTGGGGTCAGAACCACCAATAACAATTCGCATTTTAAAGCCCAATAAATCTTGCAGACGTTCCGGAAAGAGTTCTTCTTGGCGCTCACCATTAACAGCCATAGTAATTGTTTCGAGTGTGAATATGGGAAAGGGAGTAAAACGATAGATTGTGCGAGTGGTCTGAAAAACAAATAAAATATATAAGCTGATAGACATACACATACATAAAATTAAATGGCCGGGCCGCTTTTTCGGGCAGGTCGAGTTTGACTGGGCCGAACTTTGGATACCCACCACCTCGGTGGTGAAATATTGAAATATGATCCGATTTGGAAAATATTCGACACGGATATAGAGTGGTCTAATAGGTAGAAGTCGTTGTTAAAATATGTAGAACAAAATATTGGCCTTTTTGATAGCTATATCCATAAATAGACCGATCTGAACCATATAAGACGCGGATGTCGAAAAGCCTAACTTAAGTCACTGTGTCAAACTTCGGCGAAATCGGATTATAAATATGCCTTTAATGGGGCCAAGACTTTAAATCGAGATATCGGTGTATATGGCAGCTTTATCCAAAGTTGAACCTATCTGAGCCATATTGCAAAAATATGTAGAGGGGTCCAACTTAAATCACTGTCCCAAATTTCGGCGACATCGGACAATTAATGCGCCTATATGACAGCTTTATCCAAATCTGGACCGAATTGGACCTAATCGAAGCAAGGTGTAGAAGGGCCCAAGGCATTTCACTGTCCCAAATTTCGGCGACATCGGACAATTAATGTGCCTTTTATGGGCGCAAGACCTTAAATCGAGAGATCGGTCTATATGGCAGCTATATCCAAATCTGAACCGATCTAGGCCAAATTGAAGAGCCTAACACAACTCACTGTCCCAAATTGGGGCGAATTCGGACAATGAATGCGCCCTTTAGGGGTCCAAACCCCTAAATCGAGAGATCGGTCTATATGGCACCTATATCCAAATCTGAACCGATCTAGGCCAAATTGAAGAAGAATATTGAAGAGCCTAACACAACTCACTATTCCAAATTACGGTGAAATCGGACAATAAATGCGTCTTTTATGGGCTCAAGATCTTAAATCGAGAGATCGATCTATATGGCAGCTATATTCAAATCTGTACCGATCTGGGCCAAATTGAAGATAGATGTCGACTGGCCTAACACAACTCACTGTTCCAAATTTCAGCAAAATCGGTTAATAAATGTGGTTTTTATGGGCCTTAGACCCTAAATTGGCGGATCGGTCTATATGAGGGCTATATCAAGAGTTAGTCCTATATAGCCCATCTTCTAAATTAACTTGTGCTTATGAACAAAAAAAGAATATGTGCAAAGTTCCAGCTCAATATCTTTATTTTTCTTTGATTTTTACGCTGATCAAGAATATATACATTTGATAGGGTCGAAAATGGATCTAAAGGTCTAAAGGAGAAGGCTTTTAATGAACTTCAAAGATCCAACAGCTGCGGTGGCGGTATCAATCCGCAGCATATTGTCAGCTACTGAGACCTCAACTGGTGGAGTGGCTGCGCCAGGCTCCACTAGCCGACAGATGTCTGGTCAGCAGGGTCTTTTGACGAAGACACCCGGTATGAGTCTTAAGGACAAGGCCGAACCTATTTTATCTTTGCATACCTATAATTTGCCTAGGCCAGTGGCCTTCCTCGGCAAATCTATACCCTCTTTAAGAGATTGAAATAACAAAAGGCGCATAGCTCTCAGACTTATTGAGAGGCTTAGTGTGAAAGATACTAAAACTCTCACCGATAAAGAGAGAGACTCCCTTAATTGGGCTCGGAGATCCGCTGATGGGCTTACACCAAAGTCTACACGGCTAGATCCGGAAACGGCAACGCAGTCAGCCAAAAGGCTGCGGTCACTTGGGGGGCATCCTATGCCTTAAAGAAATAAGGAAAACAATAGTAATACGGACCCAATAACCTTACATCGCTAAGGAAAGCATTGTTGTTGTTGTTCGCCACCTCCACATTTCTCACCCATGGAGCTTGTCGAGGATCGAATACTTCGAGGAGTTAATGGTAGCTATCGACAAGGGAGAAGAACAGGGCTGCATACCTAGGAACAATTAAGTGGGATAGTCAATTAAGTGGGATAGTCAAAAACTGCAAGGCTCAAGCATATAAGGGCTCAAGAAGTCGACTCGAGAGATCGGTTTATATGAGAGCTATATCAGGTTATTAACTGATTTGGACAGTACTAGGCACAAATTTTGGAGTCATAACGGAATACTACATGCAAAATTTCAGCCAAATCAGACAAAAATTGCGGCTTGTAAGGGTTCAAGAAGTCAAATCGGGAGATCGGTTTATATGAGAGCTATATCAGGTTATAGACCGATTTGAACCGTGCTTGGCACAATTTTGGAAGAAAATGCGGCTTCCAGGGGCTCAAGAATTCACATCGGGAGATCGGTTTAAATGGAAGCTATATCTAAATTAGAACCGATGTGGCCCATTTGCAATCTCCAGCGACCTACATCATTATTAATTATCTGTGCACAATTTCAAGCGGCCAGCTTTACGCGTTCGACCGCTATTGTGATTTCGACGGACGAATGGACGCACATGGCTAGATCGACTCAGAACGTCGAGACGATCGAAAATATATATATATACTTTATGGGGTCTAAGACGAATATTTCGTGGTGTTACAAACGGAAAGACTAGATTAGTATACCCCTATCCTATGGTGGTGGGTATAAAAGTTGTCATTTTTGGAAAAGAAGTAGTTTCTTGGATTAGTCTTTATTGAAAACAAATAAACGCGTTCTAAGTTCGGCCGGGCCGAATCTTCTTATATATAAGAAGGTTTATAGGTTTTTTTGTTTGTATGGTTGTTTGCATGTTCCTTATAGACTCAAAAACGGCTGAACCGATTTTCATGAAATTTTCACTGATGGTGCATAATGATCCTGTGGTGAAAATAGGTTAATACATTTTTTTGATATCTGAAGGGGGGGCGGACCCTCCCCCTTACCCTAATTTTCAGAAACTCCAGATTTCGGTGATGGGTGGTGCGATTTAAGCGATATTTTGTGTGCTCTCATATAGTACCCTAAAAATAAAAATTTGGTGTTCAAATTTCGGATGGGGTACCTAGGAGGGCCGCCCCAGCCTAAAACCTACCAAATATATATTTAGACCAATCACGACAATATGGGACTCAAATGAAAGGTATTTAGGATAAGAAAACGTATCTGATATCCATTTGTCGAACCAAGTGCTAGGGGGACCACCTCAACCCCCAATACACCCCTAAATCGGACATATATACCGACCATGGCAATATGGGACTCAAATGAAAGGTATTTGAGTGTAGAATACGAATCTGATATCGAAATGTGTGGCCAAGTGTTTGGGGGTCCACCCCTTCCCTAAAACACCCCCCAAACAGGACTTATTTACTGACCATGGCAAAGGTATTTTAGTGTAGAATACGAATCTGATATCCAAATGTGTGGCCAAGGGTTTGGGGGGCCGCCCCTCCCAAAAACACCTCCAAAAGACTAAAAGACAAAAGACTGGGACGGTTTTGCTCACCATGACAATTTGGGTATTAAAGAGAGTGGATCTCGAAATTGATAGTTTTTAGGGCTCATACCCCAAGCCGGAGCACCGCGTCTTCCCCCAAAACACCTCCCAAATAGTAAACATTTACCGACCATGGCAATATGTGGCTCAAACAAAAGGGTTATGAGATTTGAAAACGAGTTTGATAAACAAATTTGGAGCCAAGTGTTTCGGGACCTCAGGTTAACATTGTATGTAATACCTCTATTCTTTGCTGAGGTGATAGTAATAAATCAACTATGTTGTATACAGTTTTACAAACTACCACAAATTATTGTCATCCACATGTTTTTAGCTGCTTTAGCATTTTCTTTAATGTTGAACACAACATTTTTTAGAAATTCCTGTATATTTCAGTAGATAATTACATATGTATGCATAATTTGGAAGATTCGACAAAATTAGCGCTCAAACCTGTTTCTTTTAATTGTCAAATCATATGTGTAGAAGAGCCTTAAGGCATGTACAAAATTTTCAGAGAAAAAATCAACACCTCGGTAAAATGTTAACAAATTCTGTAACCCGGTAACTTTTTATACCCTCCACCGAAGGATGGGGGTATATTCATTTTGTCATTCCGTTTGCAACACATCGAAATATCCATTTCCGACCCTATAAAGTATATATATTCTTGATCAGCGTAAAAATCTAAGACGATCTAGGCATGTCCGTCCGTCTGTCCGTCTGTCCGTCTGTCTGTTGAAATCACGCTACAGTCTTTAAAAATTGAGATATTGAGCTGAAATTTTGCACAGATTCTTTTTTTGTCCATAAGCAGGTTAAGTTCGAAGATGGGCTATATCGGACTATATCTTCATATAGCCCCCATATAGACCGATCCGCCGATTTAGGGTCTTAGGCCCATAAAAGCCACATTTATTATCCGATTTTGCTGAAATTCGGGACAGTGAGTTTTGTTAGGCATTTCGACATTCTTCGTCAATTTGGCTCAGATCGGTCCAGATTTGGATATAGCTGCCATATAGACCGACCCTCCGATTTAGGGTCAAAGGGCCATAAAAGCCACATCTTTTATCCGATTCCACTGAAATTCGGAACAGTAAGTTGTGTTAGGCCCTTCGACATCCTTTGTCAATTTGGCCCAGATCGGTTCAGATTTGGATATAGCTGCCATATAGACCGATCCTCCGGTTTAGGGTCTAAGGCCCATAAAAGCCACATTTATTACCCGATTTTGCTGAAATTTGGGACAGTGAGTTGTGTTAGGCCCTTCGACATCCTTCGTCAATTTGGCTCAGATCGGTTCAGATTTGGATATAGCTGCCATATAGACCGACCCTCCGATTTAGGGTCTAAGGGCCATAAAAGCCACATCTTTTGTCCGATTCCACTGAAATTCGGGACAGTGAGTTGTGTTAGGCCCATCGACATCCTTCGTTAATTTGGCTCAGATCGGTTCAGATTTGGATATAGCTGCCATATAGACCGATCCTCCGATTTATGGTGTTAGGCCCATGATTTTGCTGAAATTTGGGACAGTGAGTTGCGTTAGGCCCCTCGACATCTTTCTTCAATTTGGCCCAGATCGGTTCAGATTTGGATATAGCTGCCATATAGACCGATTTCTTGATTTAAGGTTTTGGGCCCATTAAATGCTCATTTATTGTCCATGTCGCCGAAATTTGGGACAGTGAGTTAAGTTAAGCTCCTTGACATACATCTGCAATATCGCACAGATCGGTCCAAATTTAGATATAGCTGCCATATAGACCGATATCTAGGTTTTAGGTTTTGGGGCCATAAAGACGCATTTATTGTCCGATGTCGCTGAAATTTGAGACAGTGAGTTTAGTTAGGCTCTTCGACGTCCTTCTTCAATTTTGCCCAGATCGATCCAGATTTGAATATAGCTGCCATGTAGACCGATCTCTCAATTTAAAGTCTTTGCCCCATAAAAAGCGCATTTATAATCCAATTTCACTGAAATTTTACATAGTAACTTACGTTAGGCTTTTCAACATCCGTGTCGTATATGGCTCAGATCGGTTAAAATTTGGTCCTAATCGGAACATGTTTTGATATAACTGATATGGGTCATAAGGTATGAAATTTTCACCGAATTTTGATGAAAGGTGGTTTACATATATACCCGAGGTGGTGGGTATCCAAAGTTCGGCCCGGCCGAACTTAACGCCTTTTTACTTGTTTTATTTTAACTACTCCCAATCACGCATACCTGATAGTCAGCCATTATAGCGGCGCAATACAACAGCTTCTTGGACCAACAATCTTGGAATAATTGTTCAACAATACCTTGGGCCAAGTCATCGTATGCTGGTGCCATTTGCCCATTTGTCATCAGCGGGGCATTCATCAAGAAGAACACTTTCGCCATTTTCATGTGCCACAAATTCAGTGATAATTTCTTCAAGAGTCCCATATGCTGGTCCAGGGTGATTTGAATGCCTCCTCGATTAATATCAATTTGAACGATTGCAAGCAAATTGTCTGTCATTTGATCTTTAAGTTTAAAGTGTTGCCATTCGTTTAGTTGCACGACCGGCACCTGTACATGGTGCATGAAATGGCCCACGAATGGAAGTGATGGTGTTGATGGCCATCTTGGTGTTGGCCCCTTAACTATTCCACTTAGAATTTGATCGATAAAGGTAATGTTGGCTCCAGCAGCATCACCATCACCATCGCCATCATCAACATGGCTTGAGGTGTTGGCATTGGCAGTGATGCTGTTGCTGCTGCTATTAATGACAGAGTAGAATATCGATGCAATTGTACTGTTCTTATTGTGCATCACCAGAACATTGTCGTAGTTATGCAAATGTTGCAAGTCCTTGAGGTATTCGATTAGCGTATAACCAAAAACACCATCTGCATCTGCAGCTCTAGTTTGATGGTTGGCTTTTATGGCGATAGCATCGGCATTGGCCACAGAATGGCTCTCCGCAAGGGCATAGCGGCAGTTAGCTTTTGGTGAAATTATTGTTAATAAAATTATTAAAATGCTCAAATTGCCCAATAATGTCATTAAATCAAACATCTTTATCTGCAATGCCATTCCCTTAGAGTCTTCAGAATTTGTTCTGTGGTTTTGTTTTTGGCCCATTGGTTTACTATTCGCAGCAAATGAGGCGACTGCTCCTTTTGTCTTTGGCAATGGGAGTATGACTTGCTCGCCAGCCAACCGCCTGTGCAAACGATCCAAAAGTTTTCTTGGAAATAATTGTAATTTCACCTAAGGCGTGGATATTTATCTCAATCTATTTTATATGTATTTTACAACCATTATTGCAATACCCTACCCTTCGATGGAAGGTCATGGAAGGTGGTCATGGTTATGGTTTATATTTTTCGTCGTCAATTCTCAAAGGCTTAATTTGCGGTGTGTCATAAGAACATGTTGCATGGTTTTTTACATGTTTCATTGAAGCATATGATAATCAAGGGCCCATGTTTCATTAATTCCAATTTGATTGAATATATGAATGTAGAATAATTCATATCGCCCCTATGGCAGACTTAGCAGTTTGTGTATGCAACTCTAAGAGAAGAAGAGATAAACGCAATGGAAGAGAATTACTTCCTTCGGGCCATTAATGCAAATTTGCCCATGAACATTCCACTAAGGAACAGGGACAAACTTCTCAATGAGTGCTCTCCGATTCTAATTTAAGCTCAATGATAAAATACCTCTTTTTATAACCGAATCGGAATGGCGTGCCGTAGTGCGACACCCCTTTGGGGAGAAGTTTTTATATGGATGCCATACCATTTTTATACCCTACACCACCACTGTGGTACAGGGTATTATAACTTTGTGCATTTGTTTGCAACGCTAAGAAGGAGAAGAGCTAGACCCATCGATAAGTATACCGATCGGCTTAGAATCACTTTCTGATTCGATTTAGCTATGTCCGTCTGTCTGTCTGTCCATGTATTTTTATAATCAAGGTACAGGTCGCATTTGTTGTACGATTTGCACAAAATATTGTTTCTTTTTTGGTTCAAAGACAAACCCTAATGATTTCTATAAATATCGTTCCACACTTAGATATAACTCCCATATATATTTTAATCCGATATGTCCTTTTAAAGCTGTAGAAGCTACAATTTTGCTCCGATCTTGACAAAATTTTACACAGAATGTTTTTTTGCGGTCCCAATATGAGTGCGAAATTTTATCAGATTGCCCAAAAAGTAATTGCGGATTTTTAAAAGAAAGTAAATGCATTTTTAATAAATCTTAGAATGAACTTTAATCAAATATATAATAGCCATTTTGTTCGATAACCTTTCGCCATCTTCCTGGCAAATTTAGTATTCCACGCTCATAGAACTTCTTGCCTTTATCTGCAAAAAACTGAACCAAGTGCGATTTTATAGCCTCATCATTGCCGAAAGATTTACCATTTAAGAAGTTCTGCAAAGATCGAAATAAATGGTAGTCTGATGGTGCAAGGTCAGGGCTATATGGTGGATGCATCAAATGTTCCCAGCCAAGCTCAGTCAGTTTTTGGCGAGTGACCAAAGATGTGTGCGGTCTAGCGTTGTCCTGGTGGAATATGACACCTTTACGATTGACCAATTCTGGTCGCTTCTCCATCAAGGCTGTATTCAATTTGTCCAATTGTTGGCAGTAAACATCCGAATTAATCGTTTGGTTCCTTGAAAGCAGCTCAAAATATACCACACCCTTCCAATCCCACCAAACAGACAGCATAACCTTCTTTTGATGGATATCAGCCTTTGAAGTGATTTGAGCTGGTTCACCATGCTTGGACCATGATCGTTTTCGACTAACGTTGTTGTAAACAATCCATTTTCATCTCCAGTTATGATTCGTTTAAGGTGCATATCACAAGCGTTGATTCGGTTTATTAAATGAATTTCTTTCAATACATGTGGTACCCATATTCAAATTGACGCCAAACAAACAAATGTAAACAAAATTTCGCGCACTTTTTTTCTAAAGCAAGCTAAAAGTAACAGCTGATAACTGACAAAAGAAAGAATGCAATTACAGAGTCACAAGCCGTTGAAAAAATTTGTCAACGCCGACTATATTACTACTATATTACCGACAATTACTTTTTGGGCAATATCTTTTAGACGATGCGTCCTTTTAAAGCTGTAGAAGCCACAATTTTGGCCCTATCCTTACGAAATTTGGCACAAACGGTTTTTTTTTTTGACGTCCCATTATGTGTGCAAAATTTCATCAGATTCCTATCAGCTGGAGAAGCCACAATTTTGGTCCAATCTTTACCAAATTCGAGACGAAGTTCTTTTTTTGGCGTCCCAAAATATGTGCAATATTTCATCAGATTCGGATCAGGTTTAGATATAGCTTCCATATATGTCTTTCAGTTGACATGGTTTTTAAGGCCATAGAGACTGCAAATTGGCCCGATCTTTAAAAACTTTTGCCAAAAGTATTTTATTTAGCACTCCAATACGATTGCAAAATTTTCTTAAAATTGGGTCAGATTTAGATATGGTTCCCATATATATCTTTCAGCCAATATGGCATTTTAAGACAGTAAAAGCCACAGTTTTGGTCCGATCTTTACATAATTTAGCATGATGTGTTTTTATAACCACCACCGGAGGATAGGGGTATACTCATGTTGTCATTCCGCTTGCAACATCTCGTTATATCCATTTCCGACCCTATAAAGTATATATATTCTTGATCAGCGTAAAAATCTAAGACGATCTAGACATGTCCGTCCGTCTGTCTGTTGAAATCACGCTACAGTCTTCAAAAATAGAGATATTGAGCTGAAACTTTGCACAGATTCTTTTTTTGTCCATAAGCATGTTAAATTCGAAGATGGTCTATATCGGACTGTATCTTGATATAGCCCCCATATAGACCGATCCGCCGATTTAGGGTCTTAGGCCCATAAAAGCAACACTTATTATCCGATTTTTCTGAAATTTTGGTCAGCGAGTTGTGTTAGGCCCTTCGACAACCTTCGTCAATTTGGCCCAGATCGGTTCAGTTTTGGACATAGCTGCCATAGACCGATCTCCCGATTTAGGGTTCTAGGCCCATAAAAGGCGCATTTATTGTCCGATTTTGCCGAAATTTGGGACAGTAGGTTGCGCTAGGCCCTCTGGCCTAGATCGGTTCAGATTTGGATAAAGCTGCCCTATAAACCGATCTCTCGTTTTGAGGTTTTAGGCCCATAAAAGACTTATTTATTGTCCGATGTCGCCGAAATTTAGGAACGTGAGTTCAGTTAAGCCCCTCGACATACTTCTTCAATTTGGCCCGGATCGGATCAGACTTGGATATAGCTGCCATATAGACCGATCTGCCGGTTTAGGGCCTTAGGCCCATAAAAGCCATACTTATTATCCGATTTTGCTGAAATTTAGAACAGTGAGTTGTGTTAGGTCCTTCAACATCCTTCGTAAATTTGGCCCGGATGGATCCAGACTTGGTTACAGCTGCCATATAGATCAATCCTCCGATTTAGGGTCTTAGACCCGTAAAAGCCACATTTATTATCCGATTTTGCAGAAATTTGGGACAGTGAGTTATGTTAGGTTTTTTTACTTCCTTCGTCAATTTGGCCCTGATCGGATTAGATTTGGATATAGCTGTCATAAAGATCTACCCCTCGATTTAAGATTTTGGGCAGATAAAAGGCGCATTTATTGTCCGAGGTCGTTATAATTTGGTACAGTGAGTAAATTTAAGCCCCTTGACATTATTCTGCATTATGACTTAAATCGGTCGAGATTTGGATATAGCTGCCATATAGACCGATCTCTCGGTTTTAGGTTTTGGGCCCATAAATGGCGAATTTAATGTCAGATGTCGCCGAAATTTGGGACAGTAAGTTGTGTTAGGCCCTTCGACATACTTCTTCAATTTCACTCAGATCGGTCCAGATTTCGATATAGCTGCGATATAGACCGATATCTCGTGGTCCATTTATTGTCTGATTTTGCCGAAATTTGTGACAGAGAGTTAAGTTAAGCCCCCCCACATATCAGGATCAAGATTTGCGTATAGCTGTCATATACATTGATATCACGATTTAAAGACTTGGACCCATAAAAGACGCATTTATAAGCCGATTTCACTGATATTTGGCACAGTGACTTATGTTAAGCTTTTCGACATCCGTGTCGTATATGGTTCAGATCGGATAATTTTTAGATATAACTACTAAAAAGACCAATATTTTGTTATACACGATTGAACAATGACTTATACTTATTAGTATTTGGTCCAAATCGGAACATTTTTCGATATAGCTGTTATGGGGCATAACTTATACATTTTTCACCGGATTTTAAGGAAAGATGGTACTCGAGGTGGTGGGTATACAAAGTTCGGCCCGGTCGAACTTAATGCCTTTTTACTTGTTCGAGATTACTTTTTATTGCCTCCACCATAGGATGGGTGCATACTAATTTCGTCTTTCTGTTTGTATTTCCTCGAAATATTCGTCTAAGACCCCAAAAAGTATATATATTCTTGATCGTCGTAACATTTTAAGTCGAACTAGCCATTTGCTTCCGTCTGCCCGTCCGTCCGTCCGTCTGTCTGTCGAAAGCACGCTAACTTCCGAAGGACTAAGCTAGGCTCTTGAAATTTTGCACAAATACTTCTTATTAGTGTAGGTCGTTTGGTATTGTAAATGGGCCATATCGGTCCATGTTTTGATTCTTGACTTCTTGAGCCTCTAGAGTGCGCAATTCTTATCCGATTGGAATGAAATTTTGCTTTGTTATGATATCCAACAACTGTGCCAAGTATGGTTCAAATCGGTCCATAACCTGATATAGCTGCCATATAATCCGATCTGGGATCTTGACTTCTTCAGCCTCTAGAGGGTGCACTTCTCATCCGATTTGGTTGAAATTTTGTACAACGGCTGCTATCATGACCTTCATACGTGTCTAATGTGGTCTGAATCCATTAATAGCTTGATACAGCTCCCATATAAACTTATCACCCGATTTTGCTTCTTGGGCCTCTACAAGACGCAATTTTTATCCGAATGAACTGAAATATTACACAATGACTTCTACAATGTTCAGCATTCATTTATGGTCCGAATCGGACTATAACTTGATATAGCTCCAATAGCATTACAGTTATTATTCAATATTCTTTGTTTGCCAAAAAGGAGATACCGCGCATAGAACTCGACAAATGCGATCCATGGTGGAGGGTATATAAGATTCGGCCCAGCCGAACTTAGCACGCTCTTACTTGTTATTTCTATAGATTGAGTTGCTTTGTTTTCTCTTCTAAAATGTCCATAGTTCATAATTAATTAGTAGTTGTACTGCTCTCAAAATATGCGGTATATTTTGACCAATTGCCGTGAATATTTGTTCCTAAGTCGTTTGTTTGTTCTGTTCTTTGCTTCTACTGCATTTCTGGGCTTTGACGCCAACAAATTGTTCATCTCGAACATTAAACAAATTTAAATCAAAATTTAAAAAGGAAAAAAAAACCATCGAGGCTGCACCTCGAAAATCAATTTCGATTTCACATTTTAGATACATGTGATTAATGAGCGATCCAAAATTATATATAAATGCTAGCGTTTTTGTGCCTAACCCTTGTATTGTAGAAAAAGTCACGCGATCGCGTTTTCATAAACGAGACTTGTTTATAAGCAAATTATGCATTTATCAAATATTTTTTGGGTCATTTCAAATACTTCGGGGCAAACGCAATGGGCATATTTGGAAACTTGACCATAAGTTAAGCTCATTAAATACAAGTTTGTGATGCCAAGGCGTGGAGTTTTGGGGTGCTAATTTTAACAAGTGTATTTTAGGCGCACGTGTTAGATGATTTCACCTCCTCCTAATCCACTCAAGAGTTTGGATTGATGGGCAACCTCGGCATAAAATTGCCGTTGGCGAATTGTTACTTGTTTCGATTTTAAAGCATTTCAAAGTGTTCTAAAAACTACAGAAAGCTGATATTGGAATTTAAACTTCGCAGCTGTTTTACTTTAACTTACAAAAACGATTCATCTTATCTACTTACAAAGAGCTTTGGAAAAACAAGTAAAAGCGCCTAAGTTCGGCCGGGCCGAATCTTGGGAACCCATCACCATGGATACTGCTAAAAATGTATACAAAATAAATTTCGTTGAAGGGCATAATTTTATTGTGCATACCAAACTTCTATCGAACCAGCAAAAATTAAAGCTTCAAGGAACCGAACAAGTATGAACGAGAGACCGGTTTACTTTACAGGTTACTTTAACTTTTTTACAGGTTATAGACCAATTTGGACCGTATTTGGCAGAGTTGTTGAAAGTCGTAACAAAACATTTCAGCCAAATCGGATAAAAATTGAGGCTTGTAAGAAATCAAGGACTCAAATCGGGAGATCGGTTTATATGGATAGCTCCCACGGGTCTCTCAATATGATTTCTTGAGGCCTTACTAACCACAATTGTTGGTAGATTTGGCTAAAATTTTTCATGTGTTGTTCCGTTATGACTTCCAACAACTGCGCCAAGTACGGTCAAAAATTGTTGGAAGTCATAACAAAACAACACATGTGAAATTTTAGCCAAATCTGACAAAAATTGTGGTTAGTAAGGCCTCAAGAAATCATATCGAGAGACCCGTTTATATGAGAGCTATATCTAATTCTGAACCGATTCCGAACAAACTTCTCAGATAATGTGGTAGTCGTCGAGGCAAGCGTGGTGCAACATTTTGGCAAGGTTGGTCAAAAATGCGCTTGCAGTACCTCTTAGGGTGAAAAGCAGTCGATATACACACATGACAGTGATATCTAAATCTGGGCCGATTTCTATAAAATTCATCATTAATTTCGAGAGTCATAAGAAAATCATTCCTGCGAAATTTCGAAAGAATCCATTTAAAACTGAGTACTTTCTTTCAATATTTCACAAAATCGGACGAACATAGATATGGGAGCTATACCTACATCTGAACCGATTTCGAGCAAACTTCTCAGATATTGTGGCAGTTGTCGAGGAATGCAAAAAATGCTAATTTTGCTCATGAACATTCCACTAAGGAACAGGGGCAAACTTCTCACATATCACTGAGTGCAGTCCGATTCAAGTTTAAGCTCAATGATAAGGAGCCTCTTTTTTTATAGCCGAGTCCGAACGGCGTGCCGCAGTGCGACACCTCTTTGGAGAGAAGTTTTACATGGCATATTACCTCACAAATGTTGCCAGCATTAGGAGGGGAAAACCACCGCTGAAATTTTTTTCTGATAATCTCGCCAGGATTCGAACCAAGGCGTTCAGCGTCATAGGCGGACATGCTAACCTCTGCGCTATGGTGGCCTCCCGTCAAGGAATTTTGACAAGATGGGTCAATAAAAACGCTTGCTGTGGTTCCAGAAGTAAAAATCGGGCGATATATACATGAGAGCTATATATAAATCTGAACCGATTTCCGATTTAACCTCCACGAGATAACGTCCAGTAATGGGTTGAGGCTGATAGATTTCGCCGCTGCAAAAAACATGGTAGTTAGTAGCACCAGATTTCAACATAAAAATATTCACAAAGCCACATGGCTGTCACCCGATCAAAACACGAGAAACCAAATTGATCACGTTGTGATAGATGGAAGGCATTCATCCAGCATGTTAGATGTACGAACGATCCGTGGAGCGAATATAGATTCGGATCATTACTTTGTTGCAGCAAAGGTTCGCACCCGTTTGAACATGGCAAGGAAAGTACGATCAGACTCTTCACGGAAGCTGGACATTGAAAAGCTGCAAACACAACAAATGGAAGCAGCATACTCCACTCGACTGACCCAACTGCTTAATGAAAGCACTCCTTCATCCGATGATATAATGGTGCAGTGGCAAACTATGGCTCACTCCATGGAAATTCCGCGAAATCCCTACTTGGGTACGGGAAGCCTCCTCCAAGAAACCCATGGTACGGTACAAGAGTGTCGAGATGCTACTGAAGCCAAGAATGCGGCATTTAGAGCAACCCTGCAATCAGTAGCAACGCGCCAAATGAAGGAGAGGTATCGGGACAAAAGGAGAGAGGAGAAACGTCTATTCCGCAGAAAGAAAAAGGAAATGGAAAGACGTAAATGTGAGCGTCTTTCCAGGTACAGGAGTGAGAATGAAGATCGGAAATTCTACCAAAGAATTATATATCAAACCAATGGCTTTGGTGCAGGCACATCCTCCTGCAGAGACAAAGAAGGAAATCTAATAACTGACACAGATAACATACTGTGGATATGTAAAGAACATTTTACCCAACTGCTAGTGTCCGACTTTGGAGGCGAAGAGGATACCGCAGAACCAATCCCTGATGATGGTATAGAATGTTTACTTCCTAGTCAACAAGTAGGTCCAAGTAGCAGTGACCCGACTAAAACACAACAAGGCAGCAGGAGCCGACGGGTTACGCGCTGAACTATTTAAGACCGGAGGCGACACGCTGTTAAGGCGGATGCATCAGCTTATCTGCACAATCTGGCTAGAAGAACGCATACCCGATGATTGGAACCTCAGCATACTACAATATATCCCGTACACAAGAAAGGAGACAAGACGGAATGCGCCAACTACAGAGGAATAAGTCTCCTCCCCATCGCATACAAGCGTACTGTGTGAAAGATTAAAACCTAAAGTCAATGAGATAATTGGGCCCTATCAATGTGGCGTTACACCGGTAAATCCACCCTGGACCAGATATTCTCACTGTGCCAAATCCTGGACCATCTATCTTCGGAGATAGATGGTCCAGGATTTGGATTTCGCCAAATCCTGGACCTACCATATCTTTGTTGACTACACAGCCGCCTTCGATGCTCCTTTACGTTCAAATTTCAAGCCATGTCAAAGTTTGGTATCCCTGCAAAATTAATAAGACTCTGCAGGATGACACTTGCTGATACGCGTACCTCAGTAAGAATAGGAAAGAATCTCTCCAAACTATTTAATACCAAATGAGGTTTCAGACAAGGAGACAGCCTATCGGGTGATTTCTTTAATATCATGTTGGAGAAGATTGTATGAGGTGCATATATGAATAAATATGGCACACTAATCACAAGAGAACACATGCTACTCGCCTATTCCGACGATATAGGCATCATAGGTCGGTCACCGGAAGTAGTAATTGCAGCCTTTGAAAGAATCGAAAGAGAGTCAGTGAAAATGGGTCTGGCAGTAAATGGAGATAAGACGAAATGGATGGCTTCAACTCCCAAAGAGCCTTGCACAACCGAGCAGATAAAGAAAATGGAGAAAGTTGGGAACCACAACTTTCAGTAACTTTATCTACCTCGGCACCGCCGTAACGAATGACACCAGTTTTGAGATAAAGCGAAGAAAAATACTGGCAAACAGATGCTACTTTGGACTAAGTAAGCAGTTTAGAAACAAGGCCACCTCTCGACAGACGAAGATTACTCTATACAAGACACTCATACTACCCGTGCTGTTATATGGTTCTGAAGCATGGGTACTTGTGAAAGCAGATGAGGCAGTGCTTGGAGTATTTGAGAGAAAGATTCTTCGTAAAATATATGGACCAGTTTGCATTAATGGAGAATGTAGGCGACGTATGAACCACGAGCTGTATGAGCTGTGTGACGACGATAGCATAGTTACACGCATCAAAAAACAACGGCTGCGTTGGCTAGGTCATATTGTCAGAATGGATGGAGAAGCTCCAGCTTTTGAAGGCAAACACGGTGGTAATCGCAAACCGGGAAAACCAAAAGCCCGATGGAAAGATCAAGTGGTGGGAGACACCTCGAAACTTGGTGTCAGAGATTTTAGAATGAGCGCAGAAGATCGAGGCGCTTGGAACGCTATTCTACATGCGGCTAGTGGAACAAATATTCTGTCATAGCCAATTAAAGTAAAAGTAAGTAAGATTTCCATGAAACTCACCAACAATGTCGAAAGTCAGAAGAAAATTCTTCCTGTCAAATTTTGAGAGAATCGGTTTACAAAAGATCATTTATTGCAATATTACTGCAAATCGGACGAATATATTTATGGGAGCTATATCTAAATCTGAACTGATTTCGAGCAAACTTCTCACTGGCTTAACAATTGTGGCTTCTGCAGTGATGTGATCTACACCAAAAATTATATACCAATTTGGACCATATTTAGCACGGCCGATAGAAGTCTGTATAAAAATTGCGGCTTCTAGGGGATCAAGCTGACAAATCGGGGGATCGGTTTATACGGGAGCGATTTTTGTAAGTCATAACATTGAACAATTTTAGCCAAAATCAGATAACATTTCGCTTTATCTAGGGGCCTAAGCTGTAAAATCGAATACCGGCTTAAATGGGAGATATATCAGGTTATACTCCGATTTGGACCATACTGTGCACGGTTGTTGGTAGTAGTAGGCTGCAATTACGCACGTAGTGCTCTGCAGCCCAATCGGATTCTAATTCCAACTCCTAGGGGTTCAAGAAGTCAAGTCGAAGGACCAAAATTATATCGGGTTGCCCAAAAAGTAATTGCGAATTTTTTAAAAGAAAGTAAATGCATTTTTAATAAATCTTAGAATGAACTTTAATCAAATATACTTTTTTTACACTTTTTTTCTAAAGCAAGCTAAAAGTAACAGCTGATAACTGACAGAAGAAAGAATGCAATTACATATTCACAAGCTGTGAAAAAATTTGTCAACGCCGACTATATGAAAAATCCGCAATTACTTTTTGGGCAACCCAATACAATCTATATCCAAATCAAACCCCTAATACCTGCACCCATATGAAGAATGTGTGCAAAACTTCAACCGCATATCTTTATTAGTTTGACCGCTATAGTTATGTCCACAGACAGACGGGCCAGATCGACTTAGAATGACAAACGGAATGATTAGAATAGCACACCCCCATCCTATAATGGTGGGTATAAAAAACACTATAACACAGAAGAGCTTCGCAACATTGGAAAGGGCCCACAGACGTTATAGCAGCCCGAGTCGTAAAAGGACACTTGTTTAGTGGGATGAATGTTACGCGCGACTCAGATAATACAATAGGATGAATATAGTTTTTCTGCGAACCGGTCAATAGCGTTAATGACGCCGCCAAAATGAAAAAATTCTCTAAACCCTCACTTTCTAACGGAAACTATGTCATTGCCCGGCTTTCACGGCTAACAGACACTGGTACTTAGATGGGGACACGATACCAGATATGAGCTAACTTAGGACAGTGGTATGGAAAGCAATTAATGATTTTGTAAGTAGCACCGAATTCCTTATTTAAAAATTTCCTTTTCGAAGTTACTTTTTACTTTTTAGAGCGCACAACAAGCCGAACTGATTTAGGTGTTTGTCCATTGTGGCATGAGGCGTATTAATACAATATATGCACCCTCTTTTCAACATAACCTAACTGAAACGGTAGTAGATGACATGGGAGTAGGATCGGAGACATGGGAAGACGTATTGGGCAATTCTACAGGATATATAAAGACACCGGAATTTAGGAACAGCAAGGGCAAAGTGCAGCCCAGCGAGTTACTCAGATGCAAGCAACGGGCCTATGTGAGGAGGAGATCGAAGGAGATTGCCTTGTGCGAGTCTGAAATCTGCCTGTTTGTGAGAAAGACGATATGGACCAATTTTAGGCGTCACGCTACTCAACAACATGATTTTGATTTTGATTTTTGACGTGATCAAGAACATGTCCGCTTGATACTGGACAACTGTGGATGCAACTGAACAACTGTGGATGCAACTTTGAGCTCCGACTTGAGTGGGTTAACCGTTATCACGGCGTGCTTTGATGTGATAGTGGAATGCTTCATATTTATGCGGAGTAGCAGAAACTGCGGCTGTGGGCGTAAGTTTGTACTGACTCTTATTTAAATACTTAGTGCCAATGATACCCGAAATGAACCCTTAAGGAACCAATGGCCAACATCAGTGTCTTTTGCCAATTTAGAGGTGGTTGGAAGCCGCACAGTGCGAGAAAATCGCAAAAAACTTGTAAAATATAAGCCGAGTGCAACGCAGACGATGGTAAGAGGCAAGGATCCGAACGAGCTATGCAGAAGGGCCGAAATGGTCTTGCATATGTCATATGACTGGGCTAGACCCAGAGGTCGCAATGTTAGCCCAGAGAAGACTGTAATATGCCTGTTCACGAGGATTACGAAGGTGGGCCAATTTAACTCACCATGGTTCCTTACAAAGATGATTTCGATATCTGACAAGATCAAACATTTAGGTGTGATCTTGGACAGGAAACTGAATCCGAGGATAGTCCACTGGCTCTACAGGAGCGTGATTAGACCAATACTTACTTACGCCTCAGTAGTTTGGTGGACTGCTATGGAGAAAAATGCAACATATGGAGCATACAACAGGTTCAGAGAACATGTAGTCTTGGCATAGGCGGAGCGATGAGGACCACGCCCACTGGGGCACTCGAGACTTTTCTAGATATCCGATCCATTGCCCTACAGATTAAGTGTGAGGCAGCCACTGTGATGGGAGAATGGATTGAGCATGGGAGCAGTTCATACCATCGCGGTATAATCGAGGCGACGATAGGAAATCTGGAAGGAAGGGAAGAGGTTTCCGATCGGATACCTGAGATGAACCTTGAAGTCGAGTGCGAGGCACTTCTGCCATAGAGGGGCTGGGGGTTTACATTGAGAACCCAGGGACTGACATCTGTTTTAGACTGCCTGACCATAATACGGTCCTGCAGGCGGAGATCCGGGCGATCATGGAATGCGTGAAGTGGTGAGGCCAGAGGACTGCCGTCAATAAACATGGTTAACTCGAAGACTTTCGGGTCAACGCAGTCCGAGTTAAGGGAGTGGGAGACGAATGCACATGCAACATTGTGGAACAGCGAAACGGTCGGTAGGACAGCGAAAATCCTATGCGGGGATCCAGATCGTGAGAAGACGAGGCTATTACTGAACGAAGCATGAAGGAGGTCAGTATAGCAATTCCTAACTTAAAATTTTCTTTTTAGAGGTTAGTTTATAGTTTTTAGAGCGCACAACAAGCCGATTACTGGCTTGGGTGTATGTCCATAGTGGCATGGGGCGGATTAATATCTGCACCCTCTTTTCAACCTAACCCAACCTAACCTAAGCCGTGTGAGAACGGGTTGAGATATCACTTTGAATTTTGAAACGGTTAGAGGCGGGCGTCTCTTGGCACGCCCCTAAAGTTGGTCACCTCGGCATTTCGAAAAGTTAATCGGGCTGCCCAATTCATTTGTGGTCCGATTTTCAAAGTTCTTTTTTCTCTTGATTGTGCTCAAAAATACATACAATATAGTCTGCTTGAGGTATACAATTTATTCACCGATTTCAGGATTATACGATTTATAATTTCTATTTGTTGAAATTTTGGCCGAGATTTCCTTTGCATATTGCAATTTACGAAAGCATTTGCGGTTCGATTTTATGCACGATTTGTAAAAAAAATGTACAATGACCTGCCGCAAACAGAGTCCACATCTAATTACTCAGCTAAAAGTTGCATAGTTTTGGAGTTAACCAAGTAAAACCGTGCTAAGTTCGGCCGGGCCGAATCTTGGAAATCCATCACCAAAAAGTCTGCTTAAAATTTTGTTTATGTTCTATTTGTAATAGAAACTTATTACCCTATGGTCTGCAGCCGGAAAATTTCCGATCATAAAAACAAGTAAAAAGGCGTTAAGTTCGGCCGGGCCGAGCTTTGGATACCCATCACTTCGGGTATATATGTAAACCAACTTTCGTCAAAATCCGGTGAAAAATGCATACCTTTTGCCGCCTAGCAGCTATATCGAAATGTGTTGCGATTTGTCAAGTACAAGTCATTGTTCAATTGTGTATAACAAAATATTGATCTTTTACAATAGTAGCTATATCTAAGAATAAACCGATCTGAACCATATACGACACGGATGTCATAAAGCCTAACATAAGACAATGAGTTAAATTTCAGTGAAATCGGTCAATAAATGCGTTTTTTATGGCCCCAAAACCTTAAATCGAGAGATCGGTCTATATGGAAGCTATATCCAAATCAAGACCGTTCTGTGTCAAATTGAAGAAGAATGTAGAAGGGCCTAACACAACTCACTGTCCCAAATTTCGGTGACATCAGACAGTAAATGAGCCTTTTATGGGCTCAAAACCTTAAATCGAGAGATCGATCTATATGGCAGCTATATCCAAATCTGGACCGATCTGTGCCATATTGCAGAAGTATGTCGAGGGGCCTAACACAACTCACTGTCCCAAAATTCGGCGACATCGGACAAAAAATGCGCCTTTTATGGGCCCAAAACCTTAAATGTAGAGATCGGTCTATATGGCAGCTATATCCAAATCTGGACCGATCTGTGCCATATTGCAGAAGTATGTCGAGGGGCCTAACACAACTCACTGTCTCAAATTTCGGCGATATCGGACTATAAATGAGCCTTTTATGGGCTCAAAATCATAAATCGGCAGATCGGTCTATATGGCAGATATATCCAAATCAGGACCGTTCTGGGCCAAATTGAAGATAGCTGTCGAAGGGCCTAACACATCTCGCTGTTCCAAATTTAAGCAAAATCTGATAATAAATGTGGCTTTTATGGGCGCAAGACCCTAAATCGGCAGATCGGTCTATATGGCAGCTATTTCCAAATCTTGACCGATTTGAGCCAAATTGACGAAGGATGTCGAAAGGCCTAACACAACTCACTGTCCCAAATTTCAGCAAAATCGAATAATAAAAATGGCTTTTATTGGCCTAAGACCCTAAATCGGCGGATCGGTCTATTTGGGGGCTATATCAATATATAATCCGATATAGCGCTTCTTCGAATTTAACCTGCTCATGGACACAAAAAGAATCTGTGCAAAGTATCAGCTCAATATCTCTATTTTTAAAGTCTGTAGCGTGATTTCAACAGACAGACGGACATGGACGTGGCCAGATCGTCTTAGATTTTTACGCTGATCAAGAATATGTGTACTTTATTGGGTCGGAAATGGATATTTCCCTCACCATCCTTCGGTGGTGGGTATAAAAACATTCGAATGAAGGGTATTTGCTATGCCACCTAATGCTCACATAAGTTCTGACACTATTTTCCACGAACACCAACTTTGCTAAATTGGTCGCATGTAAAGTTCTGTTATTTGTTTATTTAAAAAAAGCAAGCTGTTGCTGTACAAACATTACCCCCATTTACTATGGTCAGTGACTCCTTTGCAGTGGTTCCCTTGCTTTGGGCAGTTTTCCGATTGTTACACTTGTGCTAAACTCCACTTTAATGGGTTCCCTGGGGATGAATGATTCTATTTTGTGGTCATGTTGCTTTCTTCTTTTCTTTTTCTAAACACGTCTCTGATTTTGGTGCCTTTTGGTTCTTTAATACGATTTTCTCCCTGGAATGGAAAGGTTTTGTCACAAAATGAGCCTACACTAAAGTGCGTGTTAGTCCCCCACCGCCCTCCTCCCGGGCAAGTTGTGGAGGCTCGACTGAGGTGCGATTTACATTCTTGGTTATCGGTCAGTTTTGATGTGATGGAAAAAGTTTACCTTTAATTGGCTTGTGGTAGCGTGTTGCATTATTGTCAGATTTTACTAATTGTTGTTGGTTATAAAATATTTAATACGTTCATTAAAGTTTCCATTAAATTAACACATTGACAGGCACCTCATAAAAAGCCAATATTCATGGGAGTCAGTGCAAGGTTTTTAACGATACAAAAACGATACGCATAACAGTGACACAAATGCAGGTGGTTATTAAAGGTGTGGGCCAACATTTGTGGAATTTCTCCTAATCGCTGTGATAGTGTTTAATGACTACAATTCCTATTACTGCATTGCAGTGATTAAATGCCTACTAACGTAGAGCTTCGTTCTGAGGAACAAGACCATGCAAAATGACAGCAAAATGTGTAAATTGTGTAAAAGATGGGCAGTTATTTGTAGTATACACTCAGAAAAAAGTGGTTCATAGAATGAATTAAAAAACTTGTAAAAGTAGATTTTTAAGCTATTATCTTTTTGTGGCAACATTAGTTTAAAAAGCTCACGCACGTTTCGTGTTTTGTTTTACTGTTAAACATCAGTTCAGTTTTGTCTATAATTTAACCATGAATCGTCTTACAAACGAACAACGTTTGCAAATCATTGAATTTTATTGTCAAAATGCGTGCTCTTTTAAGAAAATTCATCGCGCACTTCTTTCATTGAGCGACGACGCTAATTTTTGGCTAAATGGAGAATTATTGATTTTTGGATGAAGATCAGCCAGAAGAATTGCAATGCTACCAATGCATCCAGAAAAAGTCACAGTTTGGTGCGGTTTATGGGCTGGTTCCATCATTGGGCCGTACTTCTTTAAAGATCTTGCGAATCGTAACGTAACTGTGAAGGGTGAACGCTACCGTGAGATGATATCTAACTTTTTTTTTGCCCAAAATGCAAGAGCTTGACTTGCTTGACAATTGGTTTCAACAAGACGGTGCCACATGCCACACAGCACACGTAACAATGAACTTATTGAGAGGCGAGTTCGGTAAACATTTTATTTCATGTACGGGACCGATCAATTGGTCGTCTAGATCGTGCGATTTAAAGTCTTTAGACTATTTTTGTGGGACTATGTTAAAGCTCTTGTCTATACAGACAAACCCGCTTCAATCGACGCATTAGAACACAATTTGGAAGCATTTATTCGTGAGCTACCGGCCGAATTGTTGAAAAGAGTATGCCAACATTGGACTAAGGGGTTGGAGCATTTGAGGCACAGTCACGGCCATCACTTGCACGGAATAATATTTAAACATTAAAGTCTATGAACCGTACAATCGATTCAAATGATTAATTCTTGCATTTTTGTGAATTTTATGTGTTTTCTTATACCCACCACTGAAGGATGGGGGTATATTCATTTTGTCATAAACACATCGAAATATCCATTTCCGACCCTATAAGGTATATATATTCTTGATCAGCGTAAAAATCTAAAACGATCTAGCCATGTCCCTACGTCTATCTGTCTGCTGAAATCACGCTACAGTCTTCAAAAATAGAGATATTGGCTGAAATTTTGCACAGATTCCTTTTTTGTCCATAAGCATGTTAAGTTCGAAGATAGGCTATATCGGACTATATCTTCATATAGCCCCCATATTGACCGATCCGCAGATTTGGGATCTTAGGCCCATAAAAGCCACATTTATTATCCGATTTTGCTGAAATTTAGGAAAGTGAGTTATGTTAGGCCCTTCGATATCCTTCCTCAAATTTGGGAAAGTGAGTTTTGTTAGGCTCTTCGACAACCAACTTCAATTTGGCCCTGATCGGTTCAGATTTGGATATAGCTGTCATGTAGAACGATCTTTCGATTTAAGGTTTTGGGCCCATATAAGATGCATTTATTGTCCGATATCGCCAAAATTTGGGACAGTGAGTTGTGTTAGGCCCTTCGACACCCTTCTTAAATTTGGCCCAGATCGGTGCAGATTTGAATACAGCTGCCATATAGACCGATCTCTCGATTTAAGATTTTGAACCCTTAAAAAGCGCAACTCACTGTCCGAAATTTCGGACAGTGAGTTGCGATATGGCCTTCGACATCCTTCTCTAATTTGGTCCAGATCGGTTCCGATTTGGATATAGCTGCTTTGTGGACCGATATCTCGATTTAAAGTCGTGGACCCATAAAAGGCGCATTTATAATCCGATTTCACTGAAATTTGCCACAATGAATCATGTAAGGCTCTTCGACATCCATGTCGTATATGGTTCAGATCGGTTTATTTTTAGATATAGCTACTATACTTATTGGCTACTATACTTTATTCCAAATCGGAATATGTTTTGATATAACTGCTATGGGACATATGGTATGAAATTTTTATCAAATTTTGATGAAAGGTGGTTTACATCTATACTTGCGGTGGTGGGTATCCAAAGTTCGGCCCGGCCGAACTTAACGTCTTATTACTTGTTACTTGTTTAAATTTTCTATAGCTCTTAAAAAATCACCCTTTAACGAAGTTTTACATAGTGAAAATTGTGTGGACCTGGAAAATCTAAATCAGATTGATGTTTTGGGAAGCAGAAAATCTTTGAGACTTCATAACATGACTGTGGCTTTTAAAATCTTTAACGACTTTTCTAACAATTTGCAACACTTGTCCAAACTCAATGAAAACTCGGTGCGAATGTCGAGGAGCCTAACGTAACTCATTGTGCATAATTTCAGCAAAGTCGGTTAATAAATTCACCTTTCAAGGGCCTAAAACCTTAAATCGAGAGTTCGGTATATATTGCAGCTATATCCAAATCTGGACCATTCTGGGCCATAATGATATCGAGGGGCCTAACATATCTGACTGTTCCAAATTTCAGCAAGGTTAGGCTAGGTTATGTTTAAGTGACAGTCTGCCATCTAACTCAATTAGAAGTTTTCGTCCATTGTGATATCACAGGAACAGAAGAAGGAAGACCCCTTTTAGTTCCTATCGTTAAAACAACCATATTGCTTTTAAAAGGCCAATAACTTGGGAATGTTCACATCCGCTAAATCAGACAGGTTCCCAAAGAAATGAGAACCTTAAGTGGAACTCCTTCTGACTGCTAGTGCGGGATATACACACAGAAGGTGTTCTATTGTCTCTTTTTCTTCGATGTCCTCACAGCTTCTGCAAAATTCGTTGCTGGCAACCTTTTCCGATTAGACAGTGACCTGCCATGACGGACACAATGACTGAGACGTCTGTTCTAGCCAATGACAGTAAAGCAGTAGACCTCTTCCTGTCTAGATGAGGCCACATAGGCAAGGTTAGGTAAGGTTGAAAAGAGGGTGCAGATATTAATCCGCCCCATGCCACCATGGACATACACCTAAGCCAGTAATCGGCTTATTGTGCGCTCTAAAAACTATAAAGTTACCTTTAACAAGTAAGAGTGTGCTTAGTTCGGCCGGGCCGAATCTTATATATGCTCCACCATGGATCGCATTTGTCGATTTCTATGAGCGGTATATCTTTTTAGGCAAACAATGAATATTGAATAAGAACTGTTATGTTATTGGAGCTATATAAAGTTATAGTCCGATTCGGACCATAAATGAATGCTGAACATTGTAGAAGTCATTGTGTAATATTTCAGTTCATTCTGATAAGAATTGCGCATTGTAGAGGCTCAAGAGGCAAAATCGGGAGAATGGTTTATATGGGAGCTGTACCAAGCTATTAATCGATTCCATATTAGACACGTATATTGAAGATCATGAGAGATGCCGTTGTACAAAATTTCTGCCAAATCGGATAAGAATTGCGCCCTATAGAGGCTCAAGAAGTCAAGATCCAAAATCGAATTATGTGGCAGATATATCAGGTTATGTACCGATTTGCGCCATACTTAACAGAATTATTGAAAGTCGTAACAAAATACCTCAATTTCAGCTAAATCGGATGAGAATTTCGAGCTCTATTGGCTCAAGAAGTCAAGATCCAAGATCGGTTTATATGACGGCTACTGCAGATTATGAACCGATTTGAATCGTACTTACCACAGTTGCTGGAACTGATACCAAAATAGTACGTGCAAAATTTCATTCAAATCGGATGAGATTGCGCCCTCTAGAGGCTCAAGAAATCAAGACCTCAGATAGGTTTATATGACAGCTATATCGGGTTATAGACCGATTTTAGCCATACTCAGCACAGTTGTTGGAAGTCAAGCACCGCATGCAAAATTTCAGTCAAATCGGACGGGAATTGATCCCTCTAGAAGCTTAAGAAGTCAAGACCCAAGATCGGTTTATATGGCAGCTATATCAAAACATGAACCGATTTGGCCCCACAATCCAAACCAACCTACACTAATTAAAAAGTATTTGTGGAAAATGTCAAGCGGCTAGCTTTACTCCTTCGAAAGTTAGCGTGCTTTCGACAGACGGACGGACGGACATGGCTAGATCGACTTAAAATGACATGACGATCAAGAATATATAAACTTTATAGGATCTCAGACGTATATTTCGAGGTGTTACATACAGAATGATGAAATTAGTATACCCCTATCCTATGGTGGAGGGTATAAAGGAAACTTTTAAGTTAGGAATTCCGTGCTACTTACAAAATCCTTAAGTGTTTTCAATACCACTCCCCTAAGTTGGTTCATGTCTGGTATTGTGTCTCCACCTAAGCGCCGCTATCTGTTAGACGCGAAAGCCGGGCAATGACAAAGGAATGCTCCAACGACTCATCATCTTCCCCACATGCCCTATATATGTTATCACTTGCCGCACCGACTTTGAGCTCGTAGTCCTATGAGTCCCGTTATGATACCAATAGCTATGCAGCCCCCTCTTTGTGACCATTTATCCTTCGTTGCTCTTCGGGCCTGGTTCTGAAAACTTATCTTACATGTCGCTAGAGGCATACCAACAGATTCCAGTATCCCTGGAATGTGTAGGGTAGTTCCTAGTCTCATAAGCTCGTCTGTTTTACAATTCCCTGGGATATCTCTGTGGCCCGGCACCCAGAACAGGTGAATTTTGAACTGTTCAGCCATCTCATTGAGAGATCTGCGACAGTCCAGGGCGGTCTTTTGTGTTCTGAAATACCTTATCCAGGGATTTAATAGCTGCCTGGCTGTCTGAGAAGATATTTATGCAAATCGTCGTAGTGACATAATATCTTAGCCACTCCACCACTTCCCTAATTGCAAGGATCTCCGCTTGATACACAGTGGTCGGGTAACCTTTTCTATATCTTAACGAGTTCTATATCTTTAGAGTATACCCCAAAGCCCTCCTGGCCGTTTAATATGGAACCATCCATATAGAAATCTATGTAAATTCTTTTACCATGGATATAGTAGTTCCAATCGGTTGCAACAGGAATATTGCTACAGTACTTTTAATCAAAAAGTGCTTCAGGTAAGGTTTAATCAACACTGCCTGGAACATCGTATACCACAGCGTCCGTAGCCACCACATGACCAATGAAAAAGCTCCTTTAACCTCACTGCGGTGATCGCTGCAATTTGGGTAGCCACAATGTCCAGAGGCATATGATGTAGCATTAAATTCAGTGCATCAAGTTTGTGTCGTCCTCTGTGCGGCTGTGATGCACAACCAAGCATCCTTTGAATACGGTTAAGTATTGAGCAGTAGGTGGATTTTTGAAGCGCCGTACACCAGATCACAACACCATATAGCAGTTTAGGTCTGACAACTGCTGCATGACACGCGGTCTAAACCCTCAACTTTTGTCAATGGCTCTCTTGCAGGTGTATAGGGCAAGAGTGGCCTTACTTGCCCTTTCCAAAATGTTGGATTTGAAGTTCAATATACTGTCCAGCAAATCAACCAGGTATTTTGCGCTTTCTGTAAATGGAACATTCTCTCCTCCCAAGGAGACAGGTTCCACTGTAGGCAACTTGTATCTCTTGCTGAGAGGAACTTCTTCTGTCTTGCACGGATATATAGCTAGACCACTTTCGGTAGTCCATTTTGATGTTGCACATAGAGCTTCCTAAAGTATTTTTCTTGGAGTGTTGGGAATCTTTCCTCTAACCGCAATTGCCACGTCATCAGCATACGCGACCACTTTTATATCTTTCTTTTCAGAGACAAATATATATTGTTAATAGCTATATTCCAAAGTAGAGGAGGCTGTACACCTCCTTGAGGTGTTCCTCTGCTGGCTCCTCTTTTTAGATCCACAGATCCCAAGCCTGCAGTAATACATCTTCTAGTAAGTACGTTATTAATAAACTTTCTTACGGTAGAGTTGATGCCTGGAAACTCCAACTCCATCATGATTGATGTCGGTTTTACATTATTGAAAAGGCGCTTTCAATAATGTCACGAAGTGCTACCACTGTATATTCCTTGACAGCCAGAGAACAATCTACGTAGCCGACTAGATCATGAAGATCTGTTTCGGTGAACTTGCTTTTACTATATGCATGCTGCTGTCGCGACAGGCGATCTCCAGGGATCTTTGCCTTAGATATGTTTCTCTCAAGAGTCGTCAGCATAAAGGATGACAGACTAATAGAACGAAAATCTTTCGCCTTCATGTGGTAGGGTTTTCCTACTTTCGGAATGAAAATGACCTTCGTGTCCCCCCATCCCACAGGTATATATGACATTCTGATACAAGCAGAGTATATCTCCCTAAGCGAGGGAACCAATCTATCAGACACAGCTTGCAATTCAACCGGTGATACATCATCAGGGTGATACATCAAATTTCTTATCGCCAAAAGGATTTTCGGCTCAAACACCATTTCCCTAATGGCCTCCGACGAATGCATATCAGTGACAAGCTTTTCTGGTGCCACGTTGTCCGTTGGAGAATTGCTCGGGAAATATGTATCAACGTGTAGTTTAGTGTTTCCTCACTAGACATTGTCCATACATTCTCAACATTCATTCAGCAAAATCGGACAGCAATTGCGCCTTATACAGGGTGGCTGATGAAAGCCGCTACCAAAAAAAAATGTAATAACTTTTTTTCTATTTAATAATAATAATTTAATAATTAATATGGGACCAAGAGCAATAATCAAAAGATCGGACTATATGGCAACTATATTTAAATCTGAACCGATCTGGGCCGTATTAATCAAGGAAGTCCGGAGACCTTAGACAACTTCCTCTCTCAAATTTCAGAAAAATCGGATAATACATGTGACTTTAATGGACGTAAGATCTTAAGTCGGCATATCGGTATATATGGGGGCTAAATCAACATATAGTCCGATATAGCCCATCTTCGAACTTAGCCGGCTTATGGAAAATAATCTGTGCAAAGTTTCAGCCCAATATCTCTATTTTTAAAGATTGAAGCGTTATATTTTGTACAGATAGACGGACGGACGACATGGCCAGACGGTCTTAAATTTTTACGACGATCAAGACTATATACTTTCTAGGGTCGTAAATGGATATTTCGATGTGTTGCAAACGGTAGTGGCTATAAAACATTGCCAGATAAAACGAACTAAACCCGCCACCCTAGGATGGGGGGTATACTAATTTTGTCATTCTGTTTGTAACTACTCGAAATATTCGTCTGAGACCCCATAAAGTATATATATTCTTGATCGTCTAGCCATGTCCGTCCGTCTGTCCGTCTGTCTGTCGAAAGCACGCTAACTTCCGAAAGAGTAAAGCAAGCCGCTTGAATTTTTTCACATATACTTCTTATTAGTGTAGGTCGGTTGGTATTGTAAATGGGCCATATCGGTCCATGTTTTGATATAGCTGCCATATAAACCGATCTTGGGTCTTGACTTCTTGAGCCTCTAGAGAGCGCAATTCTTATCCGATTGGAATGAAATTTTGCATGACGTATTTTATTATGACTTTCAACAACTATGCCAAATAAGGTTCAAATCGGTTCATAACCTTATATAGCTGTCATTTAAACCGATCTGGGAGCTTGACTTCTTGAGCCTCTAGAGGTCGCAATTATTATCCGATTTGCCTGAAATTGTGTACAACGGATTCTCTCATGACCATCAATATACGTGTTTATTATGGTCTGAATCGATCTATAGCCCGATACAGCTCCCATATAAATCGATCTCCCTATTTTATTGTTTTAGCCCCCAAAGGGCGCAATTCTTTTTTGAATTGGCTGGCATTTTACACAGGTATCCAACATATAATTTAATTGTGGTCCGAACCGGACCATATCTTGATATCGCTCTTATAGCAGAGCAAATCTTCTCTTTTATCCTTTCTTTGCCTAAGAAGTGATGCCGGGAAAAGAACTCGACAAATGCGAACCATAGTGGAGGGTATATAAGATTCGACCCGGCCGAACTTAGCACGCTTTTACTTGTTAACATTAACCACATTCCTTGCTGCCATTAACCACTCAGCGACGACTCTCATTTTTGGACAACATTCTGACATTTATTTCAATTTGACTAACATCTCACTTGTCTAGGTGATGATGAAGAAGTTTTTATGTGTCAGAAAATTATGCAGTGAAACTAGCACTTTGGAATTTTCTTGACGGCAAAACCATGGCTATGGTTTTGCAAGGTTGGTCATCCAGTATATGTATGTGTCCTCGTCTATGATTTCTAGTCATTCTGTAACGAACAATAATTTATTCAGATTTCACTTTATAACCAAAATTCAATTCCTCCATTGATGGTGTTGCTGCTTAGCGCTTTTCGCTCCTTTCGACAGTGCACATACATATAATAAAAGTGGATCACTACAATACGCCAACACATTGGCCAACTTCCAAAAAAAAAAAAAAAAAACAAAAAAAAAAACAAATAAAATGAAGTCCCAAAGAGGCAACAATAAGCGAAAAAACAAATCCATTATATGGTGACCGACCGAAATGGTCAGACATTGGAGCCGTGAAAACCCCACCAAGAAACCAATCAATGGAACATGTACAATGTTGGTTAGATGAACAAATCCATGAAAAGAATGGGTGTATGTACACACGACTCTGGAGATGAAACAAGTGAAATTAAGTCTATTTCAATACAAAAAAAGCGTGCTAAGTTCGGCCGGGCCGAATCTTATATACCCTCCACCATGGATCGCATTTGTCGAGTTCTTTTCCGGGCATCTCTTTTTTTTGGGAAAAAAGGATATAAGACAAGATTTCCTCTGCTATTAGAGCGATACCAAGATATGGTCCGGTTTGGACCACAATTAAATTATATGTTGGAGACCTGTGTAAAATGTCAGCCAATTCGCATAAGAATTGCGCCCTTTGGGGGCTCAAGAAGTAAAATGGAGAGATGGATTTATATGGGAGCTGTATCGGGCTATGGACCGATTCAGACCATAATAAATACGTATGTTGATGGTCATGAGTGAATCCGTCATACAAAATTTAAGGCAAATCGGATAATAATTGCGGCCTCTAGAGGCTCAAGAAGTCAAGATCCCAGATCGGTTTATATGACAGCTATATCAGGTTATGAACCGATTTGAACCATACTTATCACAGTTGTTGCATATCATAACAAAACACGACGTGCCAAAATTCATTCAAATCGGATAAGAATTGCGCCCTTTAGAGGCTCAAGAAGTCAAGACCCATGACCGGTTTATATGACAGCTATATCAGGTTATAGAACGATTTGAACCATTCTTGGCACAGATGTTGCATATCATGACAAAACACGTCGTGCGAAATTTTATTCCAATCGGATAAGAATTGCGCACTCTAGAGGTAAAGAAATCAAGACCCAAGATCGGTTTATATTGCAGCTATATCAGGTTATGGACCGATTTCAACCATACATGGCACAGTTGTTGGATATCATAACAAAACACGTCGTGCCGAAATTCATTCAAATCGGATAAGAATTGCGCCCTCTAGAGGCTTAAGAAGTCAAGACCCAAGATCGGTTTATATGACAGCTATATCAAAACATGGACCGATATGGCCCATTTACAATACCAACCGACCTACACTAACAAGAAGTATTTGTGCAAAATTTCAAGCGGCTAGCTTTACTACTTCGGAAGTTAGCGTGCTTTCGACAGACAGACGGACGGACGGACGGACATGGCTTGATCGACATAAAATGTCACGACGATCAAGAATATATATACTTTATGGGGTCTCAGACGAATATTTCGAGTAGTTACAAACAGAATGACGATATTAGTATACCCCCCATCTTATGGTGGAGGGTATAATAAACAAAATATGATTTCGGACTTAAGGTTTAAGCAGCGAAGCACAGTGGAGTTTTGCATGAAATTTTAAGTTCAATTTTTTAAAGGTATGGAAATGTTTAACTTGCCCGCCAGGCTGTCTCTTTTGTACCATAAAAAATCGGAAATATTTAAAATTTAGACTTCGGGTAAATTGGATAACAATCGAGGTTTCATGGGGCTCAAAACAGAATTTCCATTCTACATGGAAGCTATATTCAAATATGAACCGATTAGGCCCATTTGCATGCCCCAACGGATTTTATGAATTAGAAATTATCTGTGAAAATTTTCTGGCGATTGTCATGACGAGAATGGCATGACTATCAAAAATATTAGTATTCTTTATAGAATCGCCAATCGACATTTTATGATGGTACGATCTGCTTCATTCATTCTCCAGTGAGAATCCTTAACAGATAGGCAGTCATAGGCCATTATTTTTATGAGTGGAGCATTGGCATTGACAGTGGATCACCGAGCACTACATCATCCTCACATCCCACAAGTTGCATGCCTTTTGGAAGGCCCAGATTTAGAAGACCGTCGTTCACTAGGTTCCATAGGAATGGACCTCAGATAGATCCTTTGCAATTTTCTGTTCCGAATCCGGTACTGAAAAGTAATATTCTATCTTTCTGGTAGCTGTCTATCATTTTAACCAGGTAATGTGGCAAGTAAAGATCTACAATTTTCTGCCTTATGCTGCTCCAATTAGCTGAGTTAAAAGCATTCTTTACATCAAGAGTTATAACCACACAGAAATGTTTCGGTGATATCTTCGCTGTTCCGACTACTTCTTGTTATACTCACCACCGAAGGATGGGGGTATATTCATTTTGTCATTCCGTTTCCAACACATCGAAATATCCATTTGCGACCCTATAAAGTATATATTCATGATCGTTGTTATAATCTGATTCGATCTATACAGGCCCGTTAAAAAAAGAGATATTGAACTGAAACTTTGTTTGTCCATAGCCAGGTCACGCTCGAAGATGGGCTATATCGAACTATATTTTGATATAGCTCCCATATAGACCGATCTGCCGATTTAAGGTCATAGTCCCATTAAAGCCGAATTTATTTTCCGAATTCGCTGAAATTGGGGACAGTGAGTTGTGTCAGGTCTCTTGAAATTCCAACTCAATAGGGCCGAGATAGGACCAGATTTAGATATAGCTGCCATATAGACCGATCTCTCGATTAAAGGTCTTGGTCCCATACTAAGGACATTCATTTTCCGATTTCGATGAAATTTGGACAGTGAGTTTTACTAGGCTCCTTGACATATCTGTTCAATTCGGCTCATATGAAAAGTGAAATTATAAACCGATTTTGTTGAAATTAGGCACAATGAGTTGCGTTTCCACAGTATTGAACTGGGATGTCAGTTCAATACTATTCAACAGTAATACGGCATCATTAGCGCCCTCGACTTATTCGCAGAAAATTTTCCAGGAGGCACGTTTTTCCGCTTTGGTAATCTTATTGCCTTCCTTGAGCGTGCTCTGTTATAAGATCCGCAAACCTCTCTTTCAATGTTGTCAATCTCCCCTGTCATCCAGGGTTTTTCTTGGTCTGATTTCCTTTTTCTAGGAAAAAAAGTATCTTCGAAAAAAAAGATCTAAGTTAGGAATTCCGTGCTACTTACAAAATCCTTAATTGTTTTCCATGACACGCCCCTATGTTGGTTCATGTCTGTTATAGTGTGACCATCTAAGTACCGGTATCTGTTAGACCCAAAAGCCGGGCAATGACATAAAAAATGCTCCAACGTCTCATAATCCTCCCCGCTTGCCCTACACATGATATCACTTGTCGCACCGATACTACATAAGGCGGCTCGTAGTCCTATGTGTCCCGTTATGACACCAATAGCTATACTGACCACCTTCTTATTTCTTGCAGTATAAGCCTCGTCTTCACACGATCTGGACCTCTCCGCAGTATTGTCGCCATCCTACCAACCGTTTCGCTGTTATACAGGGTTGCATGCAGATTCATTGCCCATTTCCTTAACTCGGACTGCGTCGACTCGAAAGGCTTTGGGTTAACCAAGTTTATTGACGGCAGTCCTCTGACCTTCACCGCCATATCTGTTGCTTTCTCATTCCCAGTTACTCCTCTTTGGACCGGCACCCAAACTTGGCGGATCGTTCCGTTCTTAGAGAAGGCGTTAATCTCCTCCTTACATTCCAAGACTGTTCCTGATCTTACCGTCCTGGTTGTTATTGCTCTTATGGCCTGTTTACTGTCTGCTAAAGATTTTCATACTAGACGTCCTCGGGTAAACACCATACCATCTCACGCATGCATTCCTTGATCGCCCGAATCTCCACCTGCAGGACGGTATTATGGTCAGGCAGTCTAAAAGAGATCTCAGTCCCTGGGTTCTAAATGTAGACCCCCAGGCACACTATGTCCTCTAGATTTTATCCATAAGTGTACATGATCTTTCAGATGGAAATACTAGGGTTCCGTCAATCTAATAATGTGCAGCTGGCAGCAGTACCTCGGAAGATCGGTTTATATGGGAGCTATATCAGGTTCTTGCAAAATTTCAGTCAAATTGCGGCTTCCATGAGCTCAAGAAGGCAAATCGGGTTATCGGTTTATATGGGAGCTATATCTAAATCTAAACCGATATGGCCCATTTGCAATCCCCAATGACCTACATCGATATTAAGTATTTGTGCAAAATTCCAAGTGGCTATCTTTACGCGTTCGACCTTTATTGTGATTTTCACAGGCGTACGGACGGACATGGCTAGATCGATTCAGAACGACGAGGCGATCTTTGGCTCGAATCATTAAAGTTAGGACAAACATTTTTTCAGTGTTGTTACTTCCGAAAATGCCTAGATATAGGCCCAAATGCTCTTCTGGCAAGTGCATTAATGAGGAGCTAGAAGTTGCAAACGGTGTAGAGCACACATTCTTACACTGCAAGGTCGAAAGACCCACGGGACTGGAAACAGCGATTGATGATGTTTCGACTAGAAAAAAAAGGTCCAGACGATATTGGAAAACGCGAGAAACTGTTAATGCCCAAGCAGAATGAACGCGTTGAGCTTTGAGCGTCGCATTGCAAAAATAGAACTCTGCACATAAATACCACAAAAGCAACGCGGAAGAGTTAAAGTGTTAAAATTTGACGATTGAAAGCGAGCTTTATTCTGTGCTGCTATGCGTGGAGTTGTGTTTTTAGTCGTCAAAGTTAAAAGTTGTTTAACTTTAGCGAGTTGATTTTTTTACATTTGTTTGCAAAGTTGCATTTTACAACGAGACGCTCTCATTCTGCTTAGTTGGGATCAAGATTGACCTGAACGCAGCGGCGTAGAATGCGAGTGCAAAGGTTTGGACGCAGACAAAATTAAAATGTTATGGATCATTAGAAATGGGGTCCCCCTGGATTTAATGGAAAACCGGTACCTTTGATACCAACAATGACCGGCATATAGCGGGAGACGTACTCGTAATACATATGTCCATTCTGATCCGCAAAAAGAAACCAGTAAGGAAGGGCAAAATTCGGGCGGTACCTACTGTATAATACCCTACACCTACGCTATAAGTACAATGTGGGAGCTATATCCAATTCTGAACCAATTTGCAACAACTACGGTTGACAAATGACAACAATAATGCAAATTAACCAAAATCTGACGAACATATATATGGGAGCTATAACTAAATCTGAACCGATTACGAGCAAACTTCTCAGCTTTGGCAAGATTGGTCAATAAATGTGCTTGCTGTGACTCTAAAAGTTTAAATCGGGCGATACACATATCTAAATCTGAACCGATTTCCACGTAATTCACCAGTAATGTCAAGAGTCGGGAGAAAATCCTTCCTAACAAATTTCAAGAGAATCAGCTAATAAATGACCATTTTATTGCAATATGACTGCAAATCGGGCGAACATATACATGGGAGCTATATTGCAGTGGCTCTAGGAGTGAAAATCGGGCGATATATATATATATATATGGGAGCTATATCCAAACCTGAACCGATTTCCATGAAATTGGCCAGTAATGTAGACAGTCAAGAGAAAATTCTTCCTACCAAATTTCAAAAGAATCGGTTAACAAATGACCATTTTATTGCAAATGGGACTAACATATATATGGGAGCTATATCCAAATATGAACCTATATCTATGAAAATCATTCGTAATGTCGGAAATCATAAAAAAATTCTTCCTGCCAAATTTCCAGTGAATAAATGATTTTATTCCAGTATTACTGCAAATCGGACGAACATATATATGGGAGCTATATCCAAATCTGCATCGATTTTTTCCAATTTCAATAGGCTTCGGCTCTGGGCCGAAAAACATGCCCATACCAAATTTGAAGACGATCGAACAAAAATTGCGACCTGCAGTTTGTACACAAATTAACATGGACAGACAGACAGACGGACATAGCTAAATCGATTTAGAAAGTGATTCTGAGTCGATCGGTATACTTGTCAATAAGTCTATTTCTCTTCCTTTTGAGTGTTACAAACTAATTCACTAAGTTATAATACCCTGTACCACAGTAGTCGTGTAGGGTATAAATATATATACAATATGTATATATTTTGTCCCCTAACCACCAAAAAGACGTTAGTGACGAGGAACTTTCATTTTTGGAGGGTAGGGATCTACACCCATGGTTCCTTAGCCAAAAATTCTTAATATTTGCCTTAGATAACGATTTCGATGTAGTCACAAAATGACCCATATTGCTGTGCAAGATCAAAGATTATAGCACTTTTAGACACACTGTGCCTTAAGTTGCAAAGTTGTCTATCACAATGTAGTACAGCATAAAATGTACACGAAGGAGCACAATGGAAAAAATTACTAAATGCTGCATGCATACATAATTTCAGCACGTGTGTAAGGAAGCAATCATAATATTTGGGATCTTGTAAGTCGTACAAGAATGTTGCAAGCGACAAGCCATGGATTGGCACATGCTACCACCACTCGTCTTGATGGCAGCTTAGGCGGCGGCGCATGACTAGATAATGGTGAGTGGTGGCTGGATGTTGCTTGCTGCGCCAGGAATACATACGCAGACTCAGTGGCAACATTCCCAGTATTCGGCAACGGAATAAGCCGAATACCGTGTCGCTTGCCTTGTTTTTGTGTCTATGGAGTCGAACAATGGTCGAAGATATTAGAAAATCAAAAATATGGAGAAAATATTTGTAGAAATTGCAATATTTGCCAGAGTGGAAAAAAAGAAGTACAATGCGCTAATAAATGCAGCCAACCAGCCAATCGGCAATTGGCAGTGGCATCACCTGCAACAACTTTAGCCAGAGACACCAAACAGAGACTGATGATGATTGCCAGGTACATGTAAACCACGAAAACCATGACGACGAAAATGAGGATGTCTCCTCCTAAGCTACCGCAGATAATGACTACGACGAGGACAAGGATGGTGCGATGATGCATCCACTAACGTCTTGTCTGGCCCCGAGCCCGTTGCTTGCCAGCCACAGGTACAGTAATAATGTCTTTCTCGTTCGTCTGTCTGCAGCGAAATCGAACATGACAAGCTCTAATAAGAAATGAATGCTGGTGACAATCCTTTTAGATTGGTGAAGGTACAAATTCATATGCTGTTAAACTGTAAAAAGGAATGTTAATATTGTATTGCAAATTTCTATAAAAAAATTTAATCGTTTGTCCCCCAAAAATTGTATGCCTTATCTTATCTTTATTTAAGAAAGGCGTTGACATGTGACAACGATTTGATTAGGAACTCAAGATATTGTTATTATGATAAGGATAGTTAAAGATGTTTAAATGGTTATAAGAACATTTTTAAAAATTAGAAATATACTTACGGGCGGTTAAATGTATAAGGGCCAAAAACCCGCTCACCAAGTGATTGTGAAAATCGTAATCTACGCTTTTCACAATTTTTCACAAGGAAACCATGGTCTAAAATAGCAAATCGAGCTTCTGGGTTTTAACCAGAGCTGAGGAGACGAGCTATTTCGACTCTTCTACGACTGCAGGCAAATTATTCGACTTCGACTCCGGGCACTTAAAAATGCTATATTTTATACCCACCACCAAAGAATGGGGGTGATACCCAGCCTAGGCAATATGGATATCAAATGAAAGGTATTCGTGAGTTGATTAAGAATATGTAAAAAAAAAACTTGAGAATTTTGGACCCTCTTTAACCAATTAAAGGGTATTACGGAGTAGACTATGGCGCTTTTTCCAATTTTAATTTTTATCCAAAATTTAAGAGAGTAGAGGAGGATGATGATGAGTATCAAGACATCACATCGTGGGTGTAAAGGGAGCCCACATTAAATATACGGATGAGGGCATTAAAATGTGATTATCATAACAATGCGGCAACGTAGCGTCGCCGACAAACTGATCGAAAACTGAGCTTATTCAAAAACATATAATGCAAAGTTTGGCCGGGCCGAATCTTGTATACCGTCCACCATGGATCGCAACATATAAAGGGTGATTTTTTTGAGGTTAGGATTTTCATGCATTAGTATTTGACAGATCACGTGGGATTTCAGACATGGTGTCAAAGAGAAAGATGCTCAGTATGCTTTGACATTTCATCATGAATAGACTTACTAACGAGCAACGCTTGCAAATCATTGAATTTTATTACCAAAATCAGTGTTCGGTTCGAAATGTGTTCAAATTTTGACAAATTTTGTTCAGCGATGAGGCTCATTTCTGGTTGAATGGTCTATTAAGTCTATTCATGATGAAATGTCAAAGCATACTGAGCATCTTTCTCTTTGACACCATGTCTGAAATCCCACGTGATCTGTCAAATACTAATGCATGAAAATCCTAACCTCAAAAAAATCACCCTTTATATGAGCTATATAAAGTTATTGACCGATATGGGCCGTATTTGTCATGGCTGTTAGAAGTCATAGAAAAATACTACCTACAAAATTTCAGGCAAATAGAGCAAAACTTGCGCCCTCCAGTGGCTCAGAGTGTCAAATTGGGAGATCGGTTTATATGACAGTTATATCAGGTTATAGACTGATTTGAACCATACCTAGTATAGTTGTTAAAAATGATACCAAAACACCATGTGCAAAATTTCAGCCGAATTGGATAAGAAGTGCGCCCTCTAGAGGCGCAAGAAATCAAGATCCAAGATCGGTTAATATGGCAGCTATACCACAACAAGAACCGATTTGGCCCCTTTGAATATCCCAGCCGACCTATATTAATATGAAGTATTTGTGCAAAATTTCACCCACATCGGATAAGAATTGCGCCCTCTAGAAGCTTAAGAAGTCTAATCGGGAGATCAGTTTATATGGCAGCTATATCAGGTTATGAACCGATACCTAGTACAGTTGTTAAAAGTGATAGCAAAACACTATATGCAAAATTACAGCAAAATCTGATAAGAATTGCCTCTGGAGGCTCTAGAGTCTCAAGAAATCAAGACCCAAATTCGGTTAATATGGCAGCTATATGAAAACATAAACCGACTTGGCCCTTTTACAGTCGAAACTACTGTGCAGGCGTTTGAAATTTGTGCAAAATTTCAAACGCCTAGCTTGACTCCTACATTTGTTCATTTGTATGCAACGCTAAGAAGGAAAAGAGCTAGACCCATCGATAAGTGTACGGATCGACTTAGAATCGATTCCTGATTCAATTTAGCTATGTCCGTCTGTCTGTTTGTCCATATATTCTTGTAATCAAGGTACAGGTCGCATTTGTTGTCCGATTTTCACAAAATTTTGCGTAAGTGTCTTTTTTCATCCAAAGACGAACGCTATTGAATTTTTGAAAAAATCGGTCCAGATTTAGATATAGCTCCCATATATATATTTAATCCGATATGCCCTTTAAAAGCTGTAAAAGCCACAATTTTGGTCCCATCCTTGCAAAATTTGGCGTGGAGCGTTTTATTCAACGTCATCATATGTGTGCAAGGTTTCATAAAAATCGGTCCAGATTTTGGTCCCATCCTTGCAAAATTTGGTATGGAGCGTTTTATTCAACGTCATCATATGTGTACAAAGTTCCATAAAAATCGGTCCGGATTTAGATATAGCTCCCATATATATTTTTCATCCGATATGGCCTTTTAAGGCTGTAGAAGCCATAATTTTGGTCCGATTTCTACAAAATTTTCCATGAAATGGTTTAATTGACATCCCAATACGTGTGCAAAATTTCATCAAACCGGATTTAGATAAAACTCCCATATATATCTTTTATGCGTTTCTAATTTGAAGGCTGTTGAAGCCACAATTTTTGTACCATCGTAAGAAAATCGTATAAGGTTCTATTCGATATTTCAATAGGAATGCAAAATTAAAGTCTGACTAAATTTGGATATAAGTGCTATCTATCAAAAGTATTACGTATACTCGATGGTGTAGGGTATAATATAGTCGGCTCCGCCCGACTTTTGCCTTTCCTTACTGGTTATTTTTGCTACCATAACATAAGCTAGACAATAACCTCAACACCAAGTTTGGTTGTCACAACAGCAAAGTTGCGGTTGGCAAAAAAATTGGTTGAGGCAACAAATCTGTTTTCTGGGTGTACAAGAACATAGGCCCAAGGGCTTGAAAATAGTGTGCACATGTGTTAGTGTATCCATCACTGGTCTAAAATAATCAAACTTTCGATTTTGTCCTAATTTTATTTGCCTATTAGGACGTAGATCATTTTTTACGTCATTCTTAATTTCCCTTTTTAGATGAGCTAATGATCGGAAATTTTATACAATGGATAAATGAATGCCAGAGGAGATGCATCACACCAACCATGTGCAGTCAGTCAAGTGATATAATAATTGTGCAATTATTATATGACTCTAAGGGCACAAGGACCTCTAAGGGCTCAAGAACCTCTAAGGGCTCAAGAAGTCAAATCGGGATATTGGTTTATATGGGAGCTATGCCAGCTTATGGACCGATTTGAGCCACACTAGGCATTGATGTTGGAGGTCATAACAATTGTCATTGTGAAAAAGTCAGCTAAATTGTATAAGAAGTGCAAATTCTAGTGGCTCAAGAATATATGGAAGCTATTTCTGGCAAAGAACCCATTGAAACAATACTTGTAGGGTACAATATAAGTCATTGTACAAAATATCAGCCAAATAGTATAAAACTGCGCCTTCTAGGGGCTCAAGAAGATAAATTGCAAAATCGGTTTATATAGGAGACTATCTGGACAGGACCCGCTCTGCTGCGCCTTTCACTCTCTTATTTTATCTGTGCCCTTTAATGGCACGGACGGAAAATAAGTCTGATATTTCGCCCCAATATGGATATAATATTGGTGCTCTATCCAAATAACTTCCATTTGAGCCTTATGTTGCTATGATCGGTAAATATATCGCATATTGTCATTACTAGTTTATATTTCTATTTGGAGCGCTTTGGAGGTGGCGCGGACCCCCTCGATATCCCACGCTAAATGAAGCTACCAAATTTCTGTTTTTGAGTTATTATAAACAAACAAAATTTCGTATTAATTAATAGGAGTAGGGTTCGCACATTAAAGTTTGGATGTTCGATTGATTCACTTTATTCTCTTGGGTTTGGTGGTGGATTGGAGTAACCAAACCCTTTGCCCCGAAAGTGGATATCAGATTTATACTTTACTCCCAAAAACTACATTTGAGCTACATATATATGTGTGGTATTGGGGGAGTTTATGAAGTGAAGCGCTCGGATTTGGCCAGTTCAAGAACTTAATCTGAGTACAGCACAAATACGTATCTGTGCCAAATTTTAGCTCAATATCTCAATTTTTGAAATCTGCAGCGTGACTACAACAGACGGACGGACAAACACACTGGCATCGATATATCGCCTTAGAATTTTACAACGATTCGAAATATATATACTTTGTAGGATCGGAAATCGATATTTCGATGTGTTGCAAACGGAATGAAATGGATGCACCCGCTATTCTATAGTGGGATATATCTACTTTGCAATGATGGGGATGTATCTGCTTTTATACCCTCCACCATAAGATGAGGGTATACTAACATAGCCATTCCGTTTATAACACATCTAAATATTGGTCTAAGACCCTATATATTAATATATTCTTGATCGCAATGACATTTTAAATCGATCCGTCCGTCCCTCCGTCTGTCTGTGGAAAACACGCTTACCTTCGAAGAAGTAAAGCTAGTATGCAAATACCTCGTATTAGAGGTAAGTTGGGATTGCAAATGGGCCATAACGGTCCATGTAAAGCTGCTATATAAACCCAACTTGGATCTTGATTTCTTGAGCAGCTAGACGGTGCAATTCTTATCCGATTTGGCTGATTTTTTGTATGAGGAGTTCTGTATGGTTTTCAATAATTGTGCAAAGTATGGTCAAAATCGGTTCATAACTTGATTTAGATCCCCTATCAACCGATCTAGGATCTCGACTTCTTGAGCCTGTAGAGGGAGCAATTCTTCTCCGATCCCGAGAGATGACGGAACTTGGACGGAGTCTAATTCCGAAACTTGCCTGGCCACAACGTACTTTCCGGGCTGCGCTGAAGGCCCTGGCTGCGGGTCACAAGAGGTCAATGTTAGTCGAGAGGCTAGGAGCATGAACGAACACTGCAATATCAGGTCGCTGACATGACGATGAGATCGGGAAAACGTGGATTTCTGCATGGTCTGTGAGGAGGAGCTGGAGACGATTGAGCATCTGCTGAGCGAGTGCCCGCGATGATGGGGATAAAGCATAGGATTATAGGTGAACACCTCTTTTCTATCCTGAGCTCTCTACAGTCATTCGACCCACGAGTCATTGTGGAATTATGCAAGAGTCTGGCTGACGGGGTGGTCCTCCGGTCGTGTAAATCTAAGACGATCTAGCCATGTTCGTCCGTCTGATCCGCCCATGTTCGTCCGTCTGATCCGCCTATTTAAGGTCTTAGGCACATAAAAACCACATTTATTATGCGATCTTGCTAAAATTTTGGTCAGTGAGTTGTGTTAGGTCTTTCGACATCATTCTTCAATTTGGTTCAGATCGGTCCAGAATTGGATATAGCTGACATAGAGACCCGATCGGTCCAGATTTGGATATAGCTACCATATAGACCGATCCGCCGATATAAGGTCTTGGGCTCTTAAAAGGCGCATTTATCGTCCGATTTCGCCCAAATTTGAGACAGTAACTTGTGTGAGGCCCGTAGACATCGTTCATAAATTTGGCCAAGATCGGTTCAGATTTGGATGCAGCTGCCATATAGACCGATCTCTCGATTTAAGGTCTTGGGCCCATAAAAGAAACATTTATTGTCCGAATTCACCTAAATTTGGGACAGTAAGTTGTGTTAGGCCCCTCGACATCCTTCTGCAATTTGGCCAAGATCGGATCGGATTTGGATATAGATGCCATATAGACCGATCACTCGATTTAAGGTTTTGGGGCCATAAAAGGCGCATTTATTGTCCGATTTCGCTGAAATTTGAGACAGTGAGTTGTGTTAGGCTCTTCGTCATTTTTCTGCAACTTGTTTTGGGTAGGATAGGAAGAGGAAGATTGCCCTCTGACACATCCTTTCATTTGAGTGCAATATATTCTCGTTCGTCTACATGACAGTTGGTGTTGTTTTCATTGGGAGGATGGGGTTGGTACCCCCGACGCTAAGTTTGAATCATATACTGTCGCGAACTGCATGTCATTGCTGAACGGCAGGATGGTAGAACGGCAGGACGTGACCCACATGCGTGAGTCCTTATATTAACATTAAATTCGAACTCTACTGTCATAGACCTTCTTTTAATTCCCATATAATCCCGATAGAACCACACGTCCTTTTGAAGGGTATTTTGTGGGTGGGCCGGTCATAGACTCTGTCCCAATTGTGAACTCCCAAAGACCTTTCATTTGATACACATTTTGTGAGGTTGGATCTTCATGCCCGTTTTGAGGGTTTTTGGGGTTGGGAAGACCCCATAGATACCTTAGACCATATTCTTATAACAGATGTGTACTCAACTTCCAAACACCTTTCATATGACGTTTATATTGTCCCAATCGGTAAATATGTCTTGTTGAGGTTTTTTGTGGGATGGGAAGGGAGGCCCCTCAGACACCTAGGAATAAATTTTTTGATCAGATTTGTCCTGTTGGGTGGTGTTTTAGGCCTTTAAGGATGTCGTAACCACAATTTAGGTCCTATTGTAAGAAAATCATTCATGGTTTTTTTCTATGTTTTGATATGCACAATTGAAGTCCCACTAGATTTCGGCATAGGTTTCATGCATTATAAGTAGTATGTACGTAGACTCGGAGGTGTAGGGTACAATATAGACGGCTTCGCCCAACTTTTGCCGACCGACATTTGCCTTTCCTTACTGATTAGTTATATTCAAATGTTTCTTATGGCTTTCGTTTCTCACTTCCCTCCTATTTGTTTTCGTTCTAGGATGACCAAAATGGCCAAGAGTTCTCCGAGTGAAGCGGTTGGCAACTGCGGTTGCCAAGAGCTTGTCCTTTGACCTAACATAAACTACTCTGAGGGATTTAGAATGGAATGGATATACGGATTTATCTCCCTATATATATATAACGACTTAAGTTAATACTTGTGAAAAGGTTGGAGCTATATTGGATTAAGAGCCAACCACAGCCACCACCGCAGAATAGAGGTATATTTACTAAATTCTAGACCCAGATAGGACCATTTTATACAAAGTTGGTATATAGATCGATTCTATTGGTATTATTACATTGCATGAATGGTATAAATCGATATTGGGGTTTAGTACTATTCTATTTATCCGATAGGATTTATTTGCAAACAAAATAGGAGTTGGGAAATTCCAAACATTTTGCACAATAGGATAATTCAAAACATCAAAAAAAAAAAAAAAAAACCTACTAACCATGTGAATACGATTCCACCACAAATTGTATAAATATAGAATAAAGGGAAAACATCATAAAAGCATTAGGGTAGGGAGAACAACATTTTTTAAACACCAATACGAAAAGGCTTCATAAAAACATGAAATATTGGGCATTTAAGTGCATCTTAAGCACTTGCATTTATGTTTGCAACATATCGGCGGTACTGCTGCCACCTCTAACTGTCAGTGCATAAGCCTATGCAGTTGCTGTTTAGCCATTGCTTGTGCCAGCCACAAAGAGCAGCAAATGTTGTGGCATCCACAATAAAAAAGGCTTTAAACAAAAAATTTTCCATAAATTTAGTGGTAAAGTTTTAAAGCTATTTTTTTCTCGTGCTTTTTTCCCGTAAAGTTGCAAATTTTTTAGAGCCACTTGTATTGGCGGCCTATTCATATGGAGAAACAGTTTTTTCTTGTCTCCAAAGTCAACAAAAACAACACACATTTGAAACATTTGCATATTCCAACATTGAGTTGAGTTTCCTCTCCTTTTTTGTTATGTTGATGCAGTGCAAGTGGAAGGTAGGTCGCCAGCAACAGTAACAACAAAGGTGCTTAGCTCACCTCCTAATGTCCCCATAAAAATCTGTAGCGGCACAACAGTGGTCTAGCAAGGCCTAATGCACATTAACTAGGGTTTTATGTAAAATCTAATATAGACATGCATTAAAAAATTACAGCTGAAGATCCCATAACATTTTTTCAGCAGTGCACTTGTTGCTACAATTAGGTAAAACATTGCATACATTCAGGCGAATATGGTTCAAGGGTCAAAAAGAGAATTAAAGTCATACTTCAAATAAGTAACAACGACCTTAGTTTGTCGGGGCCAATCTTTTTGGGCAACTACTATCAGGTGTTTGCTAAAAATTTACACATATGTATTAACTCAGGTTATGTCCAAATCAAATAATCAGATCGCACGATATATAGGAGCTTTATTTTAAACATTTAAAGACATTCTTGATCGTCGTGACATTTTATGTCGATCTAGCCATGTCCGTCCGTCTGTCCGTCCGTCCATCTGTCTGTCGAAAGCACGCTAACTTCCTAAGGAATAAAGCTAGCCGCTTGAAATTTTGCACAAATAAAGGGTGATTTTTTTGAGGTTAGGATTTTCATGCATTAGTATTTGACAGATCACGTGGGATTTCAGACATGGTGTCAAAGAGAAAGATGCTCAGTATGCTTTGACATTTCATCATGAATAGACTTACTAACGAGCAACGCTTGCAAATCATTGAATTTTATTACCAAAATCAGTGTTCGGTTCGAAATGTGTTCATTCACCGTAACGTTGCGTCCAACAGCATCTTTGAAAAAATACGGTCCAATGATTCCACCAGCGTACAAACCACACCAAACAGTGCATTTTTCGGGATGCATGGGCAGTTCTTGAACGGCTTCTGGTTGCTCTTCACTCCAAATGCGGCAATTTTGCTTATTTACGTAGCCATTCAACCAGAAATGAGCCTCATCGCTGAACAAAATTTGTCGATAAAAAAGCGGATTTTCTGCCAACTTTTCTAGGGCCCATTCACTGAAAATGATTTGCAAGCGTTGCTCGTTAGTAAGTCTATTCATGATGAAATGTCAAAGCATACTGAGCATCTTTCTCTTTGACACCATGTCTGAAATACCACGTGATCTGTCAAATACTAATGCATGAAAATCCTAACCTCAAAAAAATCACCCTTTACTTCTTATTAGTGTAGGTCGGTTGGTATTGTAAATGGGCTATATCGGTCCATGTTTTGATATAGCTGCGATATAAACCGATCTTGGGTCTTGACTTCTTGAGCCTCTAGAGGGCGCAATTCTTATCCGAATTGAATGAATTTTGGCACGTAGTATTTTGTTATGATATTCAACAACTGTGCCAAGTATGGTTCAAAGCGGTTCATAACCTGATATAACTGTCATATTAACAGATATGGGGACTTGACTTCTTGAGCTTCTACAGGGCGCCATTCCTATCCGATTTGTCTGAAATTTTGCATGACGTATTTTATTCTTACTTTCAACTACTGTGTCAAATAAAGTTCAAATCGGTTCATAACCTGATATAGCTGTCATATAAACCGATCTGGGATCTTGACTTCTTGAGCCTCTAGAGGTCGCAATTATTATCCGATTTGCCTGAAATTTTGTACGACGGAATCTCTAATGACCATCAACATACGTGCTTATTATGGTCTGAATCGGTCTATAGCCCGATATAGCTCCCATATAAATCGTTCTCTCTATTTTACTTCTTTAGCCCCCAAAGGGTGCAATTCTTATTCAAATTGGCTGACATTTTACACAGGTCTCCAATATATTATTTAATTGTGGTCCAAACCGGACCATATCTTGATATCGCTCTAATAGCAGAGCAAATCTTTTCTTATATCCTTGTTTGCCTAAGAAGAGATGCCGGGAAAAGAACTTGACAAATGCGATCCATGGTGGAGGGTATATAAGATTCGGCCCGACCGAACTTAGCACGCTTTTACTTGTTATTTTTAAAGACTGTAGCGTGATTTCAACAGACAAACAGACAGGCGGAGGGACATGTCTAGGTCGTCTTAGATTTTTACGCTGATCAAGAATATATATACTTTATTGCGTCGGAAATGGATATTTCGATGTGTTGCAAACGGAATGACAAAATGAATAAACCCCCATCCTTCGGTGGTGGGTATAACAAGTAAAAGCCTGTATAGTTCTTAAATGTGGACCGATTTGGCTCATTTACAATCTCATCTGACCTACACTCATAAGTTTGGTCTAGAATTTAACCATGAATCGCGTTACCCCTGCAAATTATTGAATTTTATTATCAAAATGAGAGAAAGATTTCATGAAATTTTCTGAATTTTGTATTTTTTTTTGAAAAATTTTCCTATACCTCTTAAAAAATTACCCTTTATAAGAAGTATGTTGTGTGTGGAAATCATTGTGGCATTCGAACCCATAAAGCTAGTTGCTCGAAAATTTGCACAGATACTTCTTATTGATGTAGGTCGTTGGGGATTGCAAATGGAATGGATATCGGTTCAGATTTGGATATATCTCCCATATAGAGTGGCCTTCGACACTTCTCCTTGATCACTTAGAGACTCAATAATTATCTAATTTGACTGAAATTTTGCATGTGTTTTTGTTATGATTTTCAACAGCCGTGCCAAGAATGGTCGGAATCCATCTAAAGGGTGATTTTTTTGAGGTTAGGATTTTCATGCATTAGTATTTGACAGATCACGTGGGATTTCAGACATGGTGTCAAAGAGAAAGATGCTCAGTATGCTTTGACATTTCATCATGAATAGACTTACTAACGAGCAACGCTTGCAAATCATTGAATTTTATTACCAAAATCAGTGTTCGGTTCGAAATGTTTTCATTCACCGTTCAGCGATGAGGCTCATTTCTGGTTGAATGGCTACGTAAATAAGCAAAATTGCCGCATTTGGAGTGAAGAGCAACCAGAAGCCGTTCAAGAACTGCCCATGCATCCCGAAAAATGCACTGTTTGGTGTGGTTTGTACGCTGGTGGAATCATTGGACCGTATTTTTTCAAAGATGCTGTTGGACGCAACGTTACGGTGAATGAACACATTTCGAACCGAACACTGATTTTGGTAATAAAATTCAATGATTTGCAAGCGTTGCTCGTTAGTAAGTCTATTCATGATGAAATGTCAAAGCATACTGAGCATCTTTCTCTTTGACACCATGTCTGAAATCCCACGTGATCTGTCAAATACTAATGCATGAAAATCCTAACCTCAAAAAAATCACCCTTTATAACGTTATATAGCTCCCATATGAACCGATTCCCAGATTTGATATCTTTAACTTATAGAACCCAGAATACAGAATAACAGCCATTACAGTGTTCCATTACTTCCAATAATCGTGCAAATATTGTCGAAATCGGTCTTAAACCTGATAAAGCTCCCATATAAACTAGTCGCCTGATTTGACATCTTGAGCCCTTGAAGACACAATTTTCAACAATTTATAACTTCCAACATCCATGGAAAGTACTGTCAAAAATCAGTCTATAACCGGTTTAGTCTTCTACGGCCCCTAGAGCAAGAAATTTGGTATGGAACATTTTTAGCCCGATCCAATTATGGTGGGTTCCCAAGATCCGGGCCGGATGGACTTAGCAAGTTTGAATTTCCAAAGTTCTTGAAAGTTCATTTAAAACACTGTGATGCTTTTTTGCCACATATCACAGAAAGTGTGTCTTTTGTACATCATGAACCCCGGTGAGCTTATGCTTCTTTATAATAAGGTTTGCACCCTGACTTTCTTGGCTACTGTATTCTTCCATAAGCAGCAGCTTCTAATCTGAATTCATACATCATGGGCATTTTGCTGTAGTATTTGAACACTAGTTTTGGCCCCATCTCATGTACTCAGGCTATAGTTTAGTGATTTTGCTACCTACTCTAAGACAAACAGCGAAAAACGTGCGTTTTAAATTTTTTTTCCTTTGACTTTAATATTTTTGAAATGCTCTTCCACTGCCTTATAGGTACATATTGCGAAAGGGCTTCTTTAACAAGAGAATTTGCATAATATATGCTAAATATGGCAATATGTTTGACAGTTATTGTTATAGGAGTTGTGTTGTTGTTGTGGTTCAGTATTTTGCACATAAGGTTTCGCTTTATGATCCCTATGTTAAAATGTGAGATGATATAGCGGCAATGCTACTCAAAGAGTAGGTCAATATATGAACTAACGTGTAAAAGAAAATAAATCCAGGTTGGTGATGAAATTCAAACTGGAAGCAGGGTATCACAGGCCCTTCTTTACGGGACATCTCTTATTAACTTAAGGTAAAGCCTTACTTATCTTACACCGAAACAAAAAAGTTAGACTGAAAGAGCAAAGTAGAGGCGGCGCTTGTACGAACTGTATTAATTTTACCGAATTTCCGAAAATAATTTACTCTGACGAGAGAAACTTCTTAACATATTAATTCTAAAACTCCCAAAATTATCATCTTTATGACCAGCTGTGATTGCCTATAGCAGCAATCCAGTCGTTTTCATCGAGGCTGGCGTCGAATGAAATGCGACTTTTAAACGGAATAACAATTTGGAAGCTGCTTTCCGGCCATGGGCACCCAAATGGTTCGGGTGTAGACCATGGACTCACCAACAAGACTCGACACTGGCACATGACCACATAAACCAAGAATGGTTAAAAAGTCATATATACTTGTTTCATTTTAGAAAGCAAGGTATTGATTAAACATGTAAGGATGGGCTAAAATCTGTCAAATCCGTCCTTTTGATATGTGGACTAAGTCACTTTAATCTAATATTTCGAATTTCAACCCAAAATCCCTACACATTGTAAGAGTTATAGAGGAAGTCGTTGTGCTATATTTTGAGAAGATCGGTTGATAATGGATTTGCAAAGGTCCTAAAAGAGAAGATCGGGAGATATATATGTGAAATTGGCAAGAGCTTTATGGTATGTCTTGCGTGGATGAGCAGACTGCATTTCTTCAACGTAATGTGAGTCAGATTTTCGACAAATGTGTTCCGAAGAAGACCCGAACTGTTTCTTCGAATGGGAATTAGTCGTTTGATAATGATATTAAAGTATTGATACGTTATAGAGATTGTGCGTACTCTCGATGGAAGCGTTGTAGTACACCTGAACTCTTTAATGATTACAACAGTGCGAGGAATCTATCTTTTGTATAAAGACAAAGAAAATAGCTTATTATACCCACCACCGAAGGATGGGGTATATTCATTTTGTCATTCCGTTTGCAACACATTGAAATATCCATTTCCGACCCTATAAAGTATATATATTCTGGATCAGCGTAAAAATCTAAGACGATCTAGACATGTCCGTCCGTCTGTATGTTGAAATCACGCTAAAGTCTTTAAAAAAGTGATATTGAGCTGAAATTTTGCACAGATTCTTTTTTTGTCCATAAACAGGTTAAATTCGAAGATGGACTATACGGGCTATATCTTAATATAGCCCCCACATAGACCGATCGGCCGATTTAGGGTCTTAGGCCCATAAAAGCCACATTTATTATCCAATTTTGCTGAAATTTGTGAGTGAGTTGTGTTAGGCCCTTCAATATCTTTGGTCAATTTGGCCCATATCGGTCCAGATATGGATATAGCTGTCATATAGACCGATCCTCCGATTTAGGGTCTTAGTCCAATAAAAGCAACATTTATTATCCGATTTTGCTGAAATTTGGGACAGTGAGTTGTGTTAGGCCCTTCAATATCTTTGGTCAATGTGGCCCATATCGGTCCAGATATGGATATAGCTGTCATATAGACAGATCCTCCGATTTAGGGTCGTAGGCCCATAGAAGCCACATTTATTATCCGATTTTGCTGAAATTTGGGACAGTGAGTTGTGTTAGGCCCTTCGACATCATTCGTTTATTTGACCCAGATCGGTCCAGATTCGGATATAGCTGCCATGTACACCGATCCGCCGATCAAGGTGTCTTAGGCCCAGAAAAGCTACATTTATTACACAATTTTGCTGAAATTTGGGAAAGTGAGTTGCGTTAGGCCCTTCAACATCCTTCCTCAATTTCGCCTAGATCGGTCGAGATTTGGATATAGCTGCCATATAGACCGACCTCTCGGTTTTAAGGTTTGGGGCCATAAAAGGCGCATATATTGTCCGAAATCGCTGAAATTTGGTACAGCGAGTTGTGTTAGGCTCTTCGAGATTTTTCTGTAACTTGACCAAAGTCGGTCCAGATTTGGATATAGCTGCCATGTAGACCGATATCTCGATTTAAAGTCTTGGCCCCATAAAATACGCGTTTATAATCCGATTTCACTGAAATTTGACACAGTGACTTATATAAGGCTTTTCGGCATCCGTGTCGTATATGGTTCAGATCGGTATATTTTTAGATATAGCGACTAAAGAGGCCAATATTTTGTTATACGCAATTGAACAATGACTGGTACTTATTAGTGTTTGGTCCAAATCGGAACATATTTCGATATAACTGCAATGGGACATAACGTTTGCAATCTTCACTGGATTTTGATGAAAGGTGGTTTATATATATACCCGAGGTGGTGGGTATCCGAAGTTCGGCCCGGCCGAACTTAACGCCTTTTTACTTGTTTTACTTAGGTTAGGTGAGGTTATGTTGAAAAGAAGGTGCAGATATTAATCCGCCCTATGCCACTATGGACACCTAAGCCAGTAATCAGATTGTTGTGCGCTCTAAAAACTATAAAGTAACCTCTAAAAAAAAAATTTTATGTTATGAATTACATACTACTTACGAAATCCCTAACTGTTTTCAATATTGTTTCATGTCTGGTATTGTGTCTCCACCTAAGTGCCGGTATCTGTTAGACACAAAAGCCGGACAATGACAAAGGAAATGCTCCAACGTCTCATCATCTTCCCCTCAGGCCCTACACATGCTATCACTTGCCGCACCGATTTTACATAAGTGAGCTGGTAGTCCTATGTGTCCCGTTATGATACCAATAGCTATACTGACCTCCTTCTTGCTTCCTTTCAGTAATAGCCTCTGTTCCACAATGTTGCATGCGCATTCGTCGCCCACTCCCTTAACTCGAACTGCGTCGACCCGAAAGGCATCGGGTTAATCAAGTTTGTTGACGGCAGTCCTCTGGCTTTCACCGCCAAAGCGTCTGCCCTTTCATTTCTTCTTACTCCGTTATGGCCCGGCACCCAAACGATGCGGATTTTGCTTGTTTTACTTATCTGAGTGAGATTTAAAAGTTAATTTTGTTAGCTTAATGGGGTAAGAATTAAGGCTTTTAGGGGCTCAAGTAATCAAATTCGGGGATCGGTTTATATGAGAGATCTGTCTATTTATGAACCTATCTGGATGGGATTTGGTGTGGGTGTTGGAGTGCTTATCGTTCAATACAAACCAATTACAGCTTAATTGGATACAGAATGAGGAGCCAAGGGCCATAAGAAATTAAGACGGAAGACCATTTTATATGGGAGTTACATCCAGCCGGGCGCCCGGGTAACCGAGTTGGTAGCGTGCTTGGATTACCAGTGTAGGGTTCGTGGGTTCAATTCCCGCCAGAAGCCTTGGTCTTTCGCTACTGTGGTATCACAATAAACTTAAAATTGTCTAAGTGAGTCTGTAAAGGACTGACACTCTTACCTAACCTAACCTACATCCAAATATGGACAAATTAAGCCCCTTTTGCCCGAGATTTTACCAGTTAAGCGAAGCCATAGTATAATGAGAAGGTGAAATAATATTTTTGAGAAGTCTGTGATCTCGAGAATTTTAAACTTTCTAAACAGACTTGTGGGCATTTAGTATTCCATTTTTTTTGGCAAGATTTATGCTCCTTCTATTCTTTTTCGTTTGTAGCTTACAGTTTTGATATAAAACAAGTATTTCCTAGAGTTTACTGTAAATGAATTATGATTTACATGGGCGAGATTTTTTACTCTTTTTTTTTGCTTTTTTAAATTTTCTATTTGTTTAAGAGAAGGCTTTCCTCATTCTCTAGGGAAAAGAAGATGCTTGCGAAAATTGCATTATGGGAATTAAGTCTGGTCTTCAGATTTAATAATCTCAAGATCATGTTTTCGCGAAAATACATATTTTTGTATCGAATAAATCAATGCAAAAACTCCACACATTTCTCTGCAGCATGCAGCAGTAATAGCCCATAGGAAAAGTGCAAGGAAAAAAACGCTGGCACTGATAAGATAAAACATTTACAATACCACTACAATTTACCGATGTTTAAATGAAATTCAAAACACTAAAATGCTTCTCGGCCAGAAGTTGTAGATGTAAAAGCTAAACTAAATTTTAAGCGGGAGGCTATAAGAAAAAAATCCGTTTGCTAAACGCTACCACCAGAGATAACTATCGGCAAACAGTTAACCGCACTGACGCTGCGTACTGGACGCTGCGATAGTGAAAATCAACCTGTTCCCACACCGAGTACCGACGGCCTGAGTTTTTCATAGCTTAGGCTATGGCCACTACCTTAAGCAAGCGCTAGCTAAGCTGCCCCTGCCAATTCGATACCAAAACAAAGAGATGCTCTGAAACAACGCATCCATCCAGACAGTGTAAGACGAAATTTTAGACGCTAATACTGAATTACAAAAGCGCAAAAATGAGTTCAATGAAATTTTAAACCTCGCTCTTGTATTCTTGCAACATGCAGCATCTACAACAGACACTTGACTAGTCCCACCTAAATGTAAAGCGATGCTCTATGGTTGGTGCGGCAACAACAATTACACTTAACGCCGCCACCACCACCATGACTGCTAAGCTGTTAAATAGTTAAACATTGAATATCTCCCGAAGTATACAGGCAAATAGCTTAACAGCAACATCCTACAAAGTAAACATGAACAACAACAATGGTACGAAGTGGGAGATGAATACAACAAAGAAATGTATGATAGCTGTATTTTGGTGTAAGGATTAAACGAATTTTGTGTAACCTACAAGGGTTTTGAGACACCGAGCTTGTATTCTTGCAAAGAGTAGTCTAAATGTTTTTCTTCTTCCGTCGCTAAGCACTGACGATTCAGTAGCAGTCAGCCTTGATGTGAATAAGTCTCATTACTGGCTGGCTTCCCTATATATGGCACACGATTCAGAGATGCCGCCTTCAAACCTTAGGCCGCTGGTTGAAGCCGCTTCTGTAGGGAAGAAGAGCCTCATTGTAGGAAGTGATGCTAATGCTCCAGATATGGTGATTCCAATCCCATGGCAGCCGGTTGTGTGTACCGGATTGACCTGATGAATTCCTTAACGGCAAGGTCTGCCTCCTCAGTGTACCACACACTGCTACTACAACAACAACAACCAGATATGGGGAAGTTCGGTTGTCAACGAGAGGGGTGAGCTGCTTATCGAATATATTATAAGTTGCAATCTGGCGGATAAACCGACCTTTATAACCAGGAACAGGCAGGAGGTACTAGATATTACCTTTGTATAAGGAAGATATAAGTGGAAGAATATGCGACTGGGAAGTCTTGGATGACCACAGCTTATCTGATCATCGTTATATTAGTTTTAGCCTTGGAGATAATACTGCAGAAGTGGACATAGTGGTCAAGCGGATTACGAAGGCCCTGAATGACTCGCTTGTGACAGCATGCCCTAGTACCAAGCCAGGGGGCAAACAGCGGCTGCGATGGTGGGCTGCAGAGGTAGTTGGTAGTTAAGGAAGGACTGTAGAAAGATCACCACACAATTGGGACATCTATAAGGCTGAGCTAAGAATATATAAGGGCGAGCTGAGAAAGGCTCAGAACAAATCCTGGGTAGAATTCTGCGGCTCCATGAAGGATACATCTGGGGCCTCTAGGCTAAGGAAGATTCTGTCCTCGAGACCAATTACGGTGGCTTTCGACCGACAGACGGACGGACATGGCTAAATCGGCTTAAAATGCCATGACGATCAAGAATATATACACTTTATGGGGGCTTAGACGAATATTTCGAGGAATTACAAACAGAATTACAAAATTAGTATACCCCCATACTACGGTGGAGGGTATAAAATAGATGTATTGAGCTGTAACCTTGTAGAGTTTACTTTTTATATCCAACACCATAGGATGGGGGTATACTAATCTAGTCATTCTGTTTGTAAAACCTTGATATATTCGTCTAATACCCCATTTACTACAATATATATTTATTCATGATCGTCTAGACGTTCTGAGTCGATTTAGCCATGTCCGTCCGTCTGTAAAAATCACGATAGCGGTCGAACGAGTAAAGCTAGCCGCTGGACATTTTGCACAGATACTTAATATTGATGTCGGTCATTGGGGATGTTTGTCCGATTTGTCTGAAATATTCTGTTATAACTTGTAATAACTGCGCCAATTACGGTCCATATCGGTCTATAACCTGATATAGCTCTTGAGCCTTTGCAGGCCGCTACTGACAATCCAAAATGGACGATGTTACCAATATGTATCAGACATGTGTACCATCGTAACAGAAAACAAGTAAAAAGGCATTAAGTTCGGCCAGGCCGACCTTTGCATACCCACCACCTCGGGTATATATGTAAGCAACCTTTCATCATAATCCGGTGAAAATGCATAAGTTATGCACTTGTACCAACTATATCGAAACATGGTCCAATTAAGATTGAATTCGGCACGGACTTGAGTGTTCACTGTTCAAATTTGTTGAACAAAATATTGGTCTTAGGCGGCTTTATCCACATATAAACCAATCTGAACCATAAAGCACATGTCGCAAATCCTCACTTAAGTCACTGATTCAAATTTCAGCGAAATCAGATAATAAATGTGTCTTTCATAGGCTTAAAACCTTAAATCGAGAGATCAGACTATATGGCAGCTATATCCAAATCTGGACGGATCTGGGCTAAATTGCAGAAGGATGTCGACGGACCTAACACAACTCACTGTCCCAAAATTTCAGCAAAATGGTAAAACATATGTGGCTTTAATGGACCTAAGACTTTAAATCGGCAGGGTCTATATGGGGGCTTCATCAAGATATAGTCCGATATAGCCCATTTTCGAACTTATCCTGCCTATGGACAGAAAAAGAATCTGTGCAAAATTTCAGCTCAATAACTCTATTTTTATACCCACTACCATAGGATGGGGGTATACTATTGTAATATAGTCATTTCGTTATTAACACCTCGAAATATTGATCTGCGACCCCATAAAAAATATATATTCTGGATCGTCTCGATGTTCTGAGTCGATCTAGTCATGTCCGTCCGTCCATCCGTCTGTCGAAATCACGATAGCGGTCAAAGGCGTAAGCCTAGCTGCTTGAAATTTTTCACGGGTACTAAGTATTGATGTATATCGTTTTGGATTGCTAATGGGCCATAAAGGTTGAGATTTAGATATAGGTCCCTATATGGTAGTCATATCATAACACCACATGCAAAATTTCAGCCAAACTGCGGCTTCCAGAGGCTCATGAAGTCAAACTGGGGGCTGCAATTTGACTGATATTTTGCATGTGGTGTTCTGATATGACTACCAACAACTGTGCTTAGTACGGTCTAAATCGGTCCATAACCTGATATAGCTCCCATATAAACCGATATCCCGATTTAACTTCTCAAGCCCTTACAAGCCGCAATTTTTGCCCGATTTGGCTGAAATTTTGCATGTAGTATTCTGTTATGACTTTAAATAACTGAGTTAAATACGATATAAATCGGCCTATAACCTGATATAGCTCCCATATAAACCGATCTCCCGATTAGACTTCTAGAGCCTCTGGAGGCCGCCATTATTTCCGATTTGACTGAAATTTTGCACAAATCTTGTTCAAAATAACTCCAAGCTGTTCAAGATGTTTAAGATTTTTTACAGCAACCGCGATAAAGATGGCAAATGACAAATGGTCGAACAAAAACTCTGGACTTCATGTTTTCCCTAAAAACATTACCTAATGCCTTTTCTAGTAATATTTTCAGCAATATTTTCTAGATAACAATTTGTTACAAACTCCTCAGTGAAGCGAATTTATTTTCTCGCCTTTCAGTGCCTCGCCTATGAAAATAAATGCCCTGCTGCAAATGCAGTTTCAAGAAGCGGTAGTAAAATATCAGTAAGCACACACTTTTATCTTAAATCATCTTGTAATCATTACTTATAAGTGTTGTTACCCACCAAATGGAACTATGTACCGTACTCCGCACTGCAGCATCGCAGAGTAACGCCAAATCTTAAATGCACTAAATCGTGAAAAAAAATTTAATAAAACCATTAGATAGCTCAGAGCAAAAAACGAGGTGTAATATAAAATTTTGGAAATTCATTTGTTGCATATGCTTAAATCTAATAAATAAAAAAGTTGCGTGACTGATCATCGCCCATCCCTAATGGCTAAAGCTAGGTACTAAAAAGTACCAAAAAGTACGAAATGGTACATATTTGCCCAGCGCGAACGTAAAGAGCTAGAATTATGTTCTTGTTCTCAAATTAAAAAAACGTCGCGAAAAATAAGGTTTGATAAAAAGTATTTTGGGAAATCGCACTGAAAGTAGGAGAATTAGTGTTTTTCGTACCAAAATTGGTACTATTAGATAGTTTCTTTGTAAATTGAACTAGAGCTCTGAATTTTGGAACTTTGAAATTTTGGAATTTAACTACGTCAAACTTTATATTTATAGTATTTAGGTACTAAATAAAGTACCAAAATAGGTAAACTTTGTGCAGGGCGGATGGATAGTGGTAAAATTTGAAATTTGACTTAATAAACATTTGGTGCAAAAAGATGAGGGTGAAAAGAAATAATGGAAAAATAGTACTGGTAACTCTCGAAAACGTACGTTTTGTACCGCAATTGGTACCATTGGTACCATTTGGTAATTTCGTGAGAGATGAAGCTAGAGTTCTGAAATTCGGCATGATCTATACAAAATTCGTACATTTTGATTACAAATGTTGGTACCATTTAGTACTACTTTCTATACAGATGGAACTTGAGGTCTGAAATTTGGCATGCAGGTACAACTTGGAAATATATAAGGGGGACTTTGATCTTTTTACAATTTGTACATTTTGGTACCAATATTGGTATCATTTGGTACTTTCAGCGCAGATGTAGCCAGAGGACTGAAATTTGGGATGTACGTAAAACTTAGAAATATATGATGTCCGGCTAAATGATTTTTTCACAATTCTACATATTGGTACCATTTGGTAGTTTCTTTGTAGATGAGGCTAGAGGCCCGAAATTTGGGGTGTAGGTACAGCTAAAAATTAAATAATAGATGGCTAAATGGTCTATTCAAAATTCGTACATATTGGTACTATATTGTATTTTCGCTCAGATGGGTCTAGAGATCTGACAATTAGCATGTGGGTATAACTAAGAAATATATTTTGGGTAACAAAACGTTCTATTAACAAGTAAAAAGGCGTTAAGTTCGCCTGGGTAGAACTTTGGATACCCTCCTCGACTATATGTAAACCACCTTTCGTCAAAATCCGGTGAAAAATACATACCTTATGCCCCATAGCAGCTGTATCGAAATATGTTCCCATTTAGACCAAATACTTATAAGTTTAAGTCATTGTTTAATTGTGTAAAAAAAAAATATTGGCCTTTTAAGAAGCTATATCTAAAAATAAACCGATCTGAACCATATACGACGCGGATGTCGAAAATCCCAACATAAGTCACTGTGTCAAATATCAGTGAAATCTGATTATAAATGAGCCTTTTATGGGCACAAAACCTTAATCGAGAGATCGGTCTATATGGCAGCTATATCCAAATCTGTACCGATCTGAGCCAAATTGAAGAAGAATGACGAAGGGCCTATCACAACTCACTCTTTCAAATTTCGGCGACATCGCACAATAAATGCGCCTTTTATGGGCCCATAACCTTAAATCGACAGATCGGTCCATATGGCAGCTATATTCAAATCTGAACCGATCTGGGCTTAAATGAAGCAAGATGTCGATGGGCCTAACACAACTGACTGTCCCAAATTTTGGCAAAATCGGACAATAAAATCGTCTTTTATGGGCCCATAACCTTAAATCGACAGATCGGTCCATATGGCAGTTATATCCAAATCTCGACCGATCTGGGCCAAATTGAAGAAGGATGTCGAAGGGCCTAACACAACTCACTGTCCCAAATTTCATCAAAATCTGATATGAAATGTGGTTTTTATGGGTCAAAGACCCTAAATAGGCGGATCGGTCTATATGGCAGCTATAACCAAATCTGGACCGATCCGGGCCAAATTAGCGAAAGATATCGAAGGGCCTAACACAACTCACTGACCCTAATTTCCGCAAAATCGGATAATAAATGTGGCTTTAATGGGCCTCAGACCCTTAATCGGAGGATCGGTCTATATGGCAGCTATATCCAAATCTGGACCGATCTGGGTTAAATTGACGAAGGATGTCCAAGGACCTAACACAACTCACGGTCCCAAATTTCAGCAACATCGGATAATAAATGTGGTTTTTATGAGCATAAGACCCTAAATCAGAAGATCGGTCTATATGACAGCTATGACCAAATCTCCACCGATCTGGGCCAAATCAACGAAGCATGTCGATACACCTAACACAACCCACTGCCCTAAAATTCAACAAAATTAATGCCTCTTTTATGGGCCCTAAACCTTAAATCGTGAGATCGGTCTATATGGCAGCTATATTCAAATCTGAACCGATCTGGGCAAAATTGAAGAAGGACGTCGAAGAGCCTAACCAAACTCACTGTCTCAAATTTCAGCGACATCGGACAATAAAAGCGTCTTTTATGGCCCCAAAACCTAAAACCTAGATATCGGTCTATATGACAGCTATATCCAAATCTGCACCGATCTGTGCGATATTGCAGAATTATGTCAAGGGGCTTAACATAACTCACTGTTCCAAATTTCGGCGACATCGTACAATGAATGAGCATTTTATGGGCCCAAAACCATAAATCAAGAAATCGGTCTATTTGGCAGCTATATCCAAATCTGAACCGATCTGGACCAAATTAAAGAAAAATGTCAAAGGGCCTAACACAACTCACTGTCCCAAATTTCAGCAAAATCGGATAATGAATGTGGCTTTTATGGGCTTTACATCATAAATCGGAGGATCGATCTATATGGCAGCTATATCCAAATCTGGACCGATCTGAGCCAAATTAACGAAGGATGTCGACGGGACCTACACAATTCACTGTCCCGAATTTCATCAAAATCGGATAATAAATGTGGCTTTTCTGGGCCTAAGACCCTAAACCGGGGGATTGGTCTATATGGGGGCTATATCAAGTTATAGTCCCATATAGCCCATCTTCGAACTTAACCTGCTTATGGACAAAAAAAGAATCTGTGCAAAATTTCAGCTCAATATCTCTATTTTTAAAGACTGTAGCGTGATTTCAACAGACAGACGGACGGACATGACTAGATCGTCTTAGATTTTTAAGCTGATCAAGAATATATATACTTTATAGGGTCGGAAATGGATATTTCGATGTGTTGCAAACAGAATGACAAAATGAATATACCCCATCCTTCGATGGTGGGTATAAAAATTTAACCATTTTGATACCAAAACTGGTTCCATTTGGTACTTTCTTTGCAGATGGAGCTAGAGGTCTGAAATTTGGCATGTAGGTACAAGAAGGAATATATATAATGGGTCACCAAATGATCTATTCAAAATTCGCACATTTTGGTACCAAGAAGGAACTAAGGCCGTAAAACGGGGATAGCGAAGAGGACCACCGGGTGCCTAGTAAATTAATGTAGTCATTGATATTCTTGGCTTTATAATTTGAATGTAATATGCATTACATAATCGATTATCTAAATAAACTGTGAATGGCAAATGAAACAAGACATTGTAAAGTAGCAGTAATTAGTGCCTAAGCCCAAAAACTTCACTTACGTTTCCTTCAAATATAGTTATGCTGAAGAAGAAGTGGTACCTCGGCTAAACAAAAGAACTATGCACGTCCATCCCTTCTAAACCGGAAAAGGAAGTGGCAACTGCGCAGGATATAGACATAATGGTCATGTATTAGAATGTCCCGGTGCCAAGTCAAGGGGCAATCAGCGACCGCCATGGTGGCCACCAGAGCTGGTCAACAGAGTGAAAGCCAAAAGAGCATCACACGATTGAGACATCTCTAAGTCTGAGCTAAAAAAATATATGGGCGAGCCGAGAAAGGCTCAGAACAAATCCTGGGTAGAATTCTGCAGCTCCGTGGAGGATACATCTGAGGCCTCTAGGCTAAGCAAGATTCTGTCCTCGAGACCTATTACGGTGGGGTATAGCCAGAGAATATATGGATAATGTCTAGTGAGGAAACACTAGAACTATTCGTTGATACACATTTCCCGGGAAATCCTCCAAAGAACAACATGGCGAGAGAAGAGTTTGTTACTGGTATGCATTCGTCAGAGGCCTTTAGAGAAATTGTGTCTGAGCTGAAAATACTTTGGGCGATAAGAAGTTTCGACACCTTTAAGTCGCCAGGCCCTGATGATGTATCACCGGTTAAATTACAAGCGGTGTCTGATAGACTGGTTTCTTGGCATCAACTCTGCTTGTATCAGCATGTCATATATACCTGTGGAATGGAGAGACACGAAGGTCATTTTCATTCCGAAAGCAGGAAAACCTAACCACACGACGGTGAAAGATTTTCGTCCTATTTGTCTATCATTCTTTATGCTGAAAACTTTTGAGAAGTTGATAGAAACATTTCTTAGGGCAAAGATCCCTGGAGATTGCCTGTCGCGATAGCAGCATGCATATAGCAAATCCACTGAAACAGCCCCTGACGACCTAGTCGGCTACATAGAAGGTTTTTCGCTGTTCAGGTGCTCTTAATAATGTAAAACCGACGTCAATCATGAAGAAGCTGGAGTTTCTAGGCATCAACTCTTTCGTAAGAAAGTTTGTTAATAGTTACTTGCTAAAAGACGCATTACGGCAGGCAGGATCTAAAGAGATGGGTCAGCAGAAAAACACCTCAAGGGGATGTACTGTATCCTCTACTTTGGAACATGGTAGAGAAGTCGTAGCATAACACTGTGAAATCTGACAAAAATTGCGGCTAGTAGGGGCTCAAGAAGTCAAATCGGGAGATCGGTTAATATGGGAGCTATATCAGTTTATAGACCGATTTAGACCGTACTTGACACAGTTATTAAAAGTCACAATCGATTACTACGTGCAAAATTCCAGCCAAATAAGACAAATGTTACGGCATGTAAGTGCTCAAGAAGTCAAATCGGGAGACCGGTTTATATGGGAGCTATATCAGGTTATATACCGATTTAGACCGTACTTAGAACAGTTATTGGAAGTCATAATGCATGCAAAATTTCATCCAAATCGGAGAAACATTGCGGCTTCCAGGGGTTCAAGAAGTCAATCTGGAAAGCGGTTTATGCGGGAGCTATATCTGAATCTAAGTCGATATGGCTCATTTGCAAACCTCAATGACCTACGTCAATATTTAGTATCTGTTCAAAGTTTCAGGCGGCTAGCTTTACTTATTCGACCGCTATCGTGATTTAGATCGACTCAGAATGTTGCGACGATCAAGAATATATATACTTTAGGGGGTCCTAGATCAATATTTCGAGGTGTTACGAATGGAACGACTAGATTAGTGTAGCCCCATCCTATGGTGGTGGGTATAAAAAGGCATTAACTTCGGCTGGGCCGAACTTTGGATACCCTTCACTTTGGGTATTTAAATAGATCACATTTTGTCTTAATCCGGTGTAAAATGCATCATTTATGAACCCAAAGCAGCAATATCGAAAAATGGTTCTATTTGGACCACGGACGTCGAAGTGTCTAAAACAATTCACTCTTTAAGATGGCCAAATAGAATATTGGTCTGTTTTGAATATATAAGAGTCTAAACAACTGATTGCATCAAACTTCAGCGAAATCGTTTAAAATTCAATTTTATGTTCCCAAGAAGTTTAATCGGGAGATCGGTATATGTGTATGACATCTATATACAAATATAGGTCAATGTGAACCATATGGAGCACGGATGTCAAAATGTCTTGCTCATTGTATTAATTTTGACTGAATCGGACAATAAATGTGATAATTATGGGCCCAAGACCTAAATCGAGAGATCTGTATATATGATAGCCTTATCCAAATACAGACCGATCCGGGCCATATGGAGCACGGATGTCGAAAAGCCTAACACATCAGCTCCCTGTGCCAAATTTCAGGGAAATTGGATAATAAGCGCTTCTTTTACGGGCGCTTAGTCTTTAAACGGGAAGTCGGTATATGTTGCAGCTGTATCCAAATAAAGACCGAATTTGACCATACTTGGTGTGAATGTTGAGCGGCCTAACAAAATTGGAAAATTGGAGAATAAATACGCCTATTATGGGTCGACGACTTTAAGGCAACATCTAAATCAGGAGCGATCTGGTTAATATTGATTGCTCCAAAATTCAGAGAAAACGGATAATAAATGTGGCTTTAATGGGCCTTAGACCTTATATCGGCGGATCGGTCTATATGGGAGCTACGTGAAGATATAGTAAAATATAGCCCATCTTCGAACTGAATCTGCCTTATAGATAAACAAGTAAAAGCGTGCTAAGTTCGGCCGGGCCGAATCTTATATACCCTCCACCATGGATCGCATTTGTCGAGTTCTTTTCCCGGCATCTCTTCTTAGGCAAAAAAGGATATAAGAAAAGATTTGCTTTGCTATTACAGCGATATCAAGATATGGTCCGGTTTGGACCACAATTAAATTACATGTTGGAGAACTGTATAAAATGTCAGCCAATTCGAATAAGAATTGCGCCCTTTGGAGGCTCAAGAAGTAAAATAGAGAGATCGATTTATATGGGAGCTGTATCGGGCTATAGACCGATTCATATCATAATAAACACGTATGTTGATGGGCATGAGAGGATCCGTCGTACAAAATTTCAGGCAAATCGGATAATAATTGCGACCTCTAGAGGCTCAAGAAGTCAAGATCCAAGATCGGTTTATATGGCAGCTATACCGGGTTATGAACCGATTTTAACCTTATTTCCCACAGTTGTTGAAAATAAGAATAAAATACGTCTAGGCAAATTTCAGCCAAATCGGATAGGAATTGCGCCCTCTAGAAGCTCAAGAACTCAAGTCCCCATATCTGTTTATATGACAGCTATATCAGGTTATGGACCGATTTGAACCATACTTGGCACAATTGTTAGATATCATAACACATCGTGCAAAATTTCATTCCAATCGGATAAGAATTGCGCACTCTAGAGGCTCAAGAAGTCAAGACCCAAGATCGGTTTATATGGCAGCTATATCAAAACATGGACCGATATGGCCCATTTACAATACCGGCTAGCTTTACTCCTTGGGAAGTTAGCGTGCTTTCGACAGACAGACGGACGGACGGACATAGCTAGATCGACGCAAAATTACTCTACGATCATGAATATATATACTTCATGGGGTCATAGACGCATATTTCTGGGTGTTACAAACAGAATGACGAAATTAGTATACCCCCCATCTTATGGTGGAGGGTATAAAAAAAGAATCTATGCAAAGTTTCAGAGAGCAGGAAAAAGTACGCACTACAGATCCCTTCGGAACGTGAATTGAATGTGCGCAGTACTAGAAATACTGTTTTGAGGAAAAAGAAACTACAGTTTACCACCATCTGATTCTTTTCCAGTTCTAATAAGTCGTCGACTTACGACACACAGTGGGTTAGAATCGAAAGAAACTATTGTAGTTCGGGCTGGAAAATCTGTATTTTTGTTCCGGTTTCCAAAACAAAAATTTTAATTGATGGGGCTTGTTTTGAGGATATTCAACTCTTATTTTTTACTAGCCGAACCGGGCCCGCTCCACTGCGCCTTCTTTAACTCTCTAATATCTTTTTAGGGTGTGGACACTTCGCCCTGAATGTGAAATCTAATTCGTGCCATTGTATCCAAAGTCCGCCTATGACGCTGAACGCCTGTGTTCGAATCCTGGCGAGAACATTGGACAAAATTAAAAGCAGTAGTTATCGCCTCTTAATGCTGGCGACATTTGCGAGGTACCATGCCATGCATGGTAATGAAAAAAATTCTCCCCAAAGAGGTGTCGCACTGCGGCATGCCGTTCGGACTCGGCTGTAAAAAATGGTCCCTTTTCATTGAGTTTAAATTTGAATCGGAGAGCACTCATTGGCGTTCTAAGCTCTAAATACTTTTCATTTGAGTCCCATATTGACATGAACGTCTAAGGAGTTTTGGAGTTATGACGGCCCGCTGAGTCCGTGGACGAAAATTTTAAGACGATATTCGTTTTCTAGTCTCCATCACCTTTTTCTTGATAACTATATTGTTCTCATCGGTCCACTTTTGGTTGTGGGTGGCGTTTTTGGGGTAAGGAAAAGCGTCTGCCCCCATCCGATATCATGTTTCCACGATGGGGGGGGGGGGGGGGTGGTTTGATTTTGGGTGGTGTTTTTGCATAAGGGGGAAGGTCCGCCCCCCTTACGATATCGCAAATTATATACAATCTTCACAATATGCAAAAATTTCGATAAAATTGGTTCTGCCGTTTTGAGTCTATACGGAACAAACAAACAAACCGAGTACAATATAGCCATGATTGGCTAATGTACCCATTTTGGTCGTTATTGTGGGGGTGGGGTGACCCTCTATACTTCGACATAAATTTCTGTATCAGATTCGTTATCTACTCCCGCATACGTTTCATTTGATTCCCATATTGGTTTTGGGGCAACGTGGCGGATCCGCCTCCTTCCGATATCAATAAATTATAAAGCCTATTCCTCCTTCCTGAACATATTTGTAATCTACTCACGAATACCTTTCATTTGAGTCCCATACTCTCATGATTGTCAATGAAACCTATTTTAAGAGACCCAATTTATAATATGAAATTCGTACTCTACTCCTGAATAACTTTCATTTGAATCTCATATTGTCTCGATCGGTCCAATTTTATTTTTGGGTAGAACTTTTCGGGTGGAGAGAGGGTCCGCCTTCCTCCCGATATCAAACAAATAAAAATGCGTTAAGTTCGGCACGGCCCGATACCGGATACCCAGCACCTCGGGTATGTATGTAAACCACCTTTTGTCAAAATCCGGCCAAAAATGCACACCTTATGCCCCATAGAAGCTATATCGAAATATTTTCCGATTTGGACCAAATACTAATAAGTACAAGTCACTGTTCAATTGTGTATAACAAAATATTGATCTTTTGAGTAGCTTTATCTAAAAATAAACTATTCTGAACCATTTTCGGCACCGATGTTGAATACCCTAACATAAGTCACTGTGTCAAGTTTCAGTGAAATCGGATTATAAATGCGTCTTTTATGTGGACAAGTTTTGAAATCTAGAGATCGGTCTATATGGCAGCTATATCCAAATCTGGACCGTTTTGGGCCAAATTTAAGAAGGATGTTGAGTGGCCCAACACAAATCACAGTCCCAAATTTCAGCAAAATCGGCGCATCGGTCAATATGGCAGCTATATCCAAATCTGAACCGATCTGGGCCAAATTGCGAAAGTATGTAGCTCACTTAACTCACTATCATAAATTTCGTCGACATCGGACAATAAATGCGCCTTTTATGGCCCCAAAACCTTAAATCGAGAGACCGGTCTATATGGCAGCTATATCCAAATTTGGACCGATCTTGGCCAAATTGAAGAAGGATGTCGAAGGGCCTAACACAACTCACTGTCCCAAATTTCGACGACATCGGACAATAAATGCGCCTTTTATGGACCCAAAACCTTAAATCTAGGGATCGGTCTTTATGGCAGCTATATCCAAATTGGAACCGATCTGTGCAATAAAGCAGAAGTATGTCGAGGGGCTTAACCTAACTCACTGTCCCAAATTTCGTCGACATCGGACAAAAAATACACCTTTTATGGTCCCAAAGCCTTAAATCGAGAGACCGGTTTTTATGGCAGCTATATCCAAATCTGGACCGATCTGGGCCAAATTAAAGAAGGATGTCGAAGGGCCTAACACAACTCACTGTCCCAAATTTTGGCGACATCGCGGGCGCAAGACCTTGAATCGAGAGATCGGTCTATATGGCAGCTATATCCAAATCTGGACAGATCTGAGCCAAACTAAAGAAGAATGTTGAGTGGCCTAGCACAACTCTCTGCCCCAAGTTTCAGCAAAATCGGATAATACATGTGGGTTTTATGGGCCTAAGACCCTAAATCGGCGCATCGGTCTATATGGCAGCTATATCCAAAACTGAACCGATCTGAGCCAAATTGCACATGGATGTCGAAGTGCTTTACACAACTCATTGTCCAAATTTCAGCAAAATCGGATAATAAATGTGCCTAAGACCTTAAATCGGCGGATCGGTCTATATGGGGGCTATATGAAGATATAGTTCGATATTGCCCATCTTCGAACTTCAGCTGCTTATGGACAAAAAAAGAATCTGTGCAAAATTTCAGCTCAATGTCTCTGACGGACGGACGGATATGGCATCCCTTCGGTGAAGGGGATTGAAATGATATAGCCTATGTTTCCTTTTAGACCAACCTACACAATCTGTGAAAATTTCAAGGTAATCGGTTCAGCCGTTTTTAAGTCTATTCTGAACAAACAAACAAACACAAATTTATTTTTATACCCTACATACCTCTACTGTTGTACAGGGTATTATAACTTAGTGAGCTTGTTTGTAACACCCAGAAGGAAGAGAGATAGACCCACTGATAAGTATACTGATCGACCCAGAATCACTTTCTGATCCGATTTAGCTATGTCCGTCTGTCTGTCCATGTTAATTTGTGTACAAAGTACAGGTCGCAGTTTTCATCCGATCGTCTTAAAATTTGATACAGAGATGTTTTTCGACCTAAAGACGAAGCCTATTGAAATTAGAAAAAATTGGTTCAGATTTGGATATAGCTCCCATATATATATCTTCGTCCGATTTGCAGTAGTATTGCAATAAAATAGTCATTTGTTAACCTTTTATCTCGAAATTTGGCATGAAGGATTTTCTTATGACTCTCAACACTACTGGCGAATATATATATATATATATATATTAACTTCTAGAGTTGCAACAAGCGCGTTTATGAACCCATCTTGCCAAAATTTTGCAAAACGCTTTCCTCCATGACTGCAACAGTATCTGAAAAGTTTGTTCGAAATGGGTTCAAATGTAGGTATAGCTTTCATATATATGTTCGTCCGCTTCTGAGATATATTGCAATAAAGTGGTCATTTTTTAACCGATTCTATCGAAAGAAGGGTCTTTTCTCTCGCAGGAAAGATTTTCTTATGAATCTCGACATTATTTGTGAATTTCATAGTAATCGGCCCAGATTTAAATATAGCTGTCATATATGTACATCGCCCGATTTTCACTCCAAGAGCCACTGCAAGCGCATTGTTTGACCAATCTTGCCAAAACTTTGCACAATGCTATCCTCTAAGACTACAACATTATCTGAGAAGTTTGCTCGAAATCGGTTCAGATTTCGATATTGCTCCCATATATATGTTCGCCAGATTCTGAGTAGTTTGCAATAATGGCATTTGTGAACCGTAGTTATTACACATTGAAAACATCCGCCGAGGTCCATCAAAATTGGTTCAGAATTGGATATAGCTCCCACATTGTACTTATAGGGTAGGTAGGTGTAGGGTATTATACAGTCGGTACCGCCCGACTTTTGCCCTTCCTTACTGGTTATATACAAGATTTTTTCAAATTTTGGCCGACATTGGCTTTGTATTTTGAGATTTACGAAAACATTTGCGGTTCGATTTTCAGTATGACGCATGATTTTGATTGGTAACAAAGTTATCAAAGAAAATAGATAAAATTTTGAATAATTTGTGGTCCAATTAAGATTTGCAGTTCGAACAATTTTTCGAAATGCCTAGGTAACCAATTTTAGGGCTTTGCCACGCACCACCTAGGGCCTTGAAACTTTGCACACGACCTCTATATCACCAAGACTATATCCGTTACAAAATTCAAAGGGTTATCTCCATTCGTTCTCAAATAGATTATTTGTTACTAGTTTTTTTCGATTCTATCCCACTGTGCGTTGCCGTTCTATAGCGAGATACAATAAGTATTGTGACAAAATTTAATAAGACGCGGGCTTAATTCAAACAAGTAAAAAGGCGTTAAGTTCGGCCGGGCCGAACTTTGGATACCCACCACCTCGGCTATATATGTAAACCACCTTTCGTCAAAATACGGTGCAAAACTCATAACTTATGTCCCATAGCAGAAATATGTGGAGGGGCTTAACTTTACTCTTTGTCCCAAATTTCGCCAACATCGGACAATAAATGCGCTTTTTATGGCCCCAAAACTTAAAACCGAGAGATCGGTCTATATGGCAGCTATATCCAAATCTGGACCGATCAGTGCGATAACGTAGAAGTATGTTAAGGGGCTTAACTTAACTCACTGTCCCAAATTTCGGCGACATCGGACAATAAATGCGTGTTTTATGGGCCTAAGACCCCAAATCGGAGGATCGGTCTATATGGCAGCTATATCTAAATCTGAACCGATCTGAGCCAAATTCACAGAGGACGTCGGAGGGCTTAAGACAACGCACTGTCCCAAATTTCAGCAAAATCGGATAATAAATGTAGCTTTTATGGGCATATAACCCTAAATCGGAGGATCGGTCTATATGGCAGCTATATCCAAATGTAAACCGATCTGAGCCAAATTGACGAAGGACGTTGTAGGGCCTAACACAACTCACTGTCCCAAATCATAGGAAAATCGGTTAATAAATGTGGCTTTTATGGGCCTAAGACCCTAAATTTGAGGATCGGTCTATATGGCAGTTATATCCAAATCTGAACCGATCTGAGCCATATTGACGAAGGATATCGAAGGGCCTAACACAACTCACTGTACCAAATTTCAGCAAAATCGGATAATAAATGTGGCTTTTATGGGCCTAAGACCCTAAATCGGCCGATCGGTCTATATGGGGGCTATATCAAGATATAGTCCGATATAGCCCATCTTCGAACTTAACCTGCTTATGGACAAAAAAAGAATCTGTGCAAAGTTTCAGCTCAATATCTCAATTTTTAAAGGCTGTAGCGTGATTTCAACAGACAGACGGACAGACGGACAGACGGACGGACATGTCTAGATCGTCTTAGATTTTTACGCTGATCAAGAATATATATACTTTATAGGGTCGGAAATGGATATTTCGATGTGTTGCAAACGGAATGACAAAATGAATATACCCCCATCGGTGGTGGGTATAAAAATAACTTTTCAAACATACCACGTATGCGTGATGGGAAATCTTAAAAGATATTTTTGTAGTTATAAAGCAGACAAGCCTATCTGCCACTTGAACGTCAACATTTTTATATGGATAAATATTTCACTTTTCATTGTGATTTGGTTATTGGAATATCTATCCTCTTATCACTCCAACTGGTGTTGGCTTATTTTAGGCATGGGATTTACCTACCATTACAACAGCATCGCTGAAGACTCCTCACGCAGAACAAGCAAGCTCTGTGCATTAAAGAAATTATTAAAACATTTCAAATCTAGAAATTGTTACGAGTCCTAACCTAGTGAAGGTATTCTCTTTTTCTTTAACGATATTGCAAAGTTCAAAATGAAGACAAGTAATTTCTCTTGACACCAACTGTAAGCAAATTCTGTAACAGCAACATTGAAATGGCCTAAGGGTGTAGTGGCAACTGTGCTGCGGTATGGATTGGATTGGATATCCTTCTCAGAAACATGACCATCTCTATGTAAAGATTCATTTAAATGGCATGTATTTTATCTGAGAGAAATTTTTTCTCTGGGCTAAGGCTAAGGCCGAGGTGGTGGCTTGGCTGCTGCCAATATTGCTCCGTTTGTTGCAAAAACCATGTGCCTGTTGTTTCTACTGCTGCTGATGCTGTCGCTGTTCATTGCAATGGGCAAGAATTTATGTTGAGACATTTGTTAAGTATTGGTTTCATTTGTTTACCCACAGAGGTCCATATAAAAATGTGAATTATGTGGATGCGGGGATGGCCACTGGAATATCTGCCACAGTAGCATTTCCTTGATGTCAAAAGAGCACACAAAAGTGTCAGGCATTTGTCGACGTAGGAATTGTTCGTTTTCCTGGGATGAAACTTTGCCCGGAATTGATGTGGGTCTTTTGACCGGCAGTGGGTTTGGATTTCAGATGACTTCTCTACAAATAACTGTTATTGGAGGATCACAATAGCGTTGGACTGGCGGCAACACGTGTTCCCTGTGCCGTTTTCCGAAGATTTATTCGCCACATCTGTGTGGTGGATCAAATTATATTGAGATCATAAAATATTTTATGGCTTTCATTTAGCAACTAACTGTTGAAGAACAATTTCTGCTACCACAATCATTGGCGAAGGAGTTAAAAATAAGATGTATACAATTTCGGTGAAAACTTTCAGAAGAGATATTGTAAATTTTAAACAACAAAATGAAAAACCATTCGTAATGTAGTGTAAAAATAGTAAGACAAGTAAAACTGAACAATTCCTTAGTAATAGTCTGTTGGATTGCAGGAGTCTGAAAATCCTTCTGCCACAATCGAGACAGGAAGGGAGGGCGTCGAAACCCAACATGTCCTGTGTGGATGGGTCATCCGGGCTCAATGTGACCGCCAGCAGGGAAGGACAGAACTCAAAAAGAACTTTGACAGCAGCAGTTAGTGAAGTATCTATGGAGGAAGTGTCCACACCGCAAGTCTCCAGTGTCCTGAGAAATAGTGGTTCCAGTGCTTTCTCACCTGCCCCTGGATGCGTATGGAAGCTCGTCGTGACAAGATTCAATGAATATTGTGTGGATGAACTCCTGGCGTAATCAGAAGACGAGGCTAACACAACGGTGGCGGAAGTTCTGAATACTGACTATGGTGCGGTATCTACAGATAAATCTCCACCCTTGTAAGGCCGCTTCGGCGGCACTAAATTTCCTCCTGATGGCAGGGGGATTTGACGTGGTTCTTATCCAGGAACCATGGGTATGTGGAGGAATGGTTCGTGGGCTAAGAATTCCGGGACTTAAACTACTCAATGGTACGGGGAATGGGAGACATGGAGTCTGTATTCTTGCAAAGAGTAGTCTAAATGTTTTTCTTCTTCCGTCGCTAAGCACTGACGATTCAGTAGCAGTCAGCCTTGATGTGAATAAGTCTCATTACTGGCTGGCTTCCCTATATATGGCACACGATTCAGAGATGCCGCCTTCAAACCTTAAGTTGCTGGTTGAAGCCGTTTCTGTAGGGAAAAAGAGCCTCATTGTTGGAAGTGATGCTAATGCAAATCACCAGATATGGGGAAGTTCGGATGCCAACGAAAGGGGTGAGATGCTTATCGAATATATTATAAGTCGCAATCTGGCGATTTGTAATGAAAGTGATAAACCGACCTTTATTACCAGAAACAGACAGGAATAATATGCACCTGGGAAATGTTGGATGATCACAGCTTCTCTGATCATCATTATATTAGATCCAGCCTTGAAGAAAATACTACTGAAGTGGCCCTCTGCTAAACAGAAGAAAGGCGGATTGGCATAAATTTCGGCACAAATTCTGCATGTCTATCCCTTCTCGACCAGGCAGCTGAGCAGGACATACATGGCCATAATGGTCAAGCGGATCACGATGGCCCTCAATGAGTCGCTTGTTTTAGCATGTCCAAAGGGCAAACAGCTCAACTCAACTCATCAACAGAGCGAAAGCCAAAAAGAACACCACAATATTGGGACATCCATAAGGCTGAGCTAAGAAAATATAAGGGTAGGCTGACAAAGGCTCAGAGCAAATCCTGGGTAGAATTCTGCAGCACCGTCGAGGATATATTTGAGGGCTCTAGGCTAAGGAATATTCTGTCCTCGAGACCTATTACGGTGGGCTATATGCACAAGTCAGAGACCGATCTGCTGATTTAGGGTTTTAGGCTCAGAAAACCCACATTTAAATCGGTCCAGATTTGGATATAGCTGCCCTATAGACCGATCTCTCGATTTAAGGTTTTGGGCCCATCAAAGGTGGATTTATTGTCCGATGTCGCTGAAATTTGTGACAGTGAGTTAAGTTAAGCACTTCGATTTATTTCTGCAATTTGGCCCAGATCGGTCCAGATTTGAATATAGCAGTCATATAGACCGATCTCTCGATTTAAGGTTTTGGGCCCCTAGAAGGCGCATTTATTGTCCCATTTGGCCGAAATTTGGGACCGTCAGTTGCGTTAGGCTCTTTGACATTTTTCTGCAACTTCTGCCTAAATCGGTCCAGATTTGGATGTAGCTACCATATAGACCGATGTCTCAATTTAAAGGCGCATTTATAGTTCGATTTCACTGAAATTTGACACAGGACTTATGTTATGAGAGAATCAGTCAAATTTCAAGAGAATCAGTAAACGAATGATCATTTTATTGCAGTATCTGTTGACCGATTCTCTTGAAATTTGGTAGGAAGGATTTTCTTATAACTCTCAATGTTACTGGTGAATTATATAGAAGTCGGTTCAGATTTGGATATAGCTCCCATATATAAGTTCGTCCGATTTGCAGTAATACATCAATAAAATGGTCATTTGTTCACCGATACTCTCGCAATTTTAAGGGAAGCAGTTTCTTATGACTCTCGTTATTGATAGTGAATATCATAGAAATTCTTTCAGATTTGGGTATAGCTCCCATATATATGTTCGTCCGATTTGCAGTAATACAGCAATAAAGTTGTCAATTGTTAACCAATTCTCTCGAAATTATGCAGGATCGATTTTCTTACAACTCTCGATGATATTGGTGAATTTCATGGAAATCGGCTCAGATTTAGATATAGCTCTTATATATATAGCCCGATTTTCACTCCTAGACCCACTGCAAGCGCATTTATTGACCAGTCTTCCGAAAAATTTTTACAACGCTTTCCTCAACAAATTTCACAATATTCATAAAGTTTGATCGAAATCGGTTCAGACTTAGATATAGCTCCTATGTATATGTTCGTCAGATTTTATGTAATTTGTTGTCATTTATCAACCGTATTTAATACATTTTGAACATATTTGCTTTGCTCGAAATTTGATACAGGAATTTTAATAATCTATCTGGATACATCCGCCGAGGTCCATCAAAATTGGTTCAGAATTAGATGTAGCCCCCCCTTTGTGTTCATAGGGTAGTTGTAGGGTATTATAAAGTCGGCACCGCCCGACTTTTTTTACTGGTTGGATATAGCTACTAAAAATTTTGTTATTATTTGGTCCAAATCGGAACATATTTCGATATAGCTGCTGCTATGGGGCATAAGGAATGCATTTTTCACCGGATTTTGACGAAAGGTGGTTTACATATATACCCGAGGTGGTGGGTATCCAAAGTTCAACCCGGCCGAACTTAACGCCTTTTTACTTGTTAGGCAAAGGATAAAAGAAAAGATTTGCTATGCCATTGGAGCTATATCAAGTTATAGAACGGAATATGGAAGACCATAGTAGAAGTCATTGTGTAAAATTTCAGCCAATTCAAGTAAGAAATGCGCCTTTTAGGAGTTCAAGAAGTAAAATAGGGAGATCGGTTTATATGGGAGCTGTATCAGGCTAATGACCGATTCAGACCATATTTGGCACGTATGTTGAAGGTCACGGGAGAAGCCGCTATTCAAAACTTCAGCTAAATCGGGAAATAATTGCGCCCTCTAGAGGCTCACGAAATCAAAATCCCAGATCGGTTTATATGGCAGCTATAATAGGTTATAATCCTATTTCAACTATATTTGTTGGAAATCATAACAAAACACGTCATGCAAAATTTCAGCCAAATCGGATAAAAACTGCGGTTTGTGAAGGTTCAAGAAGTCAAATCGGGAGATAGGTTTATATGGGAGCTTTATTAAGTTATAGACCGATTTGGACCGTACTAGGCACAGTTGTTGAAAGTCATATGGTATGGGGGCATAAATTATGCATTTTCACCGGATTATTACGAAAGGTGGTTTACATATACACCTGTGGTGCTGGGTATCCAAAGTTCGGCCCGACCGATAAAGAGAAACCGGGCAAATAACTTGACAAATGCGATCTATGGTATATAAGTTCCGATCCGGCCGAACTTAGCACGCTTTTAGTTTTTTTCTTTTCCCTTTGATTTATCAAAAGTTTGGCTATGGGCAATATTGGTCCATACTTACCTTACTAGTTAACAGAACACAACAATCAAACTTAATTTGAGCTATATCTGAATAATCTTTTTGAATTACAATCGACTATTCTTCTATTGCACACATTAAGCAATTAGATAAAACGATACCCAATTTATTTGGCTTACATCTAGCGAGATCGCTCAAAAATTCCAACATTTATGACTTAAAAATTTCTCCGCATTTAAATGCCTATCATGCATATCCTTTCCATGAAGTTTTCCAGCATGCCCCATTAAAATGTTTTATATAACCACTCAAGTTTATCCCATTTGCCCTGGCTTCAGCTTTGCCTGGCTTAGACATGGAAACCGGGTAACACGCTTTATTGCAGATGAAATTCATACTAAATCTCCTGTTTTTTTTTTTTTTTTAACCCAACCATAAACTCTTGATCACATACAAACCAGCTTCGCGTACAGGAAAACTTAGACGATTAGGCATGCGTTGCTGCTCGAGTTGTAACCTCTGATGCTAGTCCTGCTACTGGCACCATTGGGCCATCACCAGCCGCTTGGTAGTCCCATTTGCCTGTGTGTAGAGTGCAACAGTGTGCAGTGAAAACATTGAAATTAATAGACTTTAATTACATTTAATTATAGTTCTTTAGCAAAGAAGAAAATTTATATGATAACATAAATATGTGTATTACTAAACCATAACTGAGATATTTGAAAGTCTTCGTTTGTCTCTGACCAAGATCAATGTGGCTGACACAGTGCGAATGAACATGTGTCTCCCCGAAGTGTCTGAATGTCTGCATGTATAAAATTCGTATGTTTTTTTTTTTTTTGATGGTAGGAGAAGCTATGTTAGTGGTCCATTGGAGTGGAGTTGAAAGTGCCTGGAGTTGCATACCAATTGGTGAGCATCATTTCAAACCTAGGGAAAAATTTCAGTACATTCCGCGATCCATACATCGGCAATAGTTTTTTCAGTAGATAGCGCAACCAATGCGTAGATACACCTTAAACAAGTAAAAGTGTGTTAAGTTCGGCCGGGCCGAACTTTGGATATCCACCACCTCGGTTATATATGTAAACCACCTTTCGTCAAAATTCGGTGAAAAATGCATACCTTAGTCCCCATAGCAGCTACATCGAAATATGATCCGACTTAGACCAATTACTTGTAGGTACAAGTCATTGTTCAATTGTGTATAACAAAATATTGGTCTTCTAAGTAGCTATATCTAAAAATAAACCGATGTGAACCATATACGACACAGATGTCAATATGTCAAATTTCAGTGAAATCGAATTATAAATGCGTGTTTTATGGGGCCATGACTTTAAATCGAGATTTCAGTGTATATGGCAGCTATATCTAAATATAAACCGATTTGAACCAAATTGAAGAAAAATGTCGAAGGGCCCAACACAACTCATTGTCCCAAATTTCGGAAAAATCGGATAATAAATGCGCCTTTTATGGACCCAAAACCTTAAATGGAGAGATCGGTCTACATGGCAGCTATATGCAAATCTTGATCGATCTAGGCCCAATTGCGAAAATATGTCGAGGGGCTTAACCTAAATCACTGTCCCAAATTTCAGCGATATCGGACAATAAATGCACCTTGTATGGGCCCAAAACCATAAATTGGCGGATCGGTCTATATGGCAGCTTTATCCAAATCTGAACCAATCTGGTGCAAACTGTAGAAGGATGTCGAAGGTCCTAACACAACTCATTGCCCAAATTTCGGCGAAATCGGATAATAAATGCGCCTTTTATGGGCCCAAGACCTTAAATCGAGAGATCTGTCTATATGGCAGCTATAACCAAATCTGAACCGATCTGAGAAAAATGACTAATGGTCCAACATAACTCATTATCCCAATTTTCGGCGACATCGGAAAATAAATGCTCCTTTCATGGGCCCAAAACCTTAAATCGGTGGATCGGTCTACATGGTAGCCATATCCAAATCTAGACCAATCTGGGCCAAATTGAAAAAGGATGTCGAGGGCCCTAACACAACTCACTGTCCCAAATTTCGGCGATATCGGACAATAAATCTGACTTCTATGGGCCTAGAACCTTAAATCGGTATGGTAGAATTTTCCAAATCTGAACGTTTCTGGGCCAAATTGAGGAAGGATGTCGAAGTCCCAACACAACTCACTGACTCAAATTTCGGCGACATCGGACAATAAATTCAGCTTTTATAGGCCCAAATCCTTAAATCGAGAGATCGGTCTATATGGCAGTAATATAAAAATCTGGACCGATCTGTGCCATATTGCAGAATAAGGTCGAAGGGCCTAATACAACTCATTGTCCCAAATTTCAGCAAAATCGGATAATAAATGTGGCTGTTATGGGCCTAAGACCTTAAATCGGCGGATGGGTCTATATAACAGCTATATCCAAATCTGGACCAATCTGAGCGATATTGAAAAATGATGTCGGAGGGCCTGTCGCAACTTACTGTCCCAAATTTCGACAAATAAATGTGACTTTTATGTGCTTAAGACCCTAAATCGGCGGATCGGTCTATATGGGAGCTATATCAAGATATAGTCCGATATATCCCATCTTCGAAATTAACCTGCTTATGGAAAAAAAAAGAATCTCTGTAAAGTTTCATCTTCAACTT